>NW_026623381.1:322988-329591 GCF_030028575.1 Malurus melanocephalus
ACCTCCCACCCACCACGGACACCCAGGGCTGGCATTCCCTGGTGGCATTTCGAGGGCTGGCATTTCCAGGGCTGGCGTTCCCAGTGCTCCCCAAGCCTGGCATTCCCAGGGCTGGCATTCCCAGTTCTCCCAGTTCTGACATTCCCAGTGCTCCCCAAGGCTGGCATTCCCAGGGCTGGCATTCCCAGTTCTCCCAGTTCTGGCATTCCCAGTGCTGCCATTCCCAGTGCTGCCATTCCCAGTTCTGGCATTCCCAGGGCTGGCATTCCCAGATCTGCCATTCCTGATGCCCAGGGCTCTCCCAGGAGATGGGATTTCTCAGCCTGCACAAGCGTGCTGAGGTTTTCCCCTAAAAACTCCTTCCCTTTGCTCTCCAAGTGTTTATTTCCAGCAGCAGGGCTGCCTCCCATCCAAAAAAAAACTATTTCTTCAACATTCCAGGACCAACCAGACTGACTCAGGGCTCACTGGTTTTGTGTGGAACAATTCAAATTCAAAATAACCCTTGGTCATTAAAAGAGCTGGGTTAGTCCAGGTGGTTGAAATGTTGAAACTTTTAAAAAGCTCTTAGAGGGCTCTGCTTGGAAATTTGGCTCTTGGGGGTTCCTTCAGCTGCTTCTTCACGGCTCTTCTCCCTCTCTGTCCAGCCAGAAACATTTCAGCTCGTTCAGAACTCAGGAAAAGTTTGAACTTTTGGATCCATGTACTCATAGATCTCAGGCACAGGGTGGGATTTTTGGGATTGCAGTGCCAGGATCTGGATTTCACAATTCCCCTTCCACCTTGGGGTATTCCATGGTTTTATCATTCTGGAAATTTTAACCTGAGTGTCTGTGCTTTGGACCAGTGAAGGGGTTCCAGTGCTTTGCAAAAAAAAAAAAAATCAATTTACACGGGGAATCACCCAAATCCATCCTTCACCTCAAGGAAAATGTGTCCTTGGGGTGAAGGAGATGGGAAATTCTGCAAGAAGAGCCATTAAACAGCAGCAAAACCACAAACTTGATTAATTTTCATGTGTTTTGAAAGTTCTGTTTGTACTCACGGGCAACATGAGCATCGTCCCTGGTGGTCCTGGCAATCCGTCTGCTCCTGGGAGACCTGGRCGCCCAGGTGGGCCCTGAAAGGAGAAGAAAATAAATTAAACCTCTAAAATATTGTTTTAGTTGTGCCCATCCATCAGCAGCTGTGGATATATCACGATATTGTCATGACAGGGATGGGGCTTGGGGGCATCCCAATGCCAGGGCGAGTTTTGAGGAAGAACATCCATGAGAACACACAATTTTTATTAATTTTATTAATTCCTTCATTTCCATCCTGCCCCCCTCCATTTCCAGGGTCTGCCACGTGCAGTTTTGGAATAAGCAATCAAAGCCCTGGAATGCACCATATCAATGAAATCAATGCTTAGCTCTGTTAAAACCCATTAAAAAAAAAAAAAAAATTGATGAAACTTCACAACTCAGGGTCAGTGAGAGAGAAACGAAGGAGGATAAATTCATTYCAGCACACGTTCGATCAGCTGGGTCATTTCATTTTTCTCTCTTCTGTCTTTTTTAATTTTTTTATTTTAATTTTTAGCCCTTTGAGGCTGCTTCCACTGGCACTGGAGTGATGCTGTCAGGGGCTGTAAATCAGCCCAGCCCTTGGATCTCCATGGAGCTGCTCATTAACATCAGTGGAKCGTCTTTAACTGGCACTGAGCAACGGGAGAGCAGGGAAAGATCTATGGATGAAGCCATAAATTATCAAATATGGCCAATTTTCCCCAGGCAGCCCAGAGATTATCCGTGCTCCCAACAGCACTCGGCAGAATGTCCAGATTAACCCGGATTTACTCATCATCCCAGCGATCCTGTATGTAAATAAGGGTGACATCAGTGGGTGTGGCTAATTGTGATTTTCTCAGGGATTTGACCGCATCCCAGCAAGGCCAGGAGCAGCTCTGGTGTTCAATCTGTGGCCAAAAATTCGGCATTGTGGATTTGGGTATCCCTTTATTTAATAAACAACGATAATAAATTGGTTTATAGAGAAGCAATGAAGTTCTTGGTCTCCCCAACCTGCTCAGGCACCAGAAAAAGGGAAATATTGCCCCAAATCTCAGCCATGGGGACACCAAAAAGCAAGGAACTCACGAATTCACCCCACAAGGCACAGGGAGATGGATAAAGGTGGGAAAGGGAGGCGGGAAAGACAAAAAGGGTCAAAATTCCTAAAAATCCAACAGACCACCAAACCAAACCAAACCAAACCAAACCAAACCAAACCAAACCAAACCAAACCAAACCAAACCAAACCAAACCAAACCAAACTAAACCAAACCAAACCAAACCAAACCAAAACAAACCAAACCAAACCAAACCAAAGGTGCATTATCCTTGCCCCTTTACCCTTCCAGAAAGATTTCCCCATCCCACATCTTCTCCTTCTTTTTCCATGTCCAACTTAATTCCTTTATTGCTTCCCCAAACCCTTCACACCGAAGTTTCCAGCCCCAAACGAGAGCCCAGCCCTGGGAGGGGGCGAGGAGCTGCCACTGCCCTGGCCTGGCCAGGGATGGGGTGTCCCCAACCCCAAAAGGACAGGGCTGTAGTGTCCCCAGATCTGATGTCCCCAGTCCCACAAGGACAGGGCTCTGATGCCCCCAGCCCCACAAGGACAGGGCTGTGCTGTCCCCAGCCCCACAAGCACAGGGCACAGCCCCAGCCCAGCTCTGCACCGTGACCAGCCTGGAATACCAACGCCGCTCTCAGCGCTGCAGCAGTGATGGATCAGCAAAAAAAAAAAAAATAAATAAAAAAAAACCTCCCAGGGAACAATCCCAGCCGTGCCCAGGGGGACTGCAGAACACTCCAGCACATCCCTTCATCCATTCCTCCGGGCAGGCTCTGGTGGGACACCCACACTCAGCTCACACCCCATCCCTTACCCTACTGAGACTCCAACCCCATCCCAGACCCACCTGTCGGAGCAGAAACGCCATAAATAATTTAGGCCAGGCTTATTTAACATAATAAACTTTCTTCCCTTCCCCTTCCTCCTCCAATTGCAGCCCTGCCTGTCGAGGAGCAGCGCTCAGCCTGTTTATCTCCCCTGACAAGCGTTGATGCCGTGCTTTTATCCATAAACGCCTCTTTTTTGTCTCAGGATGGGTGGGGGAGGAACAAAATGGACCAGCAGGGTGGGAGAGCCACGGAAAGGAGGCAAATCGAGCCCGTAAAGCACTTTATGGAAATTTAAATTCATGAATGCCTGCAAGAAATGCAGCCCTGCCAGGAGCTGGGTGTAAATCTGCGGGCGCTCGCTATGGAAATGGGGATTTGCTGATCTGTCTTCAGCCCGCGTTTGGTGCAGAGCTGAGAAATGCCGGGCTGAGAGTGAACCCTGGGCAATATTTTATTGGAATGGTTCAACTGGAACCCGGGAGTGTTTGTGTGGGCTCCTCGGAGGGCAGGGGACCAGCAGCTCACGGTTCGAGCCTTAAAATTCATCCAATGTCTCTCTGTGCACGATTATTTTTCAGCCCTGGTGAAATTTTTCATCCCAGGATGAACAGGATTTTACAGCTCCAGGGATCCGCCCCCCAGCCCCATTTCACCCACACAAATCCACCCAAAACTYCAGGAAAGAGGAGGAAAATCCACGGACAACACTCACCCTCTCACCCGGGTCACCCATTAAACCCACGGGTCCGGTYGGTCCTGGAGGTCCTGGAAGGCCCTGGCAGAGGAAAAGATGGGAAAAAACGAAGCCAGGAAAATGTGTTATTATTTGTGGCAGGTTTCTATGAGGAGCAGGAAAGGATCCTGTTTATTTTTTTGCTTTCTGTTTATTTTTTTGCACCAGCAAATCCACCCCAAAGCCCTCCCCGTGCAGGTGTGTGACAGATGGGAGCCCCAGAGCCCTGGGATGAGCCCTCCTTGTGCATCCCATCCCGGAGCAGGGGGAAAATATCACTTACTGCTGGGCCTTCGGGACCAGGGGGGCCTTCCACCAGCATTCCCTGAGCGAGAGGAAGGAAAAAAATGGGATTAGACACATCCTCAAAGTCATTTTGACCACAGGGAACAGCACGGTGCTTGATCTGTTCTTAAATATTTCAGCTCTTGCTGCCACACTGAAACATCCCAGAGCTGGAGGGTTTCCACTCCCTGTGGGTGACATCTCCCAGGGGTGCAGAGGGCATGTGGAAAAGCCAAATAATTTGTGTTTAAATCCCCCAGGGCTCAGCAGAACAGCCCTCACCCTCAGCACAGGGTCACCCGCCCCACCACAACCTTCTCCCTTCGCTCAGAGCCGGGGAAAAGGCAAATCCTGGAGCTTGTCCAGCCTTGACAGCACTGGAGCTTGAGGGAAAAGCTGCTCCCGGCCCTAAAGAGCTTAACAAAAAGTTAGCAATCCAATTGCAAGGTGTTTGTGAAATGATTTTTTTTTTTTCCCCAGCAGACTACACGCTGTGATTTCCTTTGTGAACGCAGGAAATCAACGTCGGGATGATGTTACTGCAGCCCCCTCAATCTAAATATTTTGTCATCTCTTCAGATCAGATCTATCAGGTACTCTAGAAAATTGAGGTTTAGGGTTGGTTTTTTTTTTTCCCTCGTGAGTTTGAAGAGGCAGGAAAGAAACCTCCCAATACACCTGGAAAATGTTTTCCAGAAGGTGTCAGGGGGATGTTTTGGGAGGAGCTCCACATGGAGCACTGGGTCAGAGATAAAGGAGCAGCTGGGCTGAGTTCACCTGTGGCAACCAGGAACAATTCTCCTGAGGGGTGAGATCCTGTAAAAACCCGTAGATGAGCAGCTGGCTCCTGTGGGAGCAGCTTTGGGGTCACCCTAAACTCTTCTCAGGCTCTGGTGTTGAAAGCCTCATCTGACCCTGCATCCTTGCTCTCCATCCCTGCTGTCCATCCATCCCTCCCTCCATCTCTCTCTCCATCCCTGCATCCCTCCCTCCATCCTTGGTCTCCATCTCTCCATCCCTGCTGTCCATCCCTGCTGTCCATCCATCCCTCCATCTCCCTCTCCATCTCTGCATCCATCCCTCCATCCTTGGTCTCCATCTCTCCATAACTGCTGTCCATCCCTCCATCCCTGCTCTCCATCCCTGCTCTCCATCCTCAGCTCTCCATCCCTGCTCCCCATCCCTCTATCCCTGCTTTCCATCACTGCTCTCCACCCCTGCTCTTCATCTCTCCATCCTGCTCTCCATCCCAGCTCTCTATCCCTCCATCCCCGCTCTCCATCCCTGTTCTTCATCCCTGCTCTCCATCCCTCCATCTCTCCATTCCTGCATCCCTCCTTCCATCCCATCCCTCCATCCCTCCATCCCTCCATCCCTCCCTTCATCCCTGTTCTCCATTTCCACATTCCTGTTCTCCATGTCCACATCCCTGTTCTCTACCCCCTCTTTCCATCCCTCCATCTCTGTTCTCCATCCCTGTTCTCCATCCCTCCATCTCTCCATCCCTGTTCTCCATCCCTCCCTCCATCCATCTCCCCATCTCTGCTCTCCATCCCCTCTCTCCATCCCTCCATCCCCCCATCCCTGCTCTCCATCCCTCCATCTCTCTCTCCATCCCTCCATCCCTCCATCACCCCATCCTTCCTCTCCATCCCTCCATCCCTCCATCCCGGCTGCCCCTGCCCTGCCCCGCTGCCTCCAGCAAGTGTCAGCACAGAGCAAGGATTGAAGGGCAGCCAGGTTCAACGGGAAGGAATAAAAACCCAGCAGAATCCAACTTTCTGCTTGGCTTTCATTTCCTTTCTCCTGCAGCTCCCATCAAAAAATTTGTTAAAAATTTTTAAAAAAAGAGCTAAAGAGCGCAGCAAATCCGAATTTCCCTGTTCGAGAGGAGCTGCACGGAGAGGGACAGGGCAGCATTTGGTCTTGTTTACTTTCTGGCAAAAGCCATCCGTGCTCCAGTGTTTTGAAATAGCAAAGGCGGCCAAATTCTTTCTGGATGATTAAACTCCACTATTTGGTTCGCTTTGGAGCTTTTCAGGCTGGGCTGGTGCCATCATCTTCGGGGGCTTTTGCTCCCCCCCTCCCCTTCCCGCCCCTCTGATAAGGAAATCGCTGGCTCCTCCTTTTGTTTGCAGAGTGAGAGACCCAGAAAGGAAGRGAAGGAAGGGAAGGTCACAAATGTTTTTATAAGAGACTTAATTGGGGTTTTCGGGCCGTGCTGCGGCACCCCGGCTTCTCCCCGCCAGCTGCAGGAATTTCAGGCAAAAGAGGAAAAAGAGGGAAGAATAAAAGGAAAATAATGGAGTCAGGATGATGGGAAGTGCTGCTGCAGCGCTGGGTGCTGCGCTGGCCCTGCGCCAAGGAAAATGAGGTTAATTGAGCTGCTGTGTGCAGAGAGCAGGCTCAGCCCTCCGGGGCTGGGCTCGGGCCAGGTGGGGCRAGGATCTGATCCCCAATTCCAGCCTGGGGGTACCCGGGCATCCTGGCACACAGAGAGGGGGGAAAAATAGATGGGAATTAACCCAGAGGCTCTTTCTGTGCTGAGCAGGACCCCCTGACCATGGGGCAGATGGAGAGGGGCTCTGCCCCACCTCGGGGTGCTGCGCTGGGCACCCACAGCCTGTGCAGAAC
>NW_026623381.1:331434-339536 GCF_030028575.1 Malurus melanocephalus
CAGATGGGAGAAGCTTCGTGTCAAATCCACACTTTGGGATTTCTTCCCTRATCCCCAATAAAACACCGGGAGCAGAGAAGTTGGAGTGAGAAAAACAAAGCAGAGCACCAAGGTCCTGTCAGGAGGATCCTGCACGCTCCGAATGCCTGAGGAACGAGGTCATGGAAGCTCCAAGAGTGGAATTATCAGAGTCCCACATCCTCTGCCACATTTCWAACACACCAAACCCGCCGTGTGTCACTGCCAGCGTCCCATTACAGCAGGAAACGGGGAAAAATCCCAGCTCRCYYCTACCAAAACCTSCTGTTTGTTTAGTCTGGGCTCCAACCTGCGCCTGGGCTCGTCCAAGGAGCAGAAATTACAAATCTCGAGCCTCAAATCCCCGAATCCACTCGGAATCCTTCCCCCAGCCGATGCTGCGGGGCRCAGCAAGGACATCCAGACAAGGATCAGAATTTCCTCGCTCCTCTCCACGTCCCTGTGCTTCCAGCTGGCCCTTGGCACCCCCTGCTCTGAGCAGCAGAACAACATGTGCTGCTGAGGTTTATTTTGTGTCTCTCCTCTCCAGGTAATGGCCAAAATAGTCCAGAAATTGAATTATTTCCAGTGCTTCCTGGAGGAATATCTCCTGGCTACTACCAATTCAAAGTCACTTCRGTGCCATCACCGCTTCCAGACCTTCTTTCTGTGCCAAAATTACTCAGAACCCATAAAGATGAGCATCTGGGTTTAAATTCAGGAGGTTTGAAACTAAAACTAAGCCCAGAACTAAGGCAATCATCACCCCATTTTCTCTTACCTCTGCAAACACCAACTGGCCTTGGAAGAAATGACAGTTTGGCATTTATTCAATTAGAAAACTTGGAAAAGTCAGAATAATTTTTCCTTTGTGCTGGTTTAAATGCATCTACTGCTATCACATCCCCTTTTTATCCTGACTGAAATATTTCACTTCGTTTTGCACTTTGAAGCCTTCAAACCCTAATCTAAAAAATCTTATCTGGCTCAAAGGGTTTGGGGAAAACAGCAAAGTGCACGTCTGGAAATGAATATAAAAAAAATCTGGTTTGATCTTTTAATTGAGGTCCCCAGGTCTGTTTGCATGGAAAGATGATATTTGGAGTAACTGGGCAGTTCCTTACCTGAACTTTCCTCCTCTATTTCTTTTTTTCTGAACTTTCCTCCTCTATTTCCTTTTCCTAACAACTCAAGTGGCTCTTCAGCCTCCTGCTTCCCCTTCCTTTGCTTTTTTAGCTCCCTCTGTCCAATCTTTAATTCCTCTCTGTTAGAAATCCAAKATTGGCCAAAGATTTCTGGCTCTTRGTCRGGAARCAGAAAACTTTCCCRTCCATGGGCTGCCTCAGGTTGGCTCCCTGARTTCCTGGAGCCTTTTCTGGTTCTCCCTGAGTGTTACTTTGGGCTGTCCAACCTCCTCCACCCCATTTTTTTATCCCCATTTGGCTGGACTGGATCCCCCCTGCCCTTGGGGTGGCTGGAGCTGCACCTGCCTCTCTCTCTCAGCTGTTCAGATCTTTGCTTGGATGCTTTCCCTGTCCCCTTTTCCATCAAAATTCCAACTCCAAGGATCCTGGCCAAGTTCTGCTCTCTCTTTTCACACCCTCCACCTTTTTGCCATCCTCCCTGACAGCTCCACAACTCAGTGATTGTTCTCCACTGGAAAAACCATCCTGAAGCTCTTCCTGGGAGCTGCTGGAATTCCTGGGATTTGGAAGAATTCTGGAAACATGGAATGCTGTGGGTTGGGAGGGAGGGACTTTAAAGCTCATCCAGTTCCAAACCATTGCCACGGCCAGGGATATTTTCCACCAGAGCAGGTTCCTCCAAAACCCATCCAACCTTGAGCAATCCCATGTCATCCCATTATTTATTGCCTTGCTGGTGCTCCTGGATATGAAGAATTTACCCATGAAGAATTCACCCAATTTAATGAAGAATTTACCCAATTTAATGAAGAATTTACCCATCTAAAGTCAATATTTCCTTGCTCAGTGTGCTCCACAGCACCCAACTCCCAAAAATTCATCCCAGTCTCATCTCACTCATTTGAGCAGCAAAATAAAAAGCGAGAACTGGGCAAGGCTTAAGCATTAAAGAATCTCAAGTGCAGCATTTCAGCTGAAGGATTTCGAAATGTGGGGAGATAAAAGTGTAAATATCCAACAGAAACAGCTTCAGTGGGGTCTGGGATGAGCAGATCCATGCACAGAACAAAGCCAGGTGGACCCAGCAGTTTTMAAATCAAGGCTTTGTCCCAGTGTTAAAATGTTTAAAAAAAAAAAAAAAAAAACCAGAAAAACATAAAGATGATTTTCAGTGGGAACAGCAAAATGAAAAATATTGATGTTCTCCAGCGAATCAACATTTTAAGGATTTATATTAATAACTTTGGGATAAAAGGCTTTTACTGAGATTTTAGCAGCAATCCTCATTTCTCTTTTTGTCAGGCAACCACTTCACCCAAGGAAATGCAGATGTCAATATGAGCAGCTTTTTCCAGGGGAATAATCCCTAACCAAATTCCGAATCTCTGCGTTCCCCACCCTGAAAAATCTGGAGTGAAAACATTTTACAAGAAACTTCCTCTCCCGGGCAGCTGCCTGAGCCACTTATGGATTTCCCATCTGGCTGCTCCCGTCTCCTTCGCTTCCAGGGCTATGAAACTGTAGAATTAATAAAAACAGAATTAATAAAAACAAAGGGAAAAACGAAAACGAATTGAAATTACATCGGTCTCGTTGTAGGTGACGACGGTGCTGGTGGGGAGCTCGGCTTCCACCGCGTTTTCGGTGAGGCCGCCCTGGGGGTCGATCTCCTCGTTGTAGTTGATGTCTTCGTAAGGCATGGGGGTGAAATACTCCTCGTTGATGGTCTCGTAGTTGTACTCATCCACCAGGGGATCACCCACGGCTTCATCCTCCTTGGGCTGCTTCCCGGGGTTCCCCCTCTCCGGGGCTGCAGTGGGGGCTGGATAATCCTGTTGGAAAATGAAACCCCGCAGTCAGAGAAACGGAAATTTCTGTGTCATCCTCCCTTTTTGTGAAGGTTTATCCGCCTCGCCCCTGCCAGGACCCGTCTCGGTACCTGCTTGGTCTCGGGTGTCTCTCCTGCAGCCACTTCAGGAGGGYTGGGTTTGGTGGTGGGGGCTTCTGGTTTGACGGCTTCATCCACGTCCTCGTAGTAGGGGTACTCGTAGTAGTAGGTGTCACCTTCTCCCTCCCCGTCCGTGTACTGCGGAGAGGAGAGGTGGGGAGTGAGGAGCTCCTCTGGACAGCACGGCTCCATGCTGCCAAAGGGGAGGTTCAGATGGGATTTTTGGGAGAAATTCCTCGTTGGGAGGATGGGGAGGCCCTGGAAGGGGGCACCCAGAGCAGCTGTGGATGCCCCTGGATCCCTGGAAGAGTCCAAGGTTGGACGTGGAGCACCCTGAGATCGTGGAAGGTGTCCTTGCTTCTAGCAAGGGGTGGAATTAGACACCCTTTGAGATCCCTCCAACCCAAACCAGTGGCTCTTGGGTGCTTTTTTAACCCTGAACTGCTGAGATCTCCCAGCTCTGCCACATCTGACCCCATGAGAGTGGGGCAGGGAGCCCTCAAGCCGCTCTGGGAAGTGCCACCGTCACTCCCTCTCCTCCAGCCATGCCATCCCACCCAGAAGGGCTGGGGGAAGCAGATCCTCACAGCCTTTTCCACAAGGAGTCAGTGATTGTCCGGAGAGCAGCCGGACAGAGCCGGGCACGGCGCCGCTCCTCGCCAGCCCCGCTCTCCCTGGCAGCGGCCACCGGCGCGTGGAGCGGTTATTCCTCCACGGAGCAACACAACCCTGGGACAAGCCAGCTCTTGTCAGGCTGCTGGCTCCRAAAGGAGAGCTTTATTTTCCTGCTGCTGCAGGTTTTGGCTGCACCGAAGCGCTGTTTTAGTTGTCTCGTTTCGTGTTTCTCCTCAAGAGCTGGCAGAGCGGTTGCAGCGTTTTTCCCCGAGGCTGCGCCTCACCGGAGCATCCCAAAGCCCCGCTTAGGTGCAGGATTAATTTAATCCCAAAGATAAACTCAGAGGGCTGGTGGCATTACTGGTTCGTGGGGATTCCCTGACCCTGCAGGTTTGGGCTCAGCTGAAAACRAATCAGCCCAAGGGAGGAGGCCAGAGAGCAACTGCACAGAGCTGAGACCTCTTAAAAAAAGACAAAATTCAGGTGGTGCTCTTCTGGAAATCAGCCACACCCAGGCATTTCTAACTGGGCAGTAAAAATGAAAATGTATCCTGCATCAGCCTTTTTTGATCTATTTCCTTTTTTAAAGAAAAGACCTGAGGTGAAGCCTCCATAAAAATGTTTTTGGGCACAGCAGCTCTTAGGGATGACTGAGGAKCATTTCTGCCAAAATGGGATTCAGATCAAATCCAGGGGCAAAAATGCTTCCCCCTCCTTTCACACCTGTTGTTTCACAGAATATTGAGAAAGAACTGTTTAATCCTTTCAGAAGTTCACCAGGATAATTGGAAATTTTATAAACAGGTGCCTGTTCCGGACAGGATGGAGCTGCCAGGGAAGGTCAATATTCCACACTTGGCTCCCGCTGGCTCTCCTGCGTTTCTGAGCTCCAAGTGAATGTTCTTTTCAGTCTTTGGAAATGGGAGGAGAGCAGACAGAATGGAAACTCCCAAGGGTGAGAGCCAAACCCCGAACAGGCAAATCCTACAAACAAGCTCTGTCTTGGATGTTGGAGAGGAGGCTGAGCGGGAGGAACGAGCCACGTGTTTGCAAGTGTGATACAAACCCAAATACCCGTGACTGTGCCCCAAAACATCCCCAAAGCCTGCGAGAGACTCACGTATTCATCGGGGTTGGGGTCCTGCGACTGGGGGGCGTCGGGGATGGCGGTGTCGCAGTCGGGGCTGTAGTGCTCACAGTACTCGAGGGCCGCCCGTGGATCYGCCACGATCAGCAGCTGCTGGATGTCACCCTGCAGGGAGGGGAGCACAGGGGTCAGGGATGGATGGTGCTCACGGGGATGCCAGCCCGAGGCTGAAATCAAAGCTGTGAGCACAAAGAAATCAAAATGGAAACACGCGGCAGGGTCACGGTCCTGACACGGGCACATCCCCCGGGGAAAACCTCCAGTTCAGGGAGGAGCTGTTTGTCTTGGGCTGCTCCATGAGGTGTGAACCCACTGTGCTTCATCCCCAGCCCCAAATTCACCTCCCCAAAGAGATAAATCACCCAGTACAACAGCTCTGACAGCCCCAGGCAAGGCGGGTGCTGGAAAAATAAGAGCAAAGGGTTCTAAATCCGCCCCCAAATCCGCAGCATCTCGAGGACAATAAAACAGCTCTATTCCACCTGGTCCTGTGCAGCTCTGCAGGACTCCAGAGTCGCCCTGTCCAGTCCAAAAAGCTGCTTTTGACCTCAAAACTGCTCTGCTGCTCCCACCCCACCTGCTGGTCTCACCAAAGGCATCGCCCCCATTTTCACATCTCACTTCACCTCGATATTCCACCCGCAACAGTGACACAGAGAGAGATGAGAAATGCATCTGATGATCCAAGGAAAGAGCCCAAGGGAGAGGAGATGCAGTGGTTTTTTAGAAACCAAGTAGAGAGGAAGCTCGTTAGGCAGGGGCTCATTAATGGAGCGCTGGCACAGAGCAAACAGAGCCCAACACAGCCACAGCCCCAAGGTCAGAGCAGAAATTGCTCCTGAGTTTCCTGAAGAGCCACCACGCTGCTCAACCCTGGTGCCAAAAGCCAGTTCATTCAGCAGACAGTTACATAAGACTTTACTACTTGGATGCTTAGAGCTGATACTTTAATTAGGGGAGGAAAAAAAATCGCATTTAATAATAGACAAACATGGCTAAAGCATCAGGGGGAAAAGCAGGAGAGTTACAGCAGAACTGGGAGGATGATTTGGGCAGTAAWAGGAACCAGAAGCTCCAAAGGGAGCCTGGCCAGACTGGCAAACAGCCCTGTGGAATAGGATATTTTTGAAATTATGGCCAAATCTGCCTTGGTGTCGCTGGATCACGCAGAGCTCAGCCTCCCRTGGACGTGTCCCACCGACTTCACAAAAAAATAAAAAAAAAAGGTGCTGTTCCCATTTTTGGGCAGAGATCCACCAGGAAAGGAGGTCACCAGGRCTTTGTGGGGCTGGAGATATCAGCTGTGAGGGGAAGGAGCAGCTCAGGGCTGCCTGGAAAAGGATATTTTCCTTTTATGCTCCATTCCCAGGCTGGCTCTCCCCTCTCCTCACGAACATCTGGGCACCTCTCAGACCTCCACCAGCCACCCCTCAATGAGCCCTGCAGCTCATTAGTCACCATTTCCAGCCAAYAACCTTTACAGAATCAACAGAAATGTCTGCAAATGTGGTTTCCAGTTTTCCATTTTTAAAAACGAGAAACATCTTTCCTTCCCTTTCCCTTTCCATTTTTTTTTTTTTAATGTTTTTAACAAATTCACGGAGCGGTTGTGCCGTTACTATCCCGGCTTTTTCTTTTGCAATGTGACCACCGAAAATGGGCACAGAGTATTGGGAAAATACAAAATGCTGAATTTTTTGCCTTGTAGGTAATTTTTTTTTTTTTTTTTGAGCAGCTCTGACCACTACCTACCCACGGGATCCACGGGCAGCTGGGCATGGTGTGACCTCCAGGACAACACCCAGCCCTGAGCAGGGACTGGGGTGTGCTGGGAAGGTTATGGGGTCACTCAGCCCTGTATTTTATTACCAAAGCTATTTCAGAGCTCCAAACCAGCCCWTTCCTTTGGAATCCCCTCCAGCAGCGAATGCCCAACCTGGCCAAGGGAATTTATTCAGAGTGAAGAGCCCTTCCAGCTGCTATTTCTGCTCACAGCACCTCGGCCACCCATCCCTGACATTCCAGCAAAGTTATTCCTGCCCTTCCTTCACTCAGGTGCCTCAARCTCCCCGATTTCCATGGGAAGTGCCTGGCATTGTTGGGATAAGCTGAAATAAAGCAGCCCCAAAGCAGACCTGGTACTCGTCTCCAAGAGGCAGGGCAGGCAGAAAAAGCTTTTTCTCCCTGATAAGGGTGGATTTACACCTCGTGGAGAGCTGATAGGCTGCATCCTGTAAGTGCCCGGGGCTACAACTGCGTTTCCTCAAGGAGCAGATAAAGCAAGGGAGGCATCTTGGCTAAACACGGTGCCAAAGGTTAAGCAGAAGAGAATTTGCTAAAGCTGGGTTTGTTTTTAGTCTCAGCTGATGGCAGCTCCTGAGCTGTGCATGGGGACAAATTCTGGCTCCATCYCTGCTCCCCTGCACAGGTTTGAGCATCCTCAGGGCATTGGCAATGCCTTGGAGTACAGGGAAAAAAAACACCTGCACCAATAAAAGGATTGAAACACCTGATCAGCAAAATCAAAGAATTATTTTCGARTAATGAGGTATTTGAGTCAGAGAGCAGGACAGAAATGCTGTGGTGTCACTTTGCAGAAGGCACCAGCAGCATCCTCCAGCCACCCACACAATGGGTAAAGCTTTKTTTTGGCCTGGGAATGAGTTAGGCACAAAGTTCAGGAAAGTTCTCCAGTGACTGGAGTACCTGGTAGCATCCATAGGCTGAGCTCAGTTGTGTTTTGCTGGTTTGACAAAAAAAAATTTGAAGCAGAGGATAAAAAAGTCGATTTTTTTTTTTTGCCCGCAAACAACCACAATTTCATCCATCAGAAGCAGCAGCGTTTAAAAGAGGGGGCATAAATCACATTTTGGCCTTTATTCCTAAAGCTTCTGGCGACGAGGAAGAGTCAGGASAGCGCATTTGTGAGTTGTGAGGGGTTGATTTGCTCCACCAAACAGATGGAAGTGCTAACTGTCAGGAGCAGTGAGGATCTGCCTGACATTTATGGTAAAGCCATTTATGCCTGGTGACTCATTTGCTTTATGGATGAAGTTCCATCAAGCCAGTTTAACTCAGCTCCCCAGCCAGCTCCCAGACAAGGCTGGAAAAGCTCTTTCTGGAGAGTTTCTTAACACTTATTCTATATGCGTGCAAAAAAAAATGTCACATCACTTCCAATGACATCAACCTCAGGAACTCAGAAATCGCTGTGGTTCCACAGAAAAAA
>NW_026623381.1:339556-342563 GCF_030028575.1 Malurus melanocephalus
AGAGGATAATCAGGCTGACTTCATCTGGCACTGGCAGCAGCTCCCTAAATCCTGGGATTTTTCAGGGCTCCTGATGGTAATTAACGGGGCTCTTGGGTTAGGGCATCACCCCAAAAGTCTGAGAGACTCAGCATTCCCCAAGTAAATCCTGCTGGATGTGCTTTTGGAAACTCCTGCTTTTAAAATGGAGAAACACAGGCCTAGGCTGAACTATGGTAACCAAAAAAAATCTTCCAGATTATTGGGAATCGTTCAGGTGTTGCTGAGGTTCAGCCTGAGGTTTATCCCTGGCTCCACATCCCCAAAGCCAATCCAGAGGGTGAGAGTGGCAGGGGTTCAGTGCAGCTCTGGGGTGAAGGGGAAGCTCAGAGGCTCCAAACCCCCTAATCCCTGTCCTGGASAGAGCCTGCCAGCCCTCAGATGTTCCACTTGATAAATCCTGTCACCAGCATTTCCCRTGGATTGTCACCCTGTGGACACTCCAGCTTGGAGTAAAAGGGGTGTYGGAGACATCAGCCAAGAGTGGCCCAGGAATCTCCACACCCTCGGCTCTGGCAGCGTGGAAACCCCAAAAATGAGCGGTGCTGGAGGTGCTCAGAGCATCCTCTGCTGTCCTGGCATCACCCCAGAGCCCCTCCTTTAACAACTGCTCCAGAAATGCAGCAGAACTGCCACAACAGGGTCCAAAAAAATGCTCCTCACCCCCAGCCCCTGTCCCTGTCCCCTGAGCCCGACAGCAGTGACCTCACCAGACTGACCAAAAACCTCCTTCAGGCTCCCAGAGCTTCTGCACTCCAGGATGGGAAGGCAATTGCTGAAAGTTTGGCTAAATGATAATAAATTAAATAAAAAACGRCTTGACTCGCACACAGCCGTGAGTCAGCGACGGATTCCCAGTGGTTTGGCTAAATTCAGCTGGATGTTTGTGTCAGAGAGGGTGTAGGGGGAACAGGGGATGCTCTGCTGCTCCCCTGTGGGTTTTGGGGTTTTGTTACCCCAAAAATGGCTCTGGGCTCTCAGAGGGGAGCTCTGCCCAGCCCTCCTRGGGAAAACAGATTTAATTAACAGAGCAGGGAGAAAAGAGCCATTAAACACTGCTCCAAACCCTCCCAAGGGCTGGGAAAAATTTCCATCTGGGGACCCTGAGAATCCCCTCAGCCCATTCCTGCATCCCACCCCCAGATGAGGCAGGAGCATCCCCGACACTGAACTCACAGAATAAAGACAGCAGTGATCTGGGGCAGCCCCACAGCAGCAAGGGGAACAGCAGCACTAATTAACCTCGCTGCTAATTTCTCAACCTTTCTGTTTTACAGTCGCAGGGAGGAGCCTGATTTCCTGTGGTGTGAGGATCCTGCCTGCTGGATTTGAAGGAATGGGGCAGGGAAATGTGGTTCCCTCCTTGTCCCCATCCCTGAACCCTGGGATCTGTCCCCATTCTGTCCCCAACACCCAGCCCTGCTCCAGCACATTTGGAAAAGATCAAATCCTATTCCTTCCACCCACAACCGCTGGATCCTTGGATCAGCAGCCTCGTGGCTGCTTCTTGAAATTAAATTAAGACTCATGCCTTAAAATTAAGAGGTTTTTTGGAGCAAAGGGCTGCCTGCAGAGCCCACAGAACGCTGTAGGTCTGTCTGTGCTATCCCAAATCCAGCCGTGGAGCAGCTCAGCAAGGACTCCTCCCTGCRAGGGAAGGACAGAGGAGAACAAAAGCCAGATGGCTTTGCTAATTCTGGAGAGCTCCCTGAAGGGGCTGTCGCTCTGCCAACACCCAAATTCCAGTCAAGGACTCGGTGGCAGGGCAGGAGACACCAGCACGAGGTTCATTTCCAGGAGGATGCTTCCCATCCCAATCCCAGAAAACTCCCCAGTACAAAAAAAACCCTGCCCTAAAGCAAATTCTCCCCAGCAGGCACAAACCCAAGCACCCTCTGGGGGACTGGGAAATCCTTTTCTGTGAACACAGAATGAATTCCCAAAGAGAACAGCCCCAGGATCCACCAGCAGTGTGGGTTATTGATATGGCAGTGCTTTATAGGATCCTGACACCCCCTTTCAGCTCCCACCCTCAACAGGGAAAGGTTTCCCTTCCACTTCCAGCTCCCAATTCTTGCTTAAAAACGGATTTGTTTGCATTTCTCCTCACAAACCTCTCGATGGGATGGGGAGGAACATCCAGAAAGAAGCAGGAAAGGGAAAAGGCAGCCAAGGTGCCTTAAAAAAAAAATAAAGCTGCTAAAAACATCCAGAGACAGATATCCTTAAATCAACAACCTGCTCAGCCACTCTGCTGGCTATTTTTATATATTTATGTCTGTTAAACAAACCACAATTTATCTCCTGGGATTTTTGGGTGCAAAACCATCAGTTCTGGCCATGGAAAGTGGAATGGCACCAAATGGATTCTCTGGTCCCAGTCTGGGAGGGTGGGGGCACTGGGAAAGGGGCTGCTCTGACAAAAGGCTGCTTTATATTCATTCCTTCCCTGCTTCAATCCCTGGCAAAAATAATATGAGAGAGGTTTTTGCTGCTCTTTTGCAAAGAGGGGGAAAAATAATGGCACAGTTCAGGTTTTTGAAGGGCAAAGAATAGAAAAAAAGAAAGAAAAGAAGAAGCCCCTGCCAGTCCCACCTCTCTCAGCCCCAATAAAGAGAGAATTCCACAATAGGAAAATGAAACCTGAGAGTGAAGTCATCCTTTATATTTGCAAAAAGAGTGTTTTTAAACTTTTTTTTTTTTTTAATTGTGAGCTCGGAGCAGATGGTTTGAGCCCCGTCAGGGATACCTGTGAGGAACCAGGACCCTGCAGCACAGGATTTCACCARACTGCTCCTCACTGCAGCTCAGATTCCATCGCCTTGAAGGGAACATTTTCACYCCAAAGCAGCAGCTGCAGGGTGAGCCACCCCCAAAAAGGTGATTTATTGATGTCCACACCCACAACTGCCCCTATCTGGGTGCTGATAAAGCTGACAGAGCTGGGTGATGCCCCAAACATCCTACA
>NW_026623381.1:342891-348379 GCF_030028575.1 Malurus melanocephalus
CACTTCACACCCCAAACACATCAAACACCCCACACCCCAAACACCCCACACTCCAAACATCCAAACACCTCAAACACCCTGCATCCCAAATACCCCAAACATCCTGCATCCCAAACCCCAAACACCCCAAACACCCCTCACTTCACACCCCAAACACATCAAACACCCCACACTCCAAACACCCAAACACCCTGTACCCCAAACACCCCAAACACCCTGCACCCCAAACACTCCAAAACACCCCAAACACCCCACACCCCTTCTTGTCCAGCCCCAAGGAGAACAGAGTAGGGACAGGAACATGTCCAGGTCCCAGCTGACCCCATTCCAGCGGGATTTAATGGGATCTGTGGGGAACTGCTATAGGATAGTGACCCCAGCGAGCCTCTTCTCCCTCCCAGGATCATTCCTGCCTCCCCAAACACCCCAAAACCCAACCCTCCGAGCTATTTTTTCCCTCTGTGACCACACAGCAGCCGGGCACTCTGTGATTTCTGCCTCCCAACTCCTCATTTGGCGGCTCCAAAGCAGCGTTTGTGTCATTCTGCACACAAATTACAGCCCTGGGCCCTAAAAACAGAGACCCCACAATCCCCGAGGGCTGCATTTTACATCCCAATTTTTACAGGGTGCTCAGCTGCTTTTTCCTTCTCCCCYTCCAGATGATAAATTCCCAGTGGAAATTTAGAGGATAACTCTGAAAGGAATGCTTTAAAATCTGCCCAAATCTGAGTTTTTGGGTATTTTTTAATCAAGGTGCCCTCCGTCTGTTCATCACGTTAATCCCACCCCTTTGAGAGCAACTTCATAGCAAGAGATCCCTCAAAACCCCAAATCCACCCCTCAGATATTCCTCCAGAATTCAAACACGTTTTTCTTCTTGTCTTTTCTCCGAGTTATTCTTGATTCCAGAGCTTTCACACAACCAGCAGTGTGAAAAACACCACCAGCAGCAGTTTTTTTCCAGCAGTTTCTTCCCATTGTTTTCCAGCCGGAGCTGATTTGGCTCAGGTACATTCACACGGAGTGGTTTTTTTGTTCCCTAATTGAAGCATCGAGTCAGATTATGCTTCTGAAGCAGCAAATGAGACTATTCACCAAAAAAAAAAAATTAAAAAAAAAAAAAAAAAAAAAAAAAAAAAAAAAAAAAAAAAAAAAGAAGAAAATCTTGTTATGCTTGCTCAAAATGTTTGCTTCCCTGGATGTGCTTAAGCAGGACACCTCAGGAAGCACCTAGAAACGGGATTTTGCAATTTTAGCCTCATTTTGACTGTCAGGAAAAGAAAATTTGCGTGCAGGGACAAAGCAAYGGGCCAGGGTGACACGGTGGTGCTGTCCCCTGAGCCACCCCGAGTGTCCCATGTGCCAGGCAGGCTCGATCCCATGGACAGCATCCCACAAACCCCATTCAGACCCTCGGGAGAGYGGCACCAACCCATGGCCTGCACATTGTGGGAGGCCCTGGCATAAAGGGGGACAGGGTCAGCCTGACCTTCGCTGTCCAGCSTGGACATTTAAATAAAATAAAAGCGAAAGAAAAACCCCACAAAAGCCCCCGAGGCTGAATGGGGCAAAATGAATGGGTGCCATTGTGTGCCCTGCCGTGCCAGCCCTGGAACTGGCAGWTAATAATGGGGCCATGGGCACTTCTGAAAGAATCCCCTGGTTTTGTGTGCGGGGTACCCCGAATAACGCTGTCAATGCCCTGCGCTCCACGGGACAGGCTCAAAAAGGCATTTTCTCCTCATTTTCCTCGTCCCACTCATTAGGAATCCCTGGAAGGAACCCAAGACCCCGTTTCCCCTCGTCCTCTGCTGCTCTCTGAGCTCCAGGTAGGCATGGGCAGCCCCAGGCGGTGCCACCACCCTGACAGAGGTGACATCCCCCCAGCCTGCCTGTGACCCCATCCCCAATTCTGGGGTATCCTCCAGGCTGCCTTTTCTATAGGAAACAGCAGAGTTTGCCTCAGAGAGAACCAAAACTCCTAAAACTCCACACAATCCCAAATTAGAGGCTGCAAGGCTGCTGAGGGCTGCCCAGAACTCCCTTCCCTCCTGTGGCCGTGCAGAGCTGACCCCACACCCCAATTCCCCATTTCCTGCCCCATTTCCACCCCACACCCCAATCCCCCATTTCCTGCCCCATTTTCTCCCCCATCCCATGCAGCGCTGTCTCTCTGCATCCCCCAATGTCTCCACCTCGCCCTGACCCCGCTCACCCTGTCTGAGTTTCCTGCCTTCCTCTTTCAGGAGTCATTTTCCAGGGACAGATGTCCAAACCATCGGGGATGTTTTAGGAACAGATCTCCCCTGGTCACAAGGCCGGCACAAAGCTGCTCCTTTGGGGTTTCTCCCCTTGGGTTGATTTATTTCCCTTTAATCTTTGGGAAATTGGGGAACAGGACAGGCTCCTGCTGCCAGGGGAGATCTTAACGGGATTTCTGTCATGGTGGGAATCAAGAAAAGCTCCTGGCTTGAGTTGCACCTTTGAGAACCTCCTCAGTCCCCAAATTGGAGGCACTCGCTGGGTTTTTCCTCAGTTCTGAGTGTAAAAGGGTCCCGGTGTGCCTGGGAGGTGCTGGTCCCAGTGATGCACAGGGTGGCACAAAGGGAGAGAGAGGATTTGGGGAAAATGGTGACAAAGAGAGGCTGGAGGAGCAGCTGGGGCAGAAAGGAAGGGGAAGGACAGAAATCCCACCTGAGATCTGAGACRGGTTTGGGGTGGAAGGGACCTTAAAGATCACTCAGGTCCGGCTGGGCTCAATCCCACTCTTGGATTACAAAACACACTCTGCCCTCACCCCACAGCAGATGGAGCCACCCCAAAACCTCACCCTGACTCCATTTTTTTCCCCCATAACCAAACCAATCTGGAATTGGAGCTGCCGTTTCCTYGGCCCCACAGACAGGATTTCCACCCCAACCCCAAAGCCACCCCGAGGTTCCCTCTGCACCGAGGTGGCTCAGGATCAAGGGGTTTGTGTGCACAGAGGATTTTAATCAGCACTTGGAATGTTTTCCACCCCGGGAGGTGAACGCAGAATCCAGGTTTTACGGATTAAAGGCACTGGGGGGAAAACAGAGCMGGCTGCCAAAATTATCTCGGGGTGTGAGTGGGATTACACAGGGATATCTGCTGACACACTCGGAATTTAACTCAACACCAAATTTTGGTTGGAAAAGGATTTTCCTGCTCTTGGCTGGCGACAATCACCCGAGCGTGGACCACCCGAGGAGGGGGCTTTGTGCAG
Source organism: Malurus melanocephalus (assembly GCF_030028575.1). Lineage (NCBI taxonomy): Eukaryota > Metazoa > Chordata > Aves > Passeriformes > Maluridae > Malurus > Malurus melanocephalus. Next base: position 346,142 of record NW_026623381.1, read on the forward strand.
GTTCCTGTTGCTGATTCCCACCATHGCTGGAAATTTGGCAGCTCAGGGAAAGGCTGGGAATGGAAAGCTGAGCTGGTGAGCAAATATAGGTGTGACACCTCTCGTGCACACACCTTTCTCCTTCTTTTTCCAGGAAACTTTGATAATGTTCACACCCCAAAGTATTTTTTTCAATTAGGTTTTTATAATTTTAAAATTATCCGTGAATAATTATTTGGGTCTCATTCCTGCAGGACCATCTCCACTCAGCATCTGCCACCTCAAATTCAGCATTAAAAATAAAAAAAAAATAAAATAAATATTGCCTTGGAGTTGGACTTGGATGGTCCTTGGTGGGTCCCTTCCAGCTCAGGGTATTCTGYGATTCTTGAAGAATAAAATCTGCATAATTCCATGAAAGAGAACATCCCAAAAGTTTCACCCCAAGGAAGGGAGCTGGGTTTGTACCCAGGTGTGAAACTCATCCCAGAAATGAGATTTTGCACAGAAAATCCATGGAAGAACAGAGATGGATGCAGTGTGAAGACTGAGCATCCTCAGCTCAGATCTCACCTCTCTGAGCAGCGAGCTGGGAGAAGGATAAACACAATCCACAGGAGAGGCACCCAAGAAACCCTTCAGCATTTACAGATATCCCAGAGTGGAAAACAGCACTCAAAACTCATACCCAGCACCGATTCTCCCCACAGATTCCCCCACAGTGGCCAAAGCTTGGTTTGTTCACAGGTCTGACCTCCTGAACCCCAGCCAGCTCAGAACGAGCCCACGGGCAGGGATTATTATTTTTTTTTTCCATGTTCTTACAGGGAACTGAGAACTYCCAAACAGCCCAATCCCCATCCAATGCTCTGCACAAATCATTAGGAATCCCCTCTTCCAGCTCCCATCCCGGGGGGATGTGTTTATGGGGAACATTCGGAGCGAGCGCTACACCTGCACGCCGGGGATGTCTGGAGTGGGCTCGGATTTTCCTCTGGGTTTTGGCAGGAAGCCCAGCCTGCCTCAAAAAAAAAAAAAAAAGAGGAAAAAATGGAATAGAGAGACCTCAGCATGTGTGAGGAACATGTGTTCCATTTGTTTGGGCCGAGGTGATGAGGGGAGGGGGTGAACACGGAGGCAGTGGGAGGTTTTGAGGTTGGGGTGGGTTTTTACTCCGTCCTGGCTGCAGGGTGAGGTTGTGCTGCAGGAAAACCTCCCTCAGAGTGGGGTAAAAGGCAGGAAAATAGCGAAAAAACCTGAAATTGCTGAGAAGCAGCAGCTTGAGCAGCACCAGGGGGACAAGGACACAAACCCTCATGTCCTTGTGCTCCTTATCCTCTTCCTCCAGCTCAGATGAGCCTTCACCTCCTACAAATTCACTGCAGAAACTCAAACCCATCCACCCTTTTGTAACTTGATGAGGATTCTTTCTAATTCACAGGCTCCTACTGCAAAAAAWTAACTTTTATGCAAATAGGACTAATTGGTGAACAACCTCCCACGTGGAATGAGGTTCCCAAGTGAGCAGGGAAGGGCGCCTGTCATGCTCTGCTCCCAATAATCCCTTTTCCATCTTGCCAAAAGCATCCCGCTGCAAACTTCTCCCCCAAAACACAAATATTTGGCTTTTCCCCGCTGCTCGAGCTGARGAAAATCCCCTTCCCCAAACACATCCATCTGCTCTCCCTCTCCAGCCCACCCCAAATCCCCTCGTGGTGCCTTCCCCGCTCCTCCATCCTTCACTCCCCGCAGACCCCGTGTCCACACCGGCCCCAAAAACCTCGGGATGATGTCACTGGAGAGAGGAGCAGCTTTCCAGCATTACATCAGCCTGTCTGGGCTCAGCCATCGGCCTCCTGCTCCTCAGACTTTCCATGGAAGGAATTCAGCCCCCTCCTCCTCCTCCCTCCRTCCAAGGAGGGGGAAGCGAGCTCCAGACGGAGCCAGGGCTGGAAGAGTAATGACCCCGCAGCTCAGAGCATCCATCACCCCAAACGAGCCCGGGGCTTTCAAACACTCAGCTCTGCCAGGAGGATGTCAGGAGCAGCCAGACACAGCTCCCCCAACCCCCCAAATCGCCCCAAAGGGTGAGTTTGGCTTCCCAGAGATCACTGGGTTTTCCTTTGCGTTTTTTTTTGGGATCAATGGACCCACAGAAAGTGGGGAGAGGGGACATGAGCTGCCTGTCCCCTCCTGGCCAGTAAGGATGGGGAGCCCTGCAGTCCCTCCCCGTGGCAGATCCCAATTTCCAATTATCAT
>NW_026623381.1:349708-352206 GCF_030028575.1 Malurus melanocephalus
CAAACAAACCCACAGAAAAACCAACCGAAAAATTAAAATTAAAATTTTWAAAAGTGTATTTTATAATCAAAGCTAGCAGGGCTCCACCATCACAGGCAGCCCTGACCCAGTCACCCAGCCTGACTGGCAGACCTACAATTACCCAGCAAATCCTAACGAAAAACAAGATTTTACTGCGGACTGGATGCAAAAAACCCAGCCAGGCTCTCGTTTTCCTCGCTTTCCTTGGGGTCAGAGGAGCCAGGGCAGCTTTGGGGTGGAAACCAAAGCACTGAGCCACTTTTCCAAGCTGGTTTGCAATTCTCATCCCAACCCAGGTCCTGCCCCTGCCCGGCTGATAAAGCCAGCTGACGTCCCTGGGCACCTGGGTAAGGTGATGCCAGGGCTGAGRCGCTGCCAAATGGGGCCAAACGTCACTTTTGGGTTCTGATCAGATCGACTCTGGCACCRAAAATCCTCCCCGTTAATTGCAAAGCCATCCAGAGGAATGATTCTCAATAATTGCAGATGGTTTTTTAGGCAGCAGAGCTCTCTCCTGGAAGAGCCCAGAGCTGTGATTTAATCCATATGTCTCGTGTGCACCATTTTAGAGAGGATCCTTTYGGGGGGGAAAAAAGCAGAAAATGACGAGAAAACCAGCGAGCAAATGGAGAATTATTAGGAGAGTGTGGAAAGCTGCAGACATCTCCAATAAAGAGCCCTAAATGCTGGCTCGGGAGGGTTGATTTTCCATCGTCTCACGCCGTGGTTTTTTTGGTGGTGGTGTAAAACATCCCCGTTTTGCGCTCCCTGAAAGGCTGAGCGGCGAAGGAGGTGAAATCAGATTTGGCAGGGATGGTGGAGCARAGAGCCAGCCCTGTAAATTACCTGCCTTCAGCAGGCTGCCAAGGCTGGGGGAAAGAAATGGGAACGGGGATCTATCTGTGATGCATCCCTGCAGATGAATCCAGGTTAGTCCACAAAAAAAAAACAAACAAAAAAAACCCCTGATTTTTACAAATGTTTGTTGGAGGATTGGGAAAACTTCGTAAATCTGAGATTTTTCCAACTCCTTCCCGAGGGCTGAGCCCACATCTTGCAGGATGTGATGAGTCCAGCCCTGAGGAGCCTCACGGAGCTGTTGGGGTGCTGCTGGTGTGAAAATCCCACAATTTTRGGGTCACTGGGGTGGGAAAATTCTCCCAGCCCATCGAGGCCAACTGTGCCCAGTCCCCACCACCCCAAAACCCTGAGAGGCACCTCCAGGGGTGCCTCAAACACCCCCAAAGGGATGAGGACTCACATTTCCCGCTGGCAGCCCCTCCCAATGCCCAACAACCCTTCCCATGCAGGAATTCCTCCAGAATTTGGGATTTTTCGGCTTCTTCCCATCCAGAATTGTCCCTCCCACCTTGTCACCGCTGTCCATGTCTGCACAGGACCCTTCTGGCAGCAGGAACAGCCAAGACAGAGGTGCTGAGGAAAAATCAGGTCTGGTGTAAATCAGGCAGGGATTCAGACCCGAGACTCTCATGGTTCATCCCTGAGAGCTGAGAAAATCTGGAATTTCAGTCACCACCAATTTCTCCGAGTTCACTGCACTCTGCCTCATCAATTCTTGGAGCAGAGAGAGAGAAAAAAAATCTTTTTCTGGAGTGGACAGAGCCTGTCTGATGTGTTAACAGCAGATCTGCCTGCAAGAGGAGACTCTAAAACATCTCCATCCCCAAAACCCAGCAAAAAACCACCATAAAACGCACCCCAATGTATAAAAACGTACATTTTCTATCCCTTTCGCTGCTGCAAAAGGTTTTGATCCAACATTTTGAGCTCTGAGAAAAACAACCTGAGGAAGAACAGCCCTTTCCAGAGGTGGCAACACYAGAGCCAAGAGCATGGGAAGGGACGGAGAGAGGGTGAAATGAAACCTGGGATGCTCAGCCGCGGGGATAATGGGGTTTTTAAGGGTAAACAAGGCCGAAGATGAAAAGAGAGCTGGCATTTCACCCCCTGAAGAGCAGCAGAGCACCTGAAGAGCCCCAGTGTCTGGGCTGGGAGCATTGATGTGTCTGCCCCGCTTTGTCCTGAGCAGCCCTGAGAGCACCCCTGGCTCCCTGCCCGGCTGCTCATCCCGGCACAAACCCCGCTCCCTCCTCTGCTCAGGGCTTCATTTCACTCGACATCCTCAAAAAAAAAAAAAAAAAAAAAAAACCAAAAAAAAAAAACAACCAAACCAAACCAAAACAAAAAAACCCAAAAAACAAAAAACCAAAAAACCACCACAGAAAACACAAAGGGGGAGAGGAAATTCTACTGCAAAATTTTAAAACTTTGTCAAAATCGTATTTCTTTATCGACATCCATGCAAAATTTAACCATGCCAACCCCAGCTGGCAGGACAAGACTTTTATCAGCACAAAAAGTCTCTTCCTGGCAGATCAGAAGACAAAACRGGCAAATGAAACATCTTTCAGCATCCTCCAGCCCCTGCAGGTCCCATCCCAGGATGGGTTTGGTGC
>NW_026623381.1:352456-358671 GCF_030028575.1 Malurus melanocephalus
TGTTTTGTTAGTTTTTTTGGTTTTGTTTTTTTGTTTGTTTGTTTTGTGGGGGCTTATTTTGGTTTGGTTTTTGGGGGGTTTTGTTGGTATTTGTTTATTTTTTCAGCAGAACACAAGTGAGGAAGTTCCCATCCAGGCTCTCAAACTGCTCCACTCCCAACCCCAGCCAGACCCAGCCCCTCCAATAATCACAACTCCCAAAACAAAAACTGTTTGGGGTTGGTTTGATTTCAGCCCTGACAAGGAGAACACAAATTCCCATTGCTGCTCAGCTCCTGWGCTGAGCCAGAGCCAACCCCAGCCCTCCAACCCCACTCCCACCTCACAGGGTTATTTTAATTTGATTTAAATTAAAATTTAATTTTCCATTTCCAGCCAAAGTGACAAACACAGAAGATCCAGGATGAAGAAAACCTCATTAGGTGGGGTTTGCAGATTGGGGCCCTATGGGACAGCAGCAGTTTCACCTCCTGCACGAGGTCCAGAACCCCTCAGCTTTCCAGGAATAAATAAATAAAATAAATGTCAGTTCACACCCTTTCCCCATTGTTCTGAGCCCCAGCTCTGCCTGCACAGTTTCTGCTCAGCCTTGCAGAAAGGAGCRAGGAGGGGCCAAAGGAAATGAAGCTGCTGAGATATGAAGGAAATGAGGTTCTAGTCCATTGCCTGCAGAAAAACCTGTTCCACCCCAGTGCAAGCTGCTGGTGCCTTGAGCTCTGTGTGAGCAGGGAGACCAAAAATAAAAAAGAATAAATGCCAGGACTAAAGGGGTTTGATAGCCACTATCAGTGCATGTAAGACACAGGAAAAAAAGGATTTTCTAATTGTCCTAAGTGCCAGCAAGGTCTGGCAGTTTAAAACCAGATCAGGCAGGAGGATCCTTTCCATCCCAAAACTGAGGGGGTCCCTCGGAGTTTGAGACCTTTCCAGCAGGGGAGCCATGGGCAGGGCTCAAGGAGGAGCTGAGGGAGTAAATCCCCCACCAACACTGGGATCTATTCCCTTCCTGGTAGAGGAATCAGCGATCCCAGATCAGGAATCCCGAATTCAGGTGAGCCCTAAAAGCATCTCAGAGTTTAAATCCCTGGGTAAAACCTTTCCAGCAAGGGAGCTTTGGCCAGGGCTCAAGGAGGAGCTGGGGGTTAGGATTTCCCCCAACAACCATTCCCTTCCTGGCAGAGGAATCAGCGATCCCAAATCAGGAGTCCCGAATTCAGGTGAGCCTTAAAATCCACCTAGGAAAGCCCCAAAAGCCTCTCAGAATTTAAACCCCTGGGTAAAATCTTTCCAGCAGGGGAGCCATGGGCAGGGCTCAAGGAGGAGCTGTGGGAGCAATTCCCACCAACACTCGGATCCCATTCCCTTCCTGGCAGAGGAATCAGCGATCCCAAATCAGGAATCTCAATTCAGGTGAGCCCCAAAAGCCTCCTGGGAACGCCCCAACTTTCAGGAGCAGCTCTGGAAATTGTGTAATTTCCCAAATTTAAGAGCCTGCAGGGCAGATTCCTCACCCAGCCTGGATGTGACACCAAATCCTTCTCCAGATCTGACCTGGAGAGTCCTCACCCACCACTCCACTCAACAGCTCCCTCCAAACACAGCATCCAACACCAAAATATTTGGCAGAGAGTCCAACACTTGCAAAAGACACTCCCATTAAACCCAGCTTTTACTTTCCATTCTAATTGTTCCACTTCCCAGGGAACGTCTCTTAATTTAACACAACCCCGAGCTGCAGCCCCGGCTCTGTAACCGCGATTTTGGCAGCGGGGTKGGGTTCCAGTCTGTGCATTCCTGTTCTGTTTACAGCAGAGCAGCTCCCAGATGTTTGGGAATATTAAACAGACTGGAACTTTCCCTCTGAGGGACAGCAAAATGCAGACAAGCTGGCTTTGCTGTGGCTCGAATTATCTGTGGATAGGAGAAATTAATCCATCCCCGTGCCGGGCTGGGGAGGCCCTGAGATGCAGATGTTCCTCAGCATAAATTCCATAAAAATCCATAAATTCCATAAAATTCCATAAGTTCCTCAGCATAAATTCCATAAAAATTCATAAATTCCATAAAATTCCATGAGTTCCTCAGCATAAATTCTATAAAAAAGGATGTGGATCAATAGGGCTTGGTTTACACTCCATTGCACTGGTGCTGATTTCAGGGAGGCAATTCCAGCTCGGAAGAAGGATCAGGAATGGGATTCCAGCAAGAAAAAGATCAGGAATGAGATTCCAGCTCAAGAAAAAGATCAGGAATGGGGCTCCAGCTCAAAAAAAAAGATCAGGAATGGGACTCCAGCTCAAGAAAAAGATCAGGAATGGGATTCTCCTCCCCACAGGAGCAGCAGAGCGCAGATTTTGCCGGGGAAATGCATACATTAAACAAGCTGCTGAATGTGGGGGAAAAAAAAAGCTTTTCCCATATGTCCCTTGTCTATAAATAATGCTCTGTYTCCCTGCTGCACTCAGAGGAGCCCATGGGAACGTTCCCCCTCTCGGGATTTGGTTTTTCCTCGGAAGCAGGAGCTGTGTGGGAGGTGACGGGGCTGCCCACCGAGCTGTCAGGGAGAGAGAGTCCCCTCGTGTCACGGAGCAAAAGAACCAGGAATCCATGGCCAATGTGTGGAAAAAGAAGAAAAAAGCACAAATTCCTGCAGCCCCGAGGTGAACTTGGGAGGGAGCTGCTTCYCTGAGCCTTCACCCGCTGCTCCTGCAGATCTAAACCCCAGCATGGGGATGAATGAAAACCTCGTGAGCCTTTCCCAGGTTAAACATTCTGAGAGCTACAAAATCCCAGGGCAGAGATGGTCAAGAACCCCAGCAAAGGTTTGAAACCACAGAACCAGAGGAGCTCATTCCAACAGCTCACCCGGCCCCCAATTCCCATCATCGCCACGAAAATTATTCAAAATTTAAAAACAGCGATTTGTTTTTACACTRCTGAGTAAAAACCCAAAAATTGAGCTGGAAATGCCTCCTCAATCCTACCAGAACTCACCTCAAAGACCTCCTCATCCAGGATCCTGGTCCCAAACACGATGATGCCGTTGACGTCGATGATGGGGTGCTCGCTCCGGTCCAGGAACTTGGTGATTTTTTTTTTACAGTCCAAGATCAAGGTGACRTTTTTCTTCTGCACGCTCAGAGCCACCCGGTGCCACCTGCGAGGGGACAGCCCGCAGACGGGTCAGGCAGAGCCCTGGGCCTCGCACAACAAGACAATGATGGGGGGAAAAATGGATTTTCAGGAGCTGAAGTTGTGCAAACCTCACTGGGAACACTCCTGAAGGGTTTGGTGGTCAGGGAAATGCTGACTGACAGCTTTCCTCACCCAAAGGAGAAGGCCAGGGTGATAAAAACCACACAGGACTCCCTTTTCCACCCTCTTTTGAACCTCATCATAGGTTTTTCAATACAAACCGAATTTATTTTTTAAGCCAAATGGCCGCTCCTATCCCCACAAGCACCAACCACCAGCATTGACAACTCTCAAAAATACAAAATTAATCCACCAAAGGCCAAAACGACAGCCTGGGGCTCCTGTCAGCAGCCAGGGCTGTGCAAACACATTTTTACGGGCACGACTCCGATTTCCCACACCGTTCAACATGCTGGCATTGACACGAAAAAAAAAACGAACTGTGTTTCCTGGGTGCACAAAATGTCACTTACTTGCCATCTGCTAGGTTAATGCCTCTAAAGAGAGGATAGTCTTCTGGGCCTGGCTTTCCTGTATGGTCTTCATACAGGAATACAGGAGATCTACCCAACTCCACACCAATTTGCTGGATCCCTTGCTCATTGTAAATTGAGATCAAGAAGGACTGACCTCCTTTCTTCGCTTTTACAGTGGTTAGAATGGAGAAGTCCTCTGGGAATGGGGAAGCTGGAGTGGAAAAGCAGAGAGGTTAGTGAGGTTTCCCTAAAAAAATTCATCCCCTAAACCAACAGTTTAGTGCTGTTGGCTAAGAACCTGTTGTCTGGTTTATCTCCAGATGTGTTCACATCAGCACCCTAAAAACCCTAAAAGTTTCTGTAGGGCCAGGTGAAGATGTGGCTTTTCCCCAAACCCTCTGGGGTGAAACTCCTGTGCTGGGCAAACAGAAGTTCTACAAAAGTTGTTTCCTTCAACTTTTATTATTTGCACATGACCCTTCCTCAAGAAGTTCCTAAATTGTTTTTTAGGGGACAAGGCAAAAACTTTCTGTTTTGTTCATCATCGGGGTCCCCAAATGAACTTGAGATGTCAAAGGGAGAGAGGGAATGGAGCACCCTGGGCCAGGTGGAATATGGAATATGAAATATGGAAAGGTTTAATTTAAGGGAGTGAGGATTGTGTCAGGATTTGTCCATTCCCGGTGAGAACAGAGGATTTGGTGGCTTTGGCTTTCAGGGTTGCTGCAGGCACACCAAACAAATCTGAAAAAGGAAATAAAACTGGTAATCAGCAAATTCCGATTTCCTGGGTTTTTCTCCTCCCAGGAAAGATCCGTGTCGGATCGCAGGTGATTTCTGCCTTTATTTCTGCAAGGTTTGGAGGATTAAAGCCACAGGGTCCATCTGCGGGGCCAGACACATTCAGAGATTCAGGTCAATCTGGGCATCACTTTCTTGCAGAAACCCAAACTCCTCCCTTTGGGTTTCTCTGAAAAAAAAATGAGCCCAACCTGAAAATCCAGGGTGCACATCACAAACAGGGCAGCCTAAAAACCACCACAAGCATTCACAAAGAAGATTTTTTGATCAAATTATCCACATAACCCCCTCAGATGCTGGCAGGRAATGTCCCCTCCGAGGTCCAGGCTTTCCAAAACAAGGATTGCTTTGTACCCCTGGGTATCTGCCTGGGAAATCTTACACCAGAGTGGGGCAGAGCAAAGTGGGGCAGCCCCAGCGTGGGGTTTGTGACACTGGTGTGGCCCTGGTGTGGCAGGGAACACAGGGATCCCTTTGAAACTGCAGATGTGCAGTCAAATAAACCACAAAAACCATCCAGCTCGCTGCCCAGAAGCTTCAAATAGATTTTCTTCACCACTTCAGACTGTTCCTAGATGGCATCCCAGGGGGTTTAGCCCAGGGAGGGGATGAGGAACGTGGCAGTGGGGAATTCTTGCCACCACAGCGAAGCTGGAGCTCAAACACCGAGGCCTGAACTCATCCTCTTCCTCTCCTGCCTGGGAGGGGCTTTAATTTTTAGGAATAAAGTGTTTTAAATAGATTTAGCTGCCTACAGCAGGGATGAGGCAGGAGCTGCACCAAAACCAGCACAGCTRCAGAGCAAAGGAACAATTCCAAGGGGAACAACATGACAATATGACACCTTTGAACCGAGTTCATCCCCCTCACCCTGGCTAAATAGCATTTGGGAAGCAGCATTTTGCAGAGACACCCCCCAGTCAGGAATTAAATGCCTTTAGAGCCTGATTTATGCCCAGGACACAGCCCCAGGGATATTTGGAAAAGCAGCTCCCGATTTTGGTGCCTGCCATGGGATGCCCTGAGCTTTATCTCCCTCCTGGAGGACTCAATCGGGACCATACGCCTTCCTGGCTCCAATTACAGCCTACAGATTTGGGCCTTTTATGTAAAATAGTTCATGTCCAAAATTTCATTATGAACCCACAATACAGTACCTTTCAACTCGGACAAGCTGCCAACTCATTAAAAAGCTGCTTTTAATTTTTTTTGTTCATTATTATTAAAATGTCTCCATGGTGATGCGAGTTTCTCAACCCAAATAATCATAATGGATGAATTATAGCTGACATTACTCTGTTACTGCTCTGCTGTCCTGGCAAAATAACAATGCCTGCACTGTCAGAGGCAGAAATGACCCGGGCTGCTGAATGATGGATGCAAACACATCCCCGCAGACACCAATACCGATAAAAGCATCCTCACAAATACACCAAGCACGGGGAAATTGACCCAAATCCCTCCAAAACAATGGGGACACCCCTCCGACAAARGCTTTGGGATGGAATCCTCGCCTTGGATTCGCTCCTCAAACGAGCTCACGCTGGGAGATGCCGCACACCCGGCGTGGTGTCCTCCTCACAGCCCGTGGCCAAAACCTCCCAGAGCAGCTCCCCGGGACCTCCTGCGAGCAGAGCACGGGGGGAAGCCCCCAGGCCTGCAGATGGAGCCGTGGCTGAGGCTGAGGGAGCTCCAGGGTGGGCATGGTTCCATCTGGGGGATGCTCCAATGGGTGAGACAGAG
>NW_026623381.1:358861-364397 GCF_030028575.1 Malurus melanocephalus
TATAGCCTTTCCTTTTTGATCTTCTCCTTCCTGAGCCTCCTCTTTCTGAGCCTCTTCTTCCAGAGTCTTTTCTTTTTGAGCCTCTTCTTCCTGAACCATTCCTTCCTGATCCTCTTCTTTCTGAGCCTTTTCTTTTATAGCCTTTCCTTTTTGATCCTCCTCTTTCTAAGCCTCTTCTTCCTAGCCTTTTCTTTCTGAGACTTTTCTTTCTGAACCTCTTCTTCTTGAACCTCTTCTTCCTGAACCTCTTCTTTTTGAGCCTCCTCTTCCTCAACCTCTTCTTCCTGAGCCTCTTTTTCCTGAGACCCCTCTTTCCTGAACCTCTTCTTCCTGATCCTCTTCTTCCTGAGCCTTTTCTTCCTGAGCCTTTTCTTCCTGATCCTTCTCTTTCTGAGCCTTTTCTTTCCTGAGCACGGCAGTCAAAGGCATTGTACAATCTCATGCTCTTCAAAACAGAGGAAGTTCTGACCTTTTTCCTCACCCAGGCGTASCCAGACCCAGCCTAAACCAGAGTCCTGCTCCTGATCTGGGAAAGGCAGCACAGCTTGAGCTGCTGGAAAGTAAAAATCACTGATCCAGTGAGGTGATCCCATTCCTGACACAGGCACRGAGCGGGAAGGTGGCATTTCCAGAGCCTTTGCAGTTTTGCTCCTCAAAGGAAAGCAGCTCTGCARTGGTGTCACCAATTTCTGGCCTTTTCCTCCGTCTGAGGACACTCTCAGCTGTGCCATGACTTGTTTTTCTCAGGGGTGACTGCTCAAGCTCTAATAGAGATTTCTGGGGAGGCAAACGACAATTGCAAATTTGCTGGAAGAGACACAAATGGCATTTTTTCTGGCTGCCCCTGAAACCCTTGCCTTTCTTGCAGAGCACAGATTTTGCTGGGAAGCAGGACTTATTTAGGGATCAAGGACAAAGAGCATCTCAGCAGATTTTTCTCACTCTTTCAAGCTCGAAAAAAAAAAAGTTTTATATAAATATATACACACAAACACATACATCTTGCTTTGCTGGCTGTGGCAGCAGAATGCAAAGCCCATGAAATTACATCTTAGACAAGCCTCAGCTTCTAATTAGCACAAAATTCTGTGCACAGAGCACGATTGCCAAGGGTGCCCTGGAGCAGGGAGGGAAAGCTSTGCCCCAACCCACCCTCCTGGTAACACAAAATCCCTAAAACCACCTTCCCCTGCTGCACTGCCCTGCAATTASTTTGGTATCTTTATCTCCTCTCTCATTTAGGGGAGGGAGCCGATGTCACATCTTGTTCAGGAGATGGGGGAACATCTGTGGAGCTGCTGGAACACGCTGGGAGCTTTTCCCTTTGCTCGTTCTGATCTCCTGAGTGAGCAGCAGAGATGACTCCACGACTCAGGAAACCTTTGGGGAGGGCCTGAGCTCCTTCAAACACCCCTTGGGGCTGCCCAGATAATGAAATGATGGGAAAGTTGCTCCATAAATCCATCCAGATCTTCTCACCAGAGGAAGACACCAAGAACTCAGTGAGGATGAGGATGTAGAAGTAATGAGGTGAGAGACAAACCAAGAACATCTACAGCACTGGTTTTTGTGCTGGGACGAGGATTCAGTTCTTTGCTGGGATCAGGATTCAGTTCTCACTGCTATGATCCAGTCCCCCCTGGTTACCCCTGATATTCTGATCACTCAGAATATTCCAGCTTTGTTTTTACATCTTCATTTTCATGAGGTTCCCCATYGTTTTCTGGTTTCTGTTACAGAAAAATGACCCGGCCCGGTTTCACCGTGGCTGCAGAAACCCCTGGCAAGCTTTCAAATCCATCCAATTGTGTCTTCCAAACTGGAACCATTTCCTTTGAATACTTTTGAGCTCGTAGACACCAGCTGGGCTAAAACTTGAGGTCATTTCAGGACAGGCAGGGACAGACAGGCCCAACCTGTGCAGGTGAGCACACAACGACGTTATCTGTGATCAGAAAGAGCTTTCCTGCACTGAGCAGCAATAAAACCAAATTTAGGGTCTRGTTTGMCCTTCTGMAGACATTTAAGCCCAGMTTTAGGCCRGGCTGAGCAGATTTTTGCCGAGGGKTGGCCATGCAGYGATGTCCAGGCTGTCACACGTYGCTCTCCTCTGTCCAGGCTCATTTTTTGGGTGTGACACAGGCTGTGCTCCTGTTCCCCTGGGTTAAACATAACCCACCTGCTTTTTGTCCCAACTGAGTGATAATGAGGGCTGATAAAAACCTCAGCAAGGGGGGAAATGCAGGAGGGGAGGATTGGAGCACATCTCCAGCCTCGCTCTGATGTCTCCATTTGTGCTCTGCCATCCTGGGCTGATGGAATCCCTGCCTAATGAAGAAACATCGATGGTGGCACAGTCCATTAGCTCTGATTGAGCCAATCCATTCCATCCCTCCCAGGCTCTGAGGGAGGATCTGGGTCTCTGCTTGGCTTCAATCACCTCCTGCCTCCCCCACCAGGCACAGGCAGCTTCCTTCTGCCTCCTGCCAAACCTGCCTGGGCAAAGGCGCTTCCCTCACCAAAATCCTTCTGTGCCTGATTCCAGCATCCCTGCCTTCCCCAGGTGGAACAGGGACACCTGGGTGGCCTGGGAGTCACCCGGAATGGTCTGGGAGTCACCCTGGATGGCTTGGGAGTCACCTGGATGGCCTGGGAGTCACCTGGATGGTCTGGGAGTCACCCTGGATGGTCTGGGAGTCACCCTGGATGGCTTGGGAGTCACCTGGATGGCCTGGGAGTCACCTGGATGGTCTGGGAGTCACCCTGGATGGTCTGGGAGTCACCCTGGATATCCTGGGAGTCACCTGGATGGCCTGGGAGTCACCCTGAATGGTCTGGGAGTCACCCTGGATAGCCTGGGAGTCACCTGAATAGCTTGGGAGTCACCCTGGATGGCCTGGGAGTCACCCTGGATGGCCTGGGAGTCACCTGGATTGTCTGGGAGTCACCCTGGATTGTCTGGGTGTCACCTAGGTGGCCTGGGAAGGAGGGATTCTGGTGGTCACTGCGTGTTCAGGGCTGCAGCTCTCGGGCAGGGAGGAGTTTGTGTCCATAACGTTTCTATTTTTCTCACAAACACATCTGACCCTGCAGTGATCTCAGGCCAGGTGACTCCTTGGGCCCAAAAATGCAGCTCTGGGGCATCCTCAGACAGCAATGAAATGGTCAGTGCTCTGCAAGGGCTTTGTGACCTCCTGCACCTCAGTGCCTTCCTCTAACAACCTCTAAACAGCTTTCCTCCGGGCAGCTGCTCCTGTGGGGCAGTCTGATATTTTTATTTGGTGATTATTTGTGTTGGAAGAGACAGCACGGCCCCAGAACCAGACCTGCGAGGGAGAATCCATCAGCTCATGAAGATGCAGTGAGGAAAGGACATTATTGGATGGCTGAAAACCTCCCCCAAAACARCAGAACCACTGCAAACACCCGGGGGAAATGAAGGAACCACCCAGAAACTGAGAAAAGAATCAGATATTTCCATAGGACAAATGAAAACAAAAGTTTGGACTCACCAGGGTACAGCTGCTTTGTCGGGGCACTGAGCTGAGCATCTTTTGTTACTCTGTAAGCAACATCTGCTTCTTTTGAAGACCTTCTGCTTGTGCAAAACCCTGTGGTTTTTGTGATACCATCGGGTAAATTGTGAAAATCTAACACCTTCAAGAGGTCTGCAGGCTCAGCTGGGAAGGGAAGAGGAGAAAGAAGGGTTAGGAGATGGCAGGAAAATCAAATCACATAAATTGATCCAAATCACATAAATTTATCGTCCCAGATCTAAACCCAGCTGAAATCTGCTTTCAGTGCACCTGCAAACACAAAGTTGATGCTGGTTTCAGAGCTGGGCTGTGCTCAAAGGGACACTGATCCAAGGGATATTCCATGACATTTCCATGCCCAAAATGGGGAGAGGTGGGAAAAAGTGGGGCACATTGGAAGCGATGGTGTTTGTCTTCCCAAAAAAATCATTATCTGTAATAAAGCCCTGCTTTCCATGGCTCAACACCTGCCTGATGGGGGGGTGGGAAGAATCCGTCGCTTTGTTTTTTTATTTTTATCTTTTATTTTCATTTAATTTAATGATTTACTTATTAAACCATCATTATCTCAACCCACAATGATATTTTCCCCACTTTTTCTCATTCTCTACCCCATGCTAAGTGTCTGCACTGAGCACAAACAGCACGGACAGAGCTTTCACAGAATCACAAATTTTGGTTTCCAAGAAGATCAGCCCAATGTTTGCCTGGAAAATCAATGCAGGTCGTGAGACAGCTCCTAAAAATTTCCACAATCCTGAGGAGCTGGGMCCTCAATGAGAGATTACAAACACAGGGCAAAGCCAAGGGAACACTGTGGATAAAAAAGGAGCTGAGGGAGCCTGGCCTGAGCAGCGAACAKCTGCGATATTTCCTCATCCCTCACCCTCATCAGTGAAAGATGAGCTGTCCCTGCCACTTGGACCTTCCCCCTGCCTTCAGCCACGTTGAATTCCACACAAAATCTCTGCACATCCACAGGCTAAGCTGTGCTTCAGCACCCAAAACACAACAAAACTCCATCTGCGCTTCCAAGAGCTCCAGAGCAGCCAGATCCCAGCACCGACTGAGGGAGGAGAGGGGAAAAGGGCTGTGAATTCCTCCCTCCTGACATCAGCTGGCTCCCCGAGCCAGATGTGGGGGTTTGAGCTCGCTGCTGCACATCCACGGGATGCAGGAATGGGAATATCTGCAGGGGACAAAAGTGTCCCTGAGGGGGTCACTGGGATGTGATGGAGGCTCAGCGGGGCTGGACCCCCTCCAGGAGCCACCAGCCACRGGTTTGGAGCTCTCTGAGTGACTCAAACCCATCCCAGAGCTCTGCAGCAGCGTTCTSATCCCTGCAGGGTGATCCCAGCACCTCCAAACACCACAGATCATCTCCATCCCCAGGGAAGGCCCTCTGCRCCCCCATAACGATGATGGATTGGGTCAGAGTGAGATATCCAAGGATAAAATCAGTCTGGGGCTGCCCAAATCAACTGAAAACCAGGCAGGGAAGGAACTGCCTCTGTTCTCAGGGTCTCACCTCTCCTGGGAATCAGAGAGGAACAGCTAAAACCTCACCAGCCCTGTGTCACTCAGAGCATCCTTGGAGCAGGATCACACTCATCCTTGGAGCAGGATCTGAGTGATCCTTGGGGCAGGATTTCCCTCATCCTTGGGGCAGGATCCCATTGATCCTTGGGGCAGGATAATGCTCATCTTTGGAGCAGGATTTCCCTGACACTTGGAGCAGGATTTCCCTTATCCTTGGAGAAGGATCTCATCCTTGGAGCAGGATCTCAGTGATCCTTGGGGCAGGATCTCACTGACACTTGGAGCAGAATCTCCCTCATCCTTGGAGCAGGATCCCTCTCATCCTTGGAGCAGGATTTCTCTGATCTTTGGAGCAGGATTTCCCTCATCCTTGACCAGGATTTCATTGATCCTTGGGGCGGGATTTCCCTGATCCTTGACCAGGATTTCATTGATCTTTGGAGCAGGATTTCCCTGATCCT
>NW_026623381.1:365952-382718 GCF_030028575.1 Malurus melanocephalus
CCAAACCATTCCGTGATTCTGGGGTGCATTCCTAAAACTTGGGATATTTCCTGGAATATTTTTCAACTTTTCCKCACACCAGCCTTCAAAGTGGAAAAAAATCCCTTATCAATACCCTGAGACACAAATTTACTGTTTTTGTATGAACACCACAACTGAGACATCTGGGGATCTCCAGGAGGCCTCACCAGACTGAAATTTTATTCCATTTTTTWTTTTTTTTTTGGGACAGCCAAAGGACATCCCAAAGATTTTCCAGGATGAATGATGCAGCTCTTAGCCCTGCCATGGTTTGTGTGCAGTTATGGGCAGAGGTTTGAGGGTGGGATGTGGACAATGAATGAGCATCCCCAGCTCGTTCCAGGTGCCCTCTGCACCTTTTCTCATCATTTTCCACCAGCACAGCAGCAGGGTGAAGGTTTGGGAGGATGGAAAATGCCTTCCCACGTGAACGAGCGACAGAGAATTGTCATTTATCTCACAGCAGGCAGAGGAAGGGAGTGGATCAGCAGGAAAATAATGAAATATTATTCTCCCCCTTGAAAAAACCCAGCAAAATAATAAAACCAAACACAAAAAAAACTCCAAAAAACTCACAAAAAAGGTGCAAACAAACAAAAAAAAWTCCCCAAAACAAACAAAACCATGTCTCACAACAGCAAAGAAAGTGAATGAGGATTATTTCAGGAGTAACATCTCCTTGAAAAGAATTTCAAGATGCCTCCCACTGTCCCAGGTTGCTCCAAACCCTGTCCAGCCTGGCCTTGGGCACTGCCAGGGTTGAGGAATTCAGGATTTCTCTCCACACTCTGTGCCAGAGCATCGCCACCCTCACACAGCGGCCGTTCTATATTTTTAGGGGAATTGGTGTTTTCCAGCAGAACCCCAGACAATGAGGGATCAGAGCAGGAGGAGCCCTTGGTKACCCCAAAGATTTAATCCCAACCTGGAAAACCCATCCAAGGTCGGGATCCCTCAGGAGGGAGCACCCCGAGGGACAGAGGGGCTGGGTGCTGCTCTGCCCCCACAAAAACYMCATTATTGAAAGAAACCCTTCCCCTTCCAATTTTAGCAGCCTTTACTCCTTCAAGTACTTTTCCAAGATATTCTTAGCCCTAAATAAACACCCAATTATTGCCTTTGGAGGGTCCAGCCCCAGCAGGGCAGAGCCTTTCCCTGCCATTCTCGCTCCCCAGGCAGCTGCCCAGAGGTTGGTGGGAACATCTGGCCTTGGATTTGGAACTAAATATAAAAATACTAAATAAAATATAAATAGTAAAATATTAGTATTTTTAATTATATTATATTCATATTTCTATATTATGCATTTATATATTGGATTTAGAACTAAATACAAAAATACTGAATAGAATAGAAATACTAAAATATTGGTATTTTATATTGTATTTGTATTTTTATATTATACATTTATATATTGGATTTGGAACAAAATACAAAAGTTCTAAATACAACAGAAATACTAAAATACTAGTATTTATATATCATACACTAATTTAGGTATATCATATTATATTAATTACATTAATTATATTTCATATTAAATTATATTAAATTGTATTGTATTACATGTGATATATTCTATTATATTCTATTATATTCTATTATATTCTATTGTATTCTATTGTATTCTATTGTATTCTATTGTAGTGTATATTATATTATATTATATTATATTATATTATATTATATTATATTATATTATATTATATTATATTATATATTTGTTATATCATATACAGAGTTCCTGTGTCAGATCCATAAGAAATAAAGTCAAATGATGACTGAAAGCTGCTTCCCCTTTGGTGATTCTTTTTTTAATGAAGCTGGGAGTCTCCTTTCCAAGCTTCTGAGATTTCAACAATTTTTCCTCCTTATCCAAACACTTTTCACCCCAGCTGACCCAGGGGATGCAGAGACTAAAATAAATCAGGGCTCAAAAATCAGATCTCCAGCTCCAGTGGTGGCTGCTCCAGCATCCTTTGGATGGGCCTGACAGAGCCTCTGGAATTGTTCAGCATCCCAGCAGCCCAATAAAACACAATTATTAATTTGGGCAGAGAGAAAAAAGCCATTTGAAGGAGGGGARTTGAGGAATGCGAGCTGCAGGGTTGAAGTTATTAATGTTTGATCCTGAGGAAGAGGCGGAAAAAAGGAGGAAAAAAAAAATCTGGTTAGGGAAGGGGTCAGAAGTGATCTGCTCCTCCCAAGAGCTGCCCCAGAGCTGTGTCAATTCACAGCGCTCCAGATTGCTGAATATTTCACCAGTGACTCATGACATCCCCTTATTTATTTATTTTTCCTTTTAAAAAGCCCAAATAGTCCCAACTGGGAACAAAGGAAACCATTATGCAGAGTCAGACTGGAAGGATCCCAYGTGTAATCCCAAAAGGAAAAGGAAGAAACCCAGAGCTGATCCTGGAGCAGCTCAGGGACGACATTAAATTCAAAGAATCAAATAATCCTCATTCTTTTCAGCAGAAATCCTTTTTTTCTTTTTAAAATAATCAATCATTTGGGTTTCTAACGAAGCCGTGGTGTTAGCAGCTAACAAGGTTTTCCTTTTCCTATTTAATGAATATAATAAAAAAATCTGCTGCAAATTCCATGCTAAACTTACAGATAAAGTGCCCAAAAAATGAGGAAAACGTTGAGGATTTAGGGGGAAATCCCAGCCCTGTTCAAGGGCAGCGAAAATCCCAATTGTTTTAACGAGCTGAGGATTTGGGATTCTCCCCTGGGAGGGGAAAAAAAAAAAGAATCCAACAGCAAAGGGATGGCTCAGAGATCCGGGAGGACAATCCCTGTGTGGGATCCAGGATGTGCACAGCCAAGGGACAAATCCATCCCCGGACACTTGGGGACACCCTGCTGCCCCCATCGCCACAAATCCTGGGAAAAAGTGATAAAAAACCCCACAGAACCGGGAAAAGGGGTGGTGGAGTCCCTAAAAGAGCAGTCTGAGGGTGCAAACTGAACTCAGAGCATTTCCCTGTCCCTGCTCAAGGGCAGCTCCACACCCCAGAGGGATCTGTGGGATTCCCCYGGGTTTCCCCAAGACAGATCCATGGCACAAATCCTTTCTTGCTGAGAAAAAGCTCTATCCTGGAGCAAAAAGCACAAAAAGCCTTTTGGGACTGAGCCCAAGCAAAGCTCTGTCACCGTCTGACCCACATTTGGGGAATTTTTAGGATCCTGACAGTGGGATCAGAGGAATGGGGTGAATCAGCAGCTCCAGCACAGCTCCTCACACCCCACGGGGCTGCTCCCATCCCATCCCATAAATCCCATCCCATCCCATAAATCCCATCCCATCCCATCCCATCCCATCCCATCCCATCCCATCCCATCCCATCCCATATCCAGGAGAGCTTTCCAGCCTCCCCCTCCGAACTGAGCGAGCATTTCTGGGTCACTGTGACATTTTGGGAACTGCTCCAGCAGAAGTTTCACTCCTGGCAGGAGTTTTGCCCTTTAAACCACTGAGGGTGAGCRGAGGTTGGGATTTTGGGAGCTGGGRAARCTCCAGACTCAAACCCTCAKCAGATCCAGRGGGAAAGGGTGACGGAGCAGGACCCCATCCCTGGAATGATTCCCTGAGAATTCCTGCAGGGAGCTGGGTTAGGGGCACTCCCTGAACTCCAGCCATAAAGGGATGAAAGTTCTGTCCCTCCCAACCCCAGGATCTGGGATTTTACACAAAAAAATAAACCCCCACTTTAAAACCATTCCAAGGCCCCCAGATTGCCTCAGCCCCTATGAGACAASTGGAGACAGAAATCCCATCCAAGGGGGATTCCTCCCAAGGAAAACTTTGGCACATCCTTGAGGAAAGCAGCTCTGCAGGTGGAGCACTGAGGCTCTCCAGGATTTAAAGTGGGRAATGATGCCTTTGAACCCAAAGAGGGCAGCTTTAGATGGGATTTTAGGGATAAATTTTTCCCTGGGAGAGGGGTGAGGCCTTTCCCATTTCCCTGCACTGCCATGGGACTCATTCCCGGGACTGCTGCACCCATCACRAAGGTGCATTTCAAGGTGGAAAAGGAAATTCCAACCTTTTCTCATCTCTCTAAAGAGTCCCAGTGTTCCCAGACAGTCTGGCACTGGGACAGCAGTTCCGTTTTCAAAGCAATTTGTCATAATCAACCACTTAAAGCCCTGCAAGGCTTAATTAGGGCCCGAGCTCTCAGCACATGAACATCAACAAGGAGCCTCAAAATCATTTTTAACGGGRTGCAGAGGAGCTGTTCCTGCCAGGAACAACGGGAGCTGGTGGGATCCTGTCCCAGGGAAGGGGAGGGTATTTTTGGGAGATTTTCAGAGGCAGATTGAGCCCTGACAGCTGCTCCAGGGGCACCTTTCCCTCTCCTCGTGGTGCCCAAATCTCCCTGGCACTGAACCAAAAGCAGGARCATCACCCTTGGATTGAGCTTCCTCCATGTGGGAGCTCTCAAAACCTCCCAGAAAGGAACAAATTCCAACAGCTGAGCTGGGCTTTTCCTGCTGAAGCAATTCCTGGCAGCCCTTYGGGGTATTTTATTGGGGTGATGCTCTCCCTGCATCCCAAGGGTGTCCTGGGGTGGGGAATTGCACCAGGAGCTGGGGACATCCCAGTGCAGGGACCCCACCCCACCATTGACAGGGTAGCAGCAGCCCAGGGGGGTGTCAGGGAAATTTGGGAACAGAGATTGGGCCCAAATCCAGGATTTTCCCCTGTTCCACAGCAGTGGAAATACAGCAGGATGCTCCAGGACACACACAGAGCCCACAGATTTATAGGATAACCAACAGCACAGCTCTGGGCACCACAGGGTTATCAGAAAGGAGCATATTATGCTCAGAAAGGAGCATAAAGTGACCTTTAATGGGAATTTTGTGCCCRGGGAAGTTCGACCACCTCGTGCCACAGCAAAGGATTCTGTTTCCTCTCGGGTTATCAGAAAATTGCATAAAGCCAGGTTTAAAGGGAATTTTGCGCCCAGGRAAAYRTGACCAMWCTCATGCCACAGCAAAGGATTCTGTTTCCTCTCGGGTTATCAGAAAATTGCATAAAGCCAGCTTTAAAGGGAATTTTTCACCCAGGAAATGCGGCCACCTTTGTACCATGGCAAAGGATTCTTTCTGTTCCCTCTCAGCACCTTCCAGCAGTGCTCAAGTGAAGGGAGAGATGCTGAAAAAACGGGAGCAGGGTGTCCCATGGGGACAGCAGGGACAGCATCTTTATCAACCAGAGCAACAAATCCAGAAAAAGCAGCCAAACCCAACCAACTTCAGGGCCACAGCAGCCATTCCACAATAACCCATCCCTCCAGCCTTCCTAAAACCCTGCCTAGCCCTTGGCGGCCAGCAGCAGAACCAGCCCTGAGCTTAATGAATCAATTAACACAAACACCTAACGAGCATCACTTCCAGCCCGATAAAACCAGTCCTGGCTAGGCTGGGCTCAGCCTCACCCATGGCATCACCACTCCAAACGCAGCCGACCCCTCCGGGCACTGCCCCACGCCCAGCTGAGCCCATCTGGGATGCTCCCAAAATCCATCCTGAACGCTCATTTTTATGCCCCGCGGGTTTTTCTGGCTGTCTGCAAACCTAATGAGAGCAGGCAGAAGTAATTTCATTTTTAAATATTTTATTGGCTGATTTGTTTTTTTTTTTTTTTTTTTTTTTAAAAAAAAAAAGCTCAACGTGGATTTATTTCCAGCCTGACTTTACACCTCAA
The DNA here is from genome assembly GCF_030028575.1 of Malurus melanocephalus. Lineage (NCBI taxonomy): Eukaryota > Metazoa > Chordata > Aves > Passeriformes > Maluridae > Malurus > Malurus melanocephalus. The sequence continues at coordinate 371,693 of NW_026623381.1, forward strand.
TATCCCAACACGGGGAGAAAAGTGTAAAACCAATTATTTCCCTCAGATGCTTAAACCAACCGACTCAGAGCGTGCAGTTCATATCTGATTCTCCTCAAAAACACCGCCGGCAGGCAAATTTCAAATTAATACCTGCTTGACTTCATGAAAAGTGTTTCTAAAGCTTGTTTGCCGATGTTTTCTCTGGAGCATTAATCCCTGAGTTTATGTAACCTGCAGAGGTGCTGCTTTCAAGGGAAGAGCAGAAGGAAGAGCAGCCCAGAATGAGGAGAATGAACAGAATTAACCCTGGAAAAGGAGTTTCACCCCTTCTCGGCCCCCAAAGGATGTTTTGGAGAGCAGGGGGTGATTCCCCATTTAAATTCCCCCTTCCCAGCGTTTTTCTCACTTCCAATCCATATTTATCCAGTCTTGTTCCCAATTAGGTGTTTACATGGATTTCTCTGTGAACATCACCAAGGAATTTTATTTCACTTTATGCCAGTGGAGTTTTTTTGGAATTAAACTGGATCTGTAACATTTGGTGATGTCCAAACACGTGCAGAGGCTCACCCAAACACCTCCTCCAGCTCCCAGTCCTTCCCTGTGTCCCATTATGAATAAAACACCAGCACAGGCTGTGTTTCCCCTCTGCCTAAGCCCAGAAATGGCACATTTTGGTGTTTTCCTGGATTTSTGGGATTCCTTCCCACCCATCCCTTGGATCGAGAACTGAACACATCCAGGGCCATCAGGGCAGTGCCAGGAACCAGCCTGGACAGAGCTCTGGGATCTCTGCTCCTCGGGCGYTGGGGGAGAAAGGAAACCCCATAAAACCCCATTGAGGGAGAAAGGAAACACCATAAACCCCCCAGGAGAGGCCCCTGCATTACAGACAGCTCTCAGGAGCCCAATCACAGCTAATTGGCCAACTCTGGGTGTTCCTCCTGCTCCATCCTATCTTTGAGGGGATGCAAACCCTTCCATGGGGGATAAGAACACCTCCATGGGGTACAAAACCCTCCATGGAGGATCTAAACCCCTCCATAGGGGATAGGAAAACTTCCATGGGGGATAAAATCCTCTCCAAGGCAATTAAAACCCCTCCATGGGGGATCCAAACTCCTCCATGGGGGATAGGAATCCTTCCAAGGGGGATAAAATCCTCTCCATGGGATCCAAACCTCTTCAAGGGGATCAAAACCCCTCCATGGGGGATCCAAACCCTTCTATGGGGGATCCAAACCTTCCATGGGGGAGAAAATCCTTTCCAAGGGGATCAAAACCCCTCCATGGGGGATCCAAACCCTTCCATGGGGGATCCAAACCCTTCCATGGGGATAAGATCCTCTCCAAGGGGATCAAAACCTCTCCAAGGGGATCCAAACTCCTCCATGGGGGATAAAATCCTCTCCATGGGGATCCAAACCCCTCTACAGGTGATAAAAACCTCCCCAAAGCAGGAAAACCACCCCAAAACGCACCTCCCACACCATTTCCAGGAGCTGGTAGATCTTTCCCCACCAATATTYCTACAAAATCCTGGCTCCATCTGCCCGGACCCTACAGCTGCCACAATGGGGTTTCACGAGTCACGCAAGGATAAGGGCTGCTTTTAGGGAATTTGGGTCACAGCTGCATGTTCCCCTCCCTCTCCAGTTCAGATATTCCCTATTAAACTGGTTACAAGGTGAATTCTGGAAATATCTGCGGCGTTTAAGAGCTGAGATGTCATTTCAGGTCTTCCATTCCCCACGCAGGAGGACTCAAACCCAAAGATAGCATCTCAAAAATTRAAATATGCTCCCAGAAAAGCCAACGAGAAATATCCAAGATCCTCATCCAAAAAGCTTTCCCAGGACTCAGCCCAAGCCTGGCCCAGACAAATATTTACATAATTATTCACATGGGTTTGTTTGAAATAAAGAGCCTTTTATTATCATTACTTTGGCATCAAACATCTAATTAGGGGCCAATGACAGTTATAAAAATCACTGAGCTCTCCTTGTCGGTGCTGCTGGGCTGTCCCAGCCCTCCTGCTCCCCCAGGAAAATCCTGAGGGAACTTTTAGAGAGGGGATTGGGATGAGGGAGTGGAAGAGGGATTGCTCTGCTTCCTCGAGAAATGGAAAATTGATGGGAAAAGGGTAAGAAATGCCCACTTGTGGTTGGTTCCTGCCCTTTCTGCTGTGTTTCAGTGAGTCCCTACAAGTGTAGACCCCAAACACTATCCCTGCCTCGGGTTCTGGTTCCTAAATCCCTTCCAATTCTGTGAAATCTACCAAAAAAATAGACAAAACACAATATTCCCACCACTGCCTCATGTCCTGGTTCCTAAATCCCTTCCAGTTTCACGAAATCAAAACAAACCCAGATATCACAGAATAATTTGATATAAACCCCAAATATCACAGAATAATTCGATACAAACCCCAGATATCACAAAATAATTCAACACAAACCCCAGATATCACAGAATAACCCCAGATATCACAGAATAATTCAATACAAACCCCTGTATCACAGAATAATTTGATATAAACTCCAAATATCACAGAATAATTTGATACAAACCCCAGATATCACAGAATAACCCCAGATATCACAGAATATTTCAATTCCCCCATGGTTATCCCCACCAGCCCTGACTTCCCAAAAGAATTTTCCACATTCAGTTCTGTGTGAATTTACACCTTGCAGGTGCGCCCTACCTGCCTGCACCAACCCTCCCTCCCCTGCCATTCCTGGCTCAATAAAATACGAAAGAAAATGTGGAAATTTCCCCCAAAACTGATTTCTTGGGACACTTCTGACTCTCAGCATTAGAGAGTCCCGTTCAGGAGCTCCCTCTCATCTCCCACGTCTATTTTCAGACTTTCCAGTGACTCAAATTGAGTTTGGGCATTTTGCCACCGTCGGAAAAATCATCAGCCTGACCCCACGAGTCCCTAAATCCCAGAATGAGTTCCTGAGCTGAGTCTGGGGCAGATTTCACCACCCCAAAAGCAGATGGTTCAGTTAATCCATGAAAAACCTCATCCCAGGCCCCAAAAACAGGATTTTTTTTTTTCCCAGTTCCATGCAGGCTGAGGGGATGGAGCTCCTTTTAGCAGCAGGGCTGAAAGTSCTGTGGGTTATTTGGGATCATGGTCCCCAGGGCCAGGAGGGCCCCGGCGTGTCTGGCCAAGCCCTGCTGGGCTCTCAGCTCCCCTCACTGCTCAGAACATCTTTAATTCACATTCTGACTCTGCCCCAGAGCAGCTCCGAGTTTATTGGGGTGGATTTTGAAGTTTCTTCAACCGAGGAACCCAAAGTYCTTTATGGGGATTTCCACGCCCAAAGCAAGCTCTGGTTTTGGCTCTGGTTCCCATTTCATAGGAAAACTCTGAATTGGTTTGGTGTTATCCATGCCTGCTCCACACTGCCATAAATAAAAATAAATAAATAAAATATAATTTAAAAAAATAAATAAAATAAAATAAAAATAAAGATAAAAAATAAAAATAAAAATAAAAATTAAAATAAGAATAAATCAAATAAAATAAAATTAAAAAATAAATAAAATAAAATAAAAATAAAGATAAAAAATAAAAATAAATAAAATAAATAAAATAAAAATATAAGTAAAAATAAAAAATAAAAAAATAAAAATAAAAATAAAAGATAAAAATAATATTTAAAAATATAAAATATTAAAAAAAAGAAAAATTAAAAGCCAGAGCCAGTTCGGGTCTGTTGGCTCCTCCTCCCATCCCAGCTCCTGAGGTCAGCAGGGAAAGCATCCAAGAGTTGCAGAAAAGACAGATTGTTTTAATTTAAACATTTGGGAGAGGCAGAGCGAGGGACTTTCTCTCCCCAAGCGCACGGGACGTGATAACGCGCCTGTCCCGGCCCAGCACCGAGAACATTCCCGACGGGATCCCGGGGCAGAGCCGGGTGGATCCGCTCCCTCCTCCCGCCCTGGGGCTCTCTAGGAGCAGGGACACCACAGGGGGACCCTCGGGGACCTCCCTGCCTGGCACACGGGGCAGGAGACGCAGTGGGAATGAGGGAAACATCGGGGTGGGGGTTTGGGGTCAGGGTGAGCAGCGCTGACCCTTCAAGGAACCCTTCAAGGAACCCTTCAAGAAGCCCATCAAGGAACCCCTCAAGGAACCCTTCAAGGAACCCTCCAAGGAAACCTTCAAGGAACCCTCCAAGGAAACCTTCAAGGAAACCTCCAAGGAACCCTTCAAGGAACCCCTCAAGGAACCCTTCAAAAAACCCTTCAAGGAATCCCTCAATGAACCCTTCAATGAACCCTCCAAGGAACCCCTCAAGGAACCCTCCAAGGAACCCTTTGAGGAAACCTTCAAGGAACCCTTCAAGGAATTTACAAGGAACCCTTCAAGGAACCCCTCAAGGAACCCTTCAAGGAACCCTCCAAGGAAACCTTCAAGGAACCCCTCAAGGCACCCTTCAAGGAACCCTTCAAGGAACTCCCAGCTTTCCAAGGATGCCCTGAGCAGCAGATGATGCATTTGAGGCATGAGCAGCCTCATGTTTTCCATGGAAAACCCTCCAAGGGGCACTTCCAGGGAGGTTCCTGCGCTGCCTCAAGGCTTATCCCCCATGGAATCACAGCCCGGTCACACAGAGCAGCTCTGCTGTCACCATCTCCCACCTGCCAGCAGCCAAACACGCCCTGATCCCCTGCAGAAATCCCTAAATTCCATGGACAGATCCTGATGTCTCTGCAGAAATCCTTAAATTCCATCGACAGCCCCCATAACTCAGCAGAAATCCCTAAATTCCACGGACAACCTTTGATGCCTGGGTAAAAATCCTTCAATTCCATGCACATCCCCTGATCCCGCTGCAGAAATCCCTAAATTCCATGGACAGGCCATAATCCCCCAGCAGAAATCCTTCAATTCCACAGAATATCAGCACAAAGGTTACAATCCCAATGCTCCACCCCAAAACCAACGTTTCACCCCAAAACCTTGATCCCTCTGCAGAAATCCTCAAATCCTTCAACCCTTAAATTCCATGGACAGCCCCCCTAACTCAGCAGAAATCCCTAAATTTCATGGAAAACCTCTGATCCCTGGGCAAAAATCCTTCAATTCCATGGACATCCCCTGATCCCGCCGCAGAAATCCTTCAATTCCAGCACAAAGCAGCACAATCCCAACGTTCCACCTCAAAAACAATATTCCACCCCAAAATCAGCTCCATCTCTGGGTCCCCACCCCCTCCCAGGGCTCTCCCAGCCCAAACCATTCCATGGTCCTGTTACATCATCAGCAGTCGAGTCCCAATTCCCATTCACTCCACAGCAACCGGAATTTGGGTGGAATTTTTGGCCACCTCAGATCAAAGCAAATTAATTTCCAAAGTTGTTCGTGGAAATTAGCTCCCATCAGAGGGACGAGGACAAGAGTTGGCTTCGTTTTCTGCCAAAAGTGGATTTTGAACGTGCAGAATAAATCAGGATTTTGAACTTTTAGCACTTTTTTCAGAGGAATATCTATTTCACACTGGGAGAGTGACTTCAGAGCTGAAAAATCCAATGGCTAGGGATCAAAAATTTCAATATTCCTCTGTATTTGCAGCATTCAAACGCTGCCAAAATCCCAAAGGAGCGCTGGACAATGTGCAGGGGGGCTCTGTGGCAGCACAATGTGATCCCAAAAGTGCTGGGKTTGTTTCCTTGCCAGGACAGGGGAAAGCAAGGAGCCAAAATGTTGATATTTTCAGCATATTTCAGGCTTCCYGAGGATGGTGTGAAAAAGGAAACCCCCAGGTAGAAGAGCCCAGGACCCACAGAAACTTCCCCACATGAAAAAACAATTAACGAGCCCTGAATTGGGGTCTGCAATTAACAGCAGCAACTAATGGAACAGCTCTGGGGGGGCCCAGCCCGGCTCACCCCACCCTGGCACAGCCCCCCAGCTCTTCCCACAAACCACAGGTCCCTTCCAGGGCTTTTCCCCACAGTCTGGGGCTCTTTGGGGCAGAAAATGGAAAAAGTTAAATTTTCAAATGGGTGTTGGTATGGGCACGGGGTTTGGGGCATGCTCAGATCTGGGGATGGCATCACTGCAGCCCTTCCTCATCACTCAAACAGCACCCTTTTCTCACCAGAATTGTGGGGATAATCCCAGAATCCCACTGATTTTAAATCCCATCCCAGCCCTGCCATGGCAGGGTCATCTTCCCCCATCCCAGGCTGCTCCAGCCTGGCCTTGGGCACTTCCAGGGATCCAGGGGCAGCCACAGCTGCTCTGGGCACCCTGTGCCAGGGCTCCCCATCCTCCAGGGCACAATTTCTTCCCAATATCCCATCCATCCCTGCCCTCTGACAGTTTAAAGCTCTTCCCCCTTTATCCCAATCCCTCTCCCTCACACCATCCCATGAGAGCACCCTCACCCCACCCTCACTCCCAAAGCAGAGCAGARGCGATTCTGGGTGAGGATGAGGAATTCCCCCATGGATTTGGAGGAATTTTTCTGGATACCAATATCCGTACAAGCTGAGAACAGGAGCCACCACCCCTCCCCATAATTCCAGCCAAAAGATTTTATCCCAAAGCAGCAGCACGGAGCCCAACTTTTCCAGATCATCACCCAGATTTTCTGAGCAGAGCTCCATCTGCCCAAGCCCCTCTCTGTTTTTTGAGCAGATCCCAGCCAAGATTTCCTGCAGTCACTCCCTGGAACGGAGCAGCCTGGCAGGGATGGAACACCTCACCCCAGAGCTCCCTGTTTCCATCCCTCCTGAGCAGAGTGACACTCTGGATTCCCAGTGACTCATCTCCTTGACCTTTCCATTCATTCCCAATGGTGCAAGCTGGAAATAAGGGCACCCAAACAATGCTGTCATTATTCACGCCGAGCTCTCCCCTGCAGCACACAAGAACCAGCAGAGGAGGTGTCTCGTTCCAGCACATCTAGGATGAACCTTTTCCAAAAGCAAAATTTTTAAAAAAGTCATATAAACTCACTGGTTAATTCGTATTTGAATCAAATCACCAAAAATCCCCGTGCAAGGCGCTGCGGGAGGACAAGAGATCCTGGGAAACTGGCAGTGTCATCTCCAGGAATTCGGCCGCAATGAATTCCTGCTCCAGTATTGTCTTGGAAACAAAAAAAAGGGGGTGGAGGGAGGACAAGCAGAGGAGGAGAGGCCAGCCAGGCTCAGGGCTCGGGCAGAGCACRGCTCCTTGCTGGATTTCCTCGCTCAGAACCAGCAGCCAGGCACAAGGGACACAAAATTGGGTCCCTAAAAAGCTGAGAATTCCTGAGGAAAACTCCTCAGTGACCTCTCCTTTCCCCATCAGACTCCCCTCCTTCCTTCCTGTTTCCATTCTTTCATATCTCAACCTTTTTTTTTTTTTATAATTTTTCATTCCCCCCCTGGTTTTGCTCATTTCCATCCTCACTTTTGCTTTGTTTCTCACAAAGGTTTGTTGTATTTTTTTTTAAGAGAAGCTTTCAACTTGAAAGCTCAGTCCCTATCACATCAGAGTTATTGGAAGAGAGGAAATATTTGATATATTCCAGCAAAGCCAGGCTGGAAATGAAGGAACTTCTCCCAAGGAAGCCAGGAGGGTGAAGGAGAGGGAATTCACTGCCTGGATGAACAGCTGGAGGATTGGAAGGTAAAGGCAGCACCAGGATGGAGAAAAAAAAAYATATTAAAGGTGTGAGAGTTGGATTTTGCTGCCTTGGTGAAATATTTGCCCCCACAAACTGCAAAYTCTCCTCCTTCACAAGTGAGAGCAGAAAGGCAAGGATGGAAAAGCGTTTGTGGAAAGCTGAAAGAAAACACTTTTGGTTTTATTTACTTTGAAAGAATGAATGTGGCCCTGGCTCCACATGCTCAGGTCACCCCAAGCTGGCAAGGAAATCCAGCTGGGTTCAGGCAACTTTGTGTTATTAATAACATGGATAATAAATAAAYTAAATAATAAACAGATATAATTTGTATTTAAGGTAAGATAATTGCAGTGTTCGTTGAGTTGAAGGAAAACAAGAGGTCCCCAAGCATCCATCCCACCCCTCTTTAGGAAAGCAGAGTGTCCTGTTCCTCTGGTGACAGGCAGACCCCAAGCACAGCAAAATTAAGGTTTGGCCTTGAAATTTTTCCTCATTGCCTCCTGAACAGCAGGGCTGGAGCATCAGGCACAGGAGATTCCCAGAAAATCAGAAATTGATGCACCCAGCACTGGAATTCCCTTCCTGCAGCAGCAGAAATGTCACCACCCCAAAGTAGGGGACAGCAGCACAACCACAGACCCCAAAACCAGACCTCAGCATCTCCAGCACATCCCATTTCCATCTGCACCCCAAAAAGGGTTTTTTTCCCATTAAACAGAAACATTTGTGTGGCTGCTCAAGGGATCCTCTGCTCCAGATTCCCCTGATAAATCTGATTCAAAACGCTCTGAAAATATCCGATATAACAGCACAGTGGTCTTGTACCCCATGATATAATCTACAAAAAACTTGTCCAAACCTAAAGCCAAAATCCAAATAACCTGCTGGATTTGCTGTTTGAGGCACTGGGGTTGCCTAATGGGACAAAAAAAAGTATCCCAAGGAAGAAAAGCATTTTTTAACTAAAAAATGCCACAATCATTGACACAAACTGAGGCACAGCAATGTAAAGAGACTCCTGGGGCTCTGCAAATGCAGATTTCATTGGCACACCAGGGTTAATTTTGAATATAATTATAAATGTAATCATTAGTAATATAATTATTTGTAATTATGAATAACCATGTAATAATAGAATAGATAATTGTGAATATAAAATGCCAGGTTCCACACAGGGATGGGAAATGCAGGGAGAGAACCCCCAGCAGAAGTTGGGAACGAGCCCTGATCCAGTTTTTCAACTCAACCCCCAAATTCTCCTTTTTCTCTCAGGCTTATTACACAAACTTGAAGAAAAACTCCAACGTTGTGAGTACATTAATACCATTTTCCTCCTTTAAAAAATGACATCTCATCATCATGAAAGCTTCCAGATGATGTTAAAAATCCTCTTGGCTTCTGGAAAGAGAAAAAAAAAAAAAAAAAAAAAAAAGAGCCCAGACTTGGGAGCAACCGACCTCAAAAATGCTTTTTGTGTAGTTCCTTCATTTATTTATTTTAGTTCCACAGATTTTTCCAGACACGTCCACAGAGAAACCACGACATCATTTGGATGCTTCAGYCAGTGCTAGGCTGAATTTCAAGAGCCTTGGGACTTGCCAACAGCAACCAGTGGTTAATTACAAACCATTGCCAGCCCAATTTTTTCCATATAACATTAGATTTCGACAAAATGTTTCCATTCTTTCATGTCTCAACCTTTTTTTTAAAAAAATTTTTCATCCCCCCCCTGGTTTTGCTCATTCTTCCCATCCACGTTTTTGCTTTGTTTCATACAGAGGTTTGTTGTATTTTTTTTTTTTAAGGGGAGTTTTCAGCCTGAAAGATCAGTCTCTATCGTATCAGAATTATTAGGAAGAGGGAAATATTTGATAAATTCCAGCAAAGCCAGGTTGGAAATGAAGAACTTATCCCAAAATAACCAGGAGGGTGAAGGAGAGGGAATTCACTGCCTGGATGAACAACAGCTGGAGGATTGGAAGGTAAAGGCAGCACCAGGATGGGGAAAAAAAATTATATTAAAGGTGTGAGAGTTGGATTTTGCTGCCTTGGTGAAATATTTGCACCCACAAACTGCAATTTCAGGGGCTCTGCTGCTGCTCAAAGCCCAACTCCAGCACCCAAAGGGGTTCCTGGGACGCAGGGGAGGCTCTGGCTATCCTGGAAAGCACCAGACAGAGCCCACCTGAAGGGTTTTCCTTCCAAAAATCCTCTGAAAACTCCCCAGAAAGCCACTGTGGCCTTAGCAGGGAGGAAAATCTCCCAACACCATCAGGTATTTCTGATTTCTCTGTGCACCCCAGAGGGAAATCCCGATTCAAAGGAGCACTCAGGACCCAGGAGAGCATCGAGAAAACCCCAAACCTCAGCAGAGCCAGGGCTGGGAGGGAGCAGAGGAGATTCTTTGGGGCCATCAGCCTTCCCTGGGGCTGCTGATCCATGAGGAACCCCCTTTTTGGGAACAGCATCTCCCACACGAGGCCAGCCTGGCCATAAATCCCAGAGAACGGGCACATTCCACCCAAAACAGCCTGAAATCCAAGGATTCCCACRGCTCAGGGGTGTCCATCCATCCCCCTGACACTGGTTTTTCTGTGGGACAAATCCTGCAGGTCAAATTTGACCCAAATCCAGCAGATGARTTTTCAAGGATTCACCATTCCCAAAATATCCAGAGACCCAAAGCAGCATCAGGGCTGTCCTAAATATGTGATGAGAGATCTACACCGGATAAAAGCGTGGAACTTAGGGAAAAAAATCCTTCCTCCACAAGAAAAAAAAAACCAACTCAGGTGTGTTTTGGGTTTATTTCACAGAGAATTCTCACTTTAAGCAGCACTTCCCATTCACCACAATCTGGGTATCACAAGCTCATACCCTGAGAAATCCCTCCCTTTGCTCTCTGGGCATTGGAGTTTGGCTGTTGGGCTTTGAGCAGCAGCAGAGCCCCGGAATTTGCAGTTTGTGGGTGCAAATATTTCACCAACTTTCACACCAGTGGAAGTTTGCAGTTTGTGGGTGCAAAATCCAACTTTCACACCTTTAATATTATTTTTCCCCATCCTGGTGATGTCTTTACCTTCCAATCCTCCAGCTGTCATTCATCCAGGCAGTGAATTCCCTCTCCTTTGCCCTCCTGGCTTCTTTGGGAGAAGTTCCTTCATTTCCAACCTGGCTTTGCTGGAATTTATCAAATATTTCCCTCTTCCCATGGGGACTGGGATCTGTTCCCCATAGCTTTGGGAAGGGCATTCCCAGCTCCCAGCCCCAGAGGGAGCAGGCCCAAGGAGCAGAACACGACAAAAAAAAGTGATTTTGGAAAGAATTAAAGGCTGATTCGCTGAATAAACCCCTCAGAGTGAGCAGCAATTTCCTGGAAAGCACTCCCAGATTATTCCAGACAA
>NW_026623381.1:383133-405078 GCF_030028575.1 Malurus melanocephalus
AAAAATAGAAAATCCCCTTCAGAATTAAAGCTCTGGATTAATTCATTGGGTGATGGTCAGCAGAAGGGGCAGCTTGGTGATCCTGGGGGTGTTTTCCAGCCTTGGGGGTTCTGTGCTGGACAGAGCAGCCACCAATAGGGACAGGAACCCAAATGAAGTGCCCTGGGCACCTCCAGGGCAATCAGGGGTGAAACCCACCCCAAAATCACACAGGGACAGGGACAGGAACACAAATGAGCTGCTCTGGGCACCTCCAGGGCAATCAGGGGTGAAACCCACCCCAAAATCACACAGGGACAGGGACAAGAACCCAAATGAGCTGCCGTGGGTACCCCCAGATCAATCAGGTGTAAATCCCACCCCCAAAATCACACAGGGACAGGGACAGGAACCTGAATGAGCTGCCCTGGGCACCTCCAGCTCAATCAGGGGTAAATCCCACTCCAAAATCACAGGAGGAGGGTGAGAGCAGATCCTGGCTCACCCCCAGCTCTGAGGGAAATCAGCACAACCCCTGCTCTGGCCAGGTCACCATGAGACACAAAGCTGCTGCTGGATTTGCCCTATTTCAAAAAGAAATAAATGGGRAAAATCCCTCTCCAGCACCACAAAAGGGGCAGGGACAGCCCCCATTTAAAACCAGGCTGCACATTCTGCTCCTGATTTCTCCTAGGGCAGGACTGTGTTTGTAAGCACTGGAAGCAACACCAAGACAGCTTYTTTTAATTAAAATTGCCATTAAAAAGAGGTTTTGTACGTGAGGTGACCCCTCATTGCCGTCCCTCTGCACACCCCAAAAATCAGCAATTCCCCAGTTTTGTCTCAGAGCCACCCTCAATGAGATCAATTTGGATTCTTCCCATTCCCAAATTCGAGCTTTGGAGGGAGYTGACACCATCAGCTCCTCACCAGGAGCCTGAAATCATCTCCCAGAGCCTCAACCCTGGGGGGATCCATTCCAGGAGCAAACCCCAGCCCCAAGGGAATGGCCAGGGCAGAATTTTCCTCCTGCCCCCTGAAAAAACACCCCACGAGCTCAGGCACAGGGCTCTGCTGTCCCCTGACCCACAGCTGGGTGCTTTTCATTTCCAAATTCCCATTCCAGCCATTGACAGCATAACCCAGGTTTTACGGGGGAAATCAGATCTGCCATCAATTCCACACTTATAAAGTCATTTTTCTTCTTGTAAAGCAATATCAACACTTTTGATTGGCAAAGTATTAAAATAAAAAATAAACTTCTTTAACTGGCTGGATAAAGATTTTTTTTTTTTTTTTAGCTCGTTTAGGAGAAGCAACAGCTGGTAACAGGACACTGTGCAATTTCCAGCATTTTTATTGGAAAGGCCWTGCCACGGATCCTCATTACACCCTGCCACTAAAGGAAACTGCTGCATCCAAAAAGTTTCGCCCAGAAACCCGATTGGGTTTCATTGGGATTYGTAAAAGCAGAGACGGGTTCCAGCTTTGTCTGTGGGTTCGCTTTTGCTGTGACATCATCTGCTCAAATATGGGAAAATCTGAGCTGCACGGGCAGCGGTGGGAGGCAGCTCAGCTCGTGTTGCCTTTGACTTTGTTATTTCCTCGTTTTTTTTTGGGGTTTTTTTCTGGAAATCCTCTCTGCCAGGTGCCATCCCACAGATTACAGGCAAGATTTGCTTCTCCACACAGAGAAACCAACGGGAATGACACTAAAACACACTCTGAGCCGAAAGAAAACCAAAGGCAACGTGGAAAAATTAAAAATAAAAGCCACGAAGAACATTAGTCAATGCCATCAGCAGCCAGCCCAGCTCTGACTCCTCCCTCATCCAAATTATTTGATGTCCTATTAGGCGGCTCATTAGGAAAACTCAAAGCCTTTCACCACAAGAGTCRTTCCTCAGAGTTGCACACTGGCCCCACAAAAGCTTCCAGCCATTCCTCTGGCCCTAAAAGTTTTTTTAAAAGTTACCTGGTAACCTTAAAAAAAGTTACTTCTGAAAGTTGTTCCTTTCAGAAGGAGTTTGGGAGGATAAACACGGACAGGGAAAAGCCTMAGGATGCTCTGAAAGCGTTAAAGCGTCAGCACGGTCAAAAGTGAAAGGGAAAATTTGTTGTTTTTCCCATTGAAAACAGAGCAGCCCGGTGAAAATTCAATTTTCAGCTGCTWCAAAACACCCGAGCAAGCGGCCTGAGCAGGCAGCTCTGGAGGAGCCGGTGTCATTCCAGCGCCCTGCCGGCTGGAAATCGGCTCCAGATCCTCTGCAGGACAAACTGGGATCCCCCACAGCCCTGAGCTTTCCCTGCAGGAAAAGTTCAGGATATTTTCTCATCTAGCAGCAGCCGCTTTTCCATCAGCCTCCAAAGCCCCAGTGCGAGCATTCCTCCAACGCCCACCTCTCCTTCTTTAAGGTCATTTTGCGAACCCAGAACCGCCAAAAACCCGCGATCCCGCTGTTCTGAGCGCAGAACCCCATGGGGTTTGTCCCGGGAACCTCAAACCCACCCCACACTCCCCACTGCCGGGAAAAAACACCCCGGCAACRCAGAATTCGGGCAGCAATCTGAGTCCCAGACAGCGCAGCTCTTCAGGGCACTTCTCGGCTTCTCAAGTTACCCCGAAGAACTCGGGTTTAATTTTTTCAGCTTTCAAAAGCTCGGCTCTGCCAACAAACCCCGCTCTCCGCAGCCGTTCCAACACAAACAGAGCTCGGAGCGCCGATGCCTCCAAGTGTCCACTACAAACCGGGGAGAAAAAAAAGCTCTGCAAACACCCAGGAAAACTTTTTCAAGCCCTCCCTGCGCCGTGGCATTTCCCAGCCCACCCGGGGAAGGCGGACATTTGGGAAGCAGAGCTTTGCACAGCCCCAAAGGGAAGCAGAAGCGTGTTTAGTCCTTTTTCTGCAAGATTATGGAGGGGAAAAAAAAAAAAAAAAAAAGACATTCCAGTGGTTTTCTGTGCTGCTGCACATCTGGAACTTCAGAGCTTCCTCCTGCCACGCTCAACAGCCCCAGTTTTAGGGAGAAACCCCGCGGATTTGGGGTTGGCAAAGGGGGCTTTGGGGTCCCGAGCAGCTCCAAAGCTTTTGTGTCCCGAGCTTTGATGTGCTGAGGGAGAGCAGATTCCTGCGGGACAAAAAAAAAAACTTTCTTCTCCTCGAGGAGGAGGAACTACGCAAGCCCGGAGGTTTCCAGTTGACTAAATTTATATTCACATATATATCCACAGCGATATATAAAGAACCGGAGCCTCCAGCAACTCATCCCCGACTTTTCCTCCGGAAAAAGCAGCCCGGCAAGAGGCAGCTCTCGCTCCAAGAAAGGCGAATAAAGAATTGTTTTAAGTTTTTTCCCCTTTTACGGGCCCCCTGACAAATGGCATTCAGAGACTCGGGCAGCTAAAGGAGGTTGGGTGGGTTTTGTTGGGTGGTTTTTCCTTCTGGTTGGTTTTTTTTTTTTTTTTTTTTTTTTTGCTGGAATGCACGGAGGAAGGAAACCCCAGAGTTTTGCCCCCGCACAAAAACCCCCCAAAAACCGCTCCCTCACCCCACCCACCACCCCGCAGCATCTTTGGGGGGCTCGGGGACCCCCCTTACCTGCCCGGCCGAGGGACAGGGCACCCAGCAGCACCAGCGCAGCGGGCACCGAGCAGCTCCGTATCCAACTGCGCCTTTTCCAGCGCGTGTGCGTATCCATGCTCCCCAAAAAAACGGGGCACCGGCCCGCCACAGCTCGAGGGTGGAAAAAATAAACCTCCAAGCGCAGAGCAGGCGCTCAGCACCCCCCCCGGCAGCCCCCCCCGGGGAGCGGCCCTTTATAAAGCCATGGGGCGGGCGGAGGGTGCGGGGGCTCCGCCGCGCTCAGCTCCGGCCCTGCCTGCTCCCGGGCTGCCCGGAAAAGTTTCCCTTCTCTCCCCACACCGCCCTTTTTTCCCCCTTCTTTTAAACCCAAGGCAGGAGTTTGTCAATCTCGGAGCCGAGCAGCAAATCAGGGCCGGGCGGAGCGGCCCCCCCGAGCCGGCCCAGCCCCCGCCCCCGCGGCCACTTCCAACGGGATGTCCCGGCCCCCAAAAGCGCTTTTCCTCCCCTTTTTCCTCGCTGGAATAGCGGCAGAGGGAGTTTTTCCGCCTCTCCTCGCTCTTCCCTGAGTTTTCCCCCTGCGGGTGTTTTCCCCATGCGATGTCCCCTCCGCTGCCCGGTGACCCAGGGGGTGGCYGGGGCGGTGACATCGGGATTTCGGGACAAGTTTTTACACCCAGAAGGTGGTCGGGAACTGAGCAGGATCCCCGGGGAATGGGTATGGCCCCAAAGATCAGTGAATCCCACACAGGGTGGGATTTTGGGGGTGTCCTGTGCAGAGACACAGTCCAATCCTGACTCAGTCCTTGTGGGTTCCTTCCAGCTCAGGATGTTCTGTGATTCTGTGAGATGGGGCTTTGAGGAGGTGTGGAAAACGCAAGGATCTGGCAAAAAAAGTGCACACAAAGGGTGAAATTGCAGAAGAAAAGGGGAAGGGGATGGTTCTTCCCTTCTCAGGGTGGTTGGGGTCAGGGTGCAAACCCCACCTGGACAGGGAAGGAATGGGGCTGGGAGGGGATGGGGATCTGCTGCACCCCTGACTGTTCCTGAGTCCGGCCCTGTCACTGTCCCTCTGACAGCTGATAAACCCCATTGGTGAAACACCAACCCTAAATGTCCTGGCATTGTGTGGCAGCAGTTTGGGGCTGGAACAGGGTCATCTCTAAGGTCCCTTCCTCTGATTCTACAGAAAAAAAMCCCAAACTCCYCCACAGCCACTCCTTTCCTGCACCATCCTCACCCCTGAAATCCCAGGAGAGAGGACAGGTCACACTGGATGGCCCACAATGTGCAGAGCCCTCAGCAAAAGCAAAACCTGAGTATTTAGAAGAGAAGGAAGAACAACCAAATCCAGCCTTTTTCCACAAATAAATGCTCTCACAACCCTTGCTGGTGCCAATAYTCGCTTTGCCACTGCCATCCTTACTGGCATCAATGATGTCCCAGACAGGTGACAATCCCAGCTCCTTTAGGGCTGTTTTTTTTTCACAGAGCAGCAATTTCACCTCTGCACCACACCCTGGGCCACCCCAGAGCATCCCAGCCCTCTCCCTGCACTGCACAGCCTCAAGGCCCTCATCATACACAGGGGAAAAAAAAAAAACCAAAAAACCACAGCCATGGCCTGAATTCCCACCCTCTGCCTCCCTGGGCTCCCATTTCTTTGTCTGTGGGTTTGGTCACCCAGCTCTCRAGGACCTGGATGGTCACCAGACATTCCATCCCATCCAAGGAGGGCAGTGAAAGAGTTTGGGGTCACATCCTGCCCCTGATTTTGGCTGTCTGATGGAAGAACACGGCACCAGGATGAGCTTTGGCCATAAATCTTTGTCCAGATGGAATGGGAGTTCCTTGGATGTGATGCCTTAGGATTTTTAGTTTCTATATTTTCATGAGTCTGTATTCTTGCATTTCTCTAGTACAGCACTAAAACCACCGTTCTCTCATTTTTAGACAAAACAATTCCTCTCTGAGCCTGAATCCAAGGACACCTCACTGCCTCAGAGCCCCAAAATATGGAAACAATGGAGAATTGAGGGGAGCAATTTTGGGGTGGTTGACATCATCACCTGTAAAGATCACTGGAGAATTAATACCCAATATGTTAATAAGGCAGAACTTATAAAAGGTGAAGATCTCGTGACTCAGTGTCTATTTTGGGTGTAGGAGGAGGCTTTTTCTGCCCTAATGTACCAGCAGGACTGTTAGGCCTGGATTAAAGTTGTCTWTTCTCATTCTSTTAAVTTTRTCTGVCCTCTRTTTCAGATYAKCCTGATTGATAAGGCATCAGATGGRTAATCAACATCAAACACAGCAAACCCTAAAAGAACAGGAGGCCAAACCCCAGATCATGGGGATGAGGTGCTCCCAATCCATCCAGGCTGGAGTTTGGTGATATTCTGTCAGGATTCAGTGGGGAAGAGCAGCAGGAAATGCCTCTGAACCCGCTGAGATACCTCCCCCTGCTCCAGCCTCCCRCGAAACTGGAAAAGCTGGAGGCTGAGCCACACACAGGAAGAGGTTCCCCGCTGAAAGCGCCTTTCAGCAGGCGGAGGTGAGAGGCAGATTGGCTGCGAGCCCCCGCGGGAGCCCAGCACGTGCCATGGCAGCCTGGGGACGGTGCCAGCGCCGCTCCCGGGCAAATCCCGCTGATCCAAACCCCTTCCAGCCCTGCCTGCGTGGGCACCCAGSAGAATGGAGGCTGGCAGAGGGATCACAGCCTGCAGAGCCCTGCAGCCACCTTGGGATGGGATGGAGGACAGCACTGACCCCATCCATCTTCCTCTGCTGCCCCAAAATATCCCAACACCACAGCTGGGCATTCCCCGCAGAGCAGAGAGGTTCCATGGTGGAGATCCTTTCTCTCTCCCCTCCATGGGTTCAGATGGTGAAAGATCCCAAAAATCTGGAGGAATCAGGAGGGTTAAAGGACCTGTGGGGCCTGTGGGTGGTAAATCCTCTTCTCCTGCCCCATGGGGTTGGAACTTGATGATCTTTAAGGTCCCTCCCAACCCAAATTGTTCCAKAATCCTGTGATTCCYGATAATCCCAAAGGAATCACTCCAGCCAGGATTTCCCTGGATGCCTCCTCACCCTTGGGAGGCACTGCCAGGTGTGGGATCTCATTTCAGCCCCAAACGCCAGGATCCTGGGTCTCCTCATCCCAGATTTGTGGCCCTGTTGAGGAATAATCCCACAGTTTGTGGGATCAGCAGACACTGAAAATCCCAAACTCCTGGATCCCAGACACTGCCTGCCCTTCCAGAGGCGCATGAAGGGGGATCCCTAAAGCACCAAAAGCACTGCAGACAATAAATAAAAAGCAGAAATAAAAGCAGCTGGGAGCAGTGAACTCCCAYATCATCCATTTTCCATGGTTTACCCCAAATTATCCAACCCTGGACCTGGATCAGATGCAAACACATTTGCCTCACACCAGAACCCGGCTCAAACTCATCCTGGTGCCGAGTTCTTCCATCAGCAACTGCTGAGCAGGAAATCTGAGTTCCCAGTTGCTYTCCAGGTGATCTGGGAGCTTGCACGGACCTGTTCGCCCCTCCCCAGCAACAACAGAAACACAGAAATCAGCTTGGGATGGCCAACTGGAAAATTCCAGCGGCCACGTGCCAACTTCAGGGAGCCAAATCCTGAGTGGGAATGGGCCAGATCATCTKGTGGGAGCTGCAGGAGGGGTCACACGAGCTCGGGGGGACGATGCCAACCCCAAAAACCCCTCCAGCAACCAGCCAGGGTCACGTCTGCCCAGCCAAAGGAACACTGAGCTGGCAGGGGGCCACATTTCTTTAAGGAACAGCGGTTTATGGAAGTGTTTTCATGCCTAAATGCATCTTGAGCCCAGCTGGWTGTTGTTTATAGGATGGAGGATGCGTTTGTGAGCTTTTAAAGGAAAAAAAAATGGTTTGAGAAATACAGGTGATGTAAAAAAAAATCGTTTATAGGCTCTGAAACCGTCACCAGCATTCAGCCAAAAGCACCAAAAGGTCGTTGTTGTGTGGTTTGAAAATATTGGGAGGATCAGAACGGCCCTGGGTGTTATTGATAACCAGTTACACCCCATGGCCAGCAAAGGGGAACGGGCTAAAATGAGGAATTAGAATTTCCTGAGCTGTTGTGTAAATAATTAGGCCGGGCAGCTGCTCTCGGGAATGATTTCTGGTTTTGAAGAGCACACCCACATAAAATACACATAAGATACACATAAAATACACATAAAATACATATAAAATACACATAAAATACACATATAATACAAATAAAATACACAAATTTCTTCCACAACTTTGGTGTCAGCCTTCACCCCTCACAAATTCATAAAACAGTTGCATCTCCACCATTAACTCAATTTTTATCAATTATTCTGTGTCCGAGAGCRATCCCAAAGCACAACCCTGATTTCCAATCTCACAACTGCTTGCCTGGGAAGGATCTCTCCCAAATTCAGCTTCAAAACTTTGAGGATTCAGCCCCAAATGAGGCGTTTTGGGCTGAGAGGTTTGGAAAATGAAACTCCCCGTTTAYCCACAGAGGAGCTCTCACATCTGGTGTCCCAGACTCGGAGCTCTGTGTGGTCTTTAATTCGAACAAGGAGCTCAGTGCATTACCCAGGGCTGCTCACACCCATTCCCACCCTGCCCTAGAGCTGCAGAGTGGCAGCAAAAAAATAAAAAATCCCCAAAAAAACTTTATGAAAACGCAGTTTTGAGCAAAGGCCATCCCAAAGCCGCGTTTGTAGAAGGAGGTGATGGGCAGAACATCAGCACTGGTAGGGAATGCTGTGAGTTTTCAGGTAGAACTGATAATTAATGTTCTTATTAGAGCCCAGGCTGGCTGGTGACACGATGGAAATATTCAACAGGTACCTCCCTAATGGCACAACAACATAAAACTCTTTCAAGAGTTCAATTTTCCTCCCAGAAATACAAAACACAACACACAGAAATACAAACTCCCGCCTTCCTTGGGGCTGAGCACCTGTTTGGGGTTTTGCAGGCCAATTCTCCTCCATCCCATCTACTCCCCTGGAAATTCAAATCTGATTTTTTGCCATGAGGTGGCACCAGGACCARCCCCAGCCGTGCAAAGAGCAGCCAGCACAAGGTGGGGTTTGTTTTTTTTCGCCTGTTTGGATGTCTCACAGTCACAACGCTCTGTTTAAGAGAGGAAATAGCTTTAGAAAAGGACCAGACTTTCCACTCCTCCTCCTCTTTTTCCAGCCTGGTCGCCTCCTGTTCATCTCGCCGTTAATGAGTCCAAGCCCTGGGTGTGTTTGAGGCTGTGAAATTCGGGATGAATCGCTCCGTGGTGCCTGCTGAGGAGCTGAACTCGSCTGACCTCCCCTTCCAAACCAACCCATGGGGCACAGGGAGGCTCTGCCCATCCCTGCTCACACCCYTTGGGTTTGATTTCCCCCTGGGGCGGTGGCTCGGGCTAAACCCGGATAATCTGTGTGCATTTRGCAGATAATCCCCGGGGATCCACGCCGAGCTGTGTTCATTCAGGAGCAGATCCGCAGCGGGGACCTGGCACTTTCCCTCCCATCYCCGCCAGGTCAGGCACTGAGGAGGTTCCTAAACTCTCCCTGACCCCAAAATGCTTTCATTGAACRCCACAAATTTTCATTTTCCAGCTCTGTTTCGTCCGTCATAATCGTGGTTGAAGATTAAAGGTGAGCCCAAAGCACAGATTTAAGGACAGATCCCAAAAGAYCCAGCAGCAGCTCCAGGGGTTCAATTTGGGTGCCCCATCCCAATATTTTCTTCTGCGTGCTTGGGGTGATCATTTTCAACATAAGAAATGTGATCAGGATAAGTAAAAAATGAGATAAGGAAAGGTAAATCCCATCTAGAATTAAATCTGGCCAAGCATAGCAAGGTGGGCTCTTCAAATACATCAATTCCAAAAAAAAAAAAACCCAAACTGAGGAACGTATTCATCCAAGCACACCCAAAATCACCATCATTTAGGGATTATTCTGTCCAGGTCTAGCACCCCAGGACAGTTTGGTTGCATCATCCTCTAGATGTCCTGAAAAAAATAATAAATCAACTTAATGCCCACAGATTTCCCTTCAGCAAACAACTTTCATCYGCGTTTTTCTGTCTCTAATATTCTTTTCAATTAACCCTGCACACAATTTCCAAGCAGCTCTTTCCATTCCTGCATTTTGTGGAAAACTCAGGGTGCAGAACATCAGCAGAAGAATGAAAATGAAAACCAGGAGGAGATATTCTCCTCTCCCACAAAAAAAATAAAAAAAAAAAAAAAAAAAAAAAAAGGAAAAAATAAAATTAAAAAAGGCTTGTTCTGTAGGTTGCCCTTTGATTTTGATTTTCTAAGATTACAGGTTCCTTCCACCCAGAGCTTTCTGGAGTGACCAACCTTTAATTTTGCAGTCGTTTCCTCCTCTCGCTGCGGTGGTTTAGACATGAGGAGAATTCAGGGAGCTGCCCAAAGACACCCCAGGCAAAGGGCCATGATCTCATCGAGCCTGAGCTGCTCTCTGCACAGAGAGGGGGAAAAACTCCCTCATTTTTGGGGCTGAATCACCCAATCTGGGTCCTGAGCTCTGCCTTGAYTCATTGTCAGSGTTTCCAATCAGCCACATTCAAATYCCACAAATCCCCKCTCCCTCCTCTCCYCGTGGAGTTTTCCAGTTTGGRGAGCTCTGGGAAGAGMCAGAACCWGGTCYKRGGTCAGTGACACCTTTAACTGGGGACACAGCACCCATCTACCCACACTGAGCCCCAAAACAGCACCCAGGTCACCCACAGCCAGCCTGGAACCTGCTCCAGCCCCTCAGCTTCTCATTCCAGCTGGAATTCAGGAATGGACCAGACACATATTCATAATTTCATCTGGAATTCTGGAACCCAGCACCCACATATCCATTATTTCAACTATAATTTCATGATCCTGCATCCACATATTAATTATTTCAGCTGGAATTCTGGGGTGTGCCACCCATTTATCCATTACTTCAACTGGAATTCCAGGATGCAGTACCCACATGCCCATTATTCCCGCTGGAATTTCATGATCTAGCACCCACATCTCCATTATTTCAGCTGGAATTCCATGATCCAACACCCACACATCCATAATTTCAGCTTAAATTCCAGAATGCAGCACCCACATATCCCCAGAGCCCGTTACCAGGCTCTGCACCCACAGATGGGTTGACGCCCTCGTGCTGAATTATTTTTCAAACCTGGACTTTTTTTTGGTCCCAGTTCAGAACCTTCAAGAACCAAAGGAAAGACCCATCTGCTGAGTCCCTCCCACCTCTGAATACCACAAAACTCCCTCAAAACGCTGTTGGGGTTTTATTCTCCTTGCAACCATCCATACAGACAAATCAAAACCTCAGGATTATATCAGACCTGTCCCAAATCCTGCCAAACTCCTGACTCTCCCTTCCCACAGCAGCAAAGCCCCTCTGAGCCAGCAGAGCCCGTTCCTCCTCCCATCCCCGTGGTCCCACATTTCTGAGTGTTTTTCCCCTTTCCTTTCCCTGTCCCCCAGCTCATTTCCCTCTGTCAGGGCTTCCCCGTGGCTTTGTGCTCGTAAATCAGGGGGCCAGAGGGGTTYGTGTTTCACAGGGGCCACGGGGCTCCCATGAATTAAGTTTTGTTTGAACTGGAGTATCTTTTTTAGTAAACCAAACAAACTCCTTGAGCTGGCTCGTCCCGCAGCCCAGGAGGAGCTCCTGGAAGGGATTTGGTGAAAGAAGTCAAGTGAAACAGCTTCTTGTGGCACTGCTGAGAGAATGGAAGGTCTGAGGAGACACCCTCGGCTCAGACATCCTCCTGGGTCCGAATCTGAGCTATGTGAGGGCTCTTTGTGCCATCCTGGCAGCCCTTAAGTTGCCTTCTTGCACTTATAATGCTTTTCTTGGTGTGGTGTTTGGTCCCACTGAGCACTTTTTCCTCCATTTGGGTCCCTGCCTTCAGCAGCACAATTCCATGGGTATTTTTAATTTTATTTTAGCCAGCTAAGATGCTCAACTGATTTAATTTGGTTCTGAGGCCATGAGGCTTCAGACATTTCTGCTCACAGCACCTCTGCCCCATCCATTCCTTCAAATGAAAACGTCAACTGTTCATCACCAAACAGGGCAGGATTTCCCTGCCAGGGTGACATCAAATCCTCTTGCTGACTGGGCTTGCTCTCCACAGCCTTCCAAGAGCCACAGAAAACCCAATCCCTTTCCAGAAATGCTTTTCCATTCAGCTCATCCACAGAGCTCCCATTGAACATTTACCACTCCCTTCTATGGGATTTCCACCACTGGGGCTCCACTCCTGCCACGCCCAACTCAACACCACAAATYCTGGGGCTTTTTACCCCAGCTCCATGCTCATCTTTCCACTCCAGCGATATTTTARCACATATCCCACATTTTATAATTTTTTTTTTTTCCTTTCCCAAGGAGCTGTGTATTTGTAAAGACAGACGAGGCTCCAGCTGAAGGATCCGATTGACAAAGGTCACCGGCAAACATGACTAATCCATTATGCTGTTAAACAACTCAACATGCAGGGGTTAATCAATGCTAGCCCGAGGTCTAATCCCTCTCTCTGCTAAAGAACTCACTGAAAACAAACTCTGCCTGCGAAGGAAGACAAATGCACACGAGGCTGGGCCGGGGCTCAGCTTTCAGGGCTCTGACTACCGCCAGCCTGGCCAGATGTTATTCCCATCCTTGCTAGGATGGGGATTAGGGGGAGGTTGGCTGGAATCCTGCCAGTCTTAAAAAAAAAAAAAAAAACCCTCAGAGCGCTGGGTTCCTCCCCAGAGTGGGTCAGCAGGGCTGCTCTTCATGTCTAAAAATCATCCCCTATTCCCCAGGGGGGTCCCCGTGCCTGTACCAGCCCCCTCCCCTATTTATAACCCCGCTCTGTGCTTTTACAGGATGCTCATTTCGTGCTGCTCATAAATCTCCCTCAAAAACTGGTATTTGTAGGTCGGTGAGGAGAGGGAGCCAGCAACCAAAACTGCTGAACTGGCGCAGAAAATCCCTGCAGGAACCCACAGACACTGAAATGCGATCAGGCACCGCTCAAAGGGCCGTGTGTTGTCTCTCCCGCTGGAAGGGGATGTGTTTGTTCCGTGAGGATGGGATGGAGGRGGTTTTTGGGATCTGGGAACAGGGTGACAGTGTTTGCTTACCCAAGGACAGAGCTGCTGGCACTGCCAAGGCAAGCTTGGCCTGGTAAATCCCACTGCTGGCATTATGTCACCAAATCCTCCCGAATTTTCTCGCCTTTCTCACACCTCTGGGCTGGCATTTTCCTCTCCAGAGCAGCAGAGGTTCAGCAGAAGCTTTTCTTTGACATTTAAAGGTTTTGGGAGGAGGCTCACCCTGGTTTATACCCTCCAGAGCTGGGAATAAAAAAGCTGATTTTTCTTTCAGTGTCCCATTGATTTTGGGGGGAAAATTCCAGTCCCTGGGAGTAAAAACCTCACACAGAATCAGTGCAGGTGATCCCAGCTTTGTACAGGCAATAATTCCACCAGCAGGGATTGATCCTCAGGATTCACACAATGTCACATTTCCCTTTTTCCTGGCCATGATTCCCACACCAATAACTCAGAAAAGCCTTGGGGCTGTGCCCATCCTCACATTTGTTACACCCAGAGCTGCATCACTGCCCTAAAACGGCTTTTTCTCCCAATTCCTCACTCTCACACATAAACAGCCTCTTTATACTGAGAAATTATGCTCAGTTCCTGAGGAGAAAATGATYAAACTCAACCATTCCACTGCAAGGGCCCCTCAAATTCCAAATAACTCCACTTTTCATGGTGACAGGTTCTCCTGCCTGTTCAGCACTAAAGGACTTGCAGGAGGTTTGCTGCTGGGTTAAGCRCCCCAAACACTCTCTGTTTCCCTAATCTGAATTTTTTTTTTTTTGCACATTGGAAATTTCAAGGTCCACACAGTGGCTCCATGGGGAATTTGAAAGTTGCTTCTTTCCCTCTGAGCTCTCCAGGACAGTCTAAATCCCATACACCGGAGACATCCTATGAAAAATGGTGATGCCAAAAAAGTGGGATCATAAAAGAAGTTCTTAAAACATTTTTTAAAAAAAATTAAATCATCAAGTCTCCTCTTAAAGAGGAGAGAGGGGGTCTTAAAGACCCCATGCTTGATCTTTTCATAGTCACATCCAAGTGTGAGCACAGAATTCCTCCCAGSTCCAGCAATCCCGTTATCCCTGAACTTTTTTGACTTCACTGGGGTTTTTTATCCTTGAAAAAAAAGCCCAGGTGCTGGGATTGAGCCATTCTGGAAAGCCAGAGCTGCATTTCTGCCTGCTGGCAGCCCCTCCTGCCCCACACATTTTGGGGTTTAGCAGCAGGAACACATTCCGGGGGGATTCCCACTGAATCCYGGTGTTTTCTCCCAATAAAACACCTCTGGAGCAGGGCAGGCACCCTGAGTCTGTCCCACATCCTCTGCTGGATTTTCTCCCCTCAGCAGAAATCCTGGGAGATACCAGGAGACAGCAGCAGCCATGGGAGGAGAACTTCCAGCAGCGGGACGTGCCCAATTCCCGCCTGGATTAGGAGCTGGAGACAGAAACTGAGGAAAAGAGTGTTTCACTGAGTCACTGCCACGGGGAAAAAAATAAAAATAAAAAAAAAAAAACCATTTCCCAGCTCTTCCACCGACTCTCAGTGAATCGGTCTGTGAAGCTGAGCAGCGGTTCCTGCGCCGGCTGTGAAAGTTCTTTTGAGAAAAGCCCCGAAATTTGGGGATTTTGAGCTGCAGAGCTGACTCAGAGCACAGATTTACACCTGGCCTCCCCCTSCCCGGCCGGGGAAGAGAAATGAGAAGTTTCCACAAGGTTCAGTCGCGGAGAAGCAGAGCTTGCCAACCCCGAAGGAAGCAAACATGTCAAAATCATTCCCAGACAGCTCTGAGAAATATCCTGCAAATCTTCCACCTGTGGCTTTTCCCTCGATCCAAACCAAGGCAGGATGGAGGGAAAAAAAAAATCAGAAGTGGATGGTTTTTTATTTCTTTTTCAGGAATGGAGAGCTGTGGTTTAATTCAGGGCTAATTTTGGTGCTTGGACAACACTGAATTAAAATTGCTCAGTCCTGTCAATGTTTGGGGATTTTTGGCACATTTTGAGGTAACTGAGCTGGGTCTAAGTGCAAAAAACATCCCAGATGTGCTTYTGCAGCCCTTTCCCAATAAAGCTTTCCCAACATGCTGGGCCTCTTCAGCACCTGCATTTTTGCATCCCCAAATGAATCTCTGAATGCTCCGAATCTCTGCGTTCCTCAGCTCTGCAGCTCAAGCACGGATTGARCAAATTCCTCGCCCAGGTTGGAAACACATTTCCCAAAAATCTCACCTTGTAAAACCATTATCCCCCCCAAAAAAGCTCTCTGGGTGGAAATAAAAATATAAAATCAGCCTGATGCTGCCCTGCACATCCCAAATCCTGACACTGCAGGAGATCCCAATCTCCCAGGGGAACCTCAGCAATCCCAAAGCATCTCYCCCATCCCAGCAGTGACTCAGTTTGCTCATTTTTCCCTCTGATTTATTTTACCACACACATCCACCCCCTGGGACACGACAGAAACGCGCCTGGGGCTGTTTTATCTGCTGCCAGCTGCAGMATCTGATAAGCCATATCCGTGTCTTCCTTATCACTTTCATGTTCTGAATCCCATGAACGCAGCAGGATAATATTCTGTGATAAAGCGTGGCCTTCAGAGTCACTGAGCATTGAGCTCTCTGCAGATTTTCAGTTTTAACAGCAGGGCTGAGACCAACATTTGCTGTTAAAAGTGTCCACTCAATGAAAGTAAAGTTGGTTCACTGCAGATTTTCCCAAAGCGTGAGGCGATTCACACCCCAAACTCAATTTTTCTGGGAATTATTGCAAACAGCAAAATTATTTTTCACAATTATCGGCAAACAACGCAGCAAAACCAACATTTTCCACGCCAGCAAGGGTAAAAATGCACCCAGAATCCAGCACAAAAATCAAGAGAAAGTTTGGTGCCTCGTGGCACCGTCACCATCCCTTCCCAGCTCCGGCGGGTTTGTGTGAGTTGGAATCAGCCTGGAAAAATCCCCACATTGAGAGGTGAGAGACAAGGCTTCTGCTGCGCTGCAGGGAAAGGTGGAAACACGAGGTGAGTGCCACAAAAAATGTTTTTTTTCTCTGGAGCTTGTTAAAAACTCTGCATGAAAATTTGGAAATTCAGGTTGCACGGCGGCRATGCAAACGCGGATAAACAACGTAAATATTTCTGCTTGACATCCACAGAAGAGCCAAGYATGAGCGTTTTCAGGATATTTAGGGAGGTTTAATTAAATCTTTTCCAAGGAAAAGAACAGCACAACTCATCAGCCTCCTCCAAGAGCTGAATTASTCCTGGCTTTACCAGCTCTGACTCTTCCAGAGGTTTGACAACATCGACAACAGCAGCACACAAAGGAAAAAGCCAGGCTCAATCCCACCCTCAGGAGTACAGCCCATCATCCCTGCCTTCCAGAACCATCMGAGAGATTTGCATTTCTCACAGCACCACTCGCTTTTGACGCCAGGAGAGAAAAAAGGGATTTTTTTTTTTCCTTTGCCAAACGCATCCCGCAGCTCCGAGACACCGTAATGAATCCACCAGCCCTTGGAGATATCCTATGGAAAAAAAACACTTCAGCCTTGCAGGCTTTTGGACAAAGTTTCCTTTTTCCCCTTGTTAGAGCAGGGATGGACATGGGGAACAGCTGGGATGTTGTTTTGGTTGTGAACAAGAGCGATCCGTTTAATGAAATTGGAAATTTATGAGCTGCTCAGGCTTTAGGAATGGTGAAGTTCAGGAGAGCCTCTGGGATGCAGAGGGATCTCAGTAATGGAAAATCTGCTTTTCTCCAGGATCTATGGGTTGGAGGAAAGAGCCCTAAACCCCTCTGGGCAGCTCAGGGATCGATGTCCCACAAGTGGCACCACGAGAAACGAGTGAGATCCCATTGTGACCTGGATTGTCCCAGTCCCACCCTTCCCACCACGCTCCCCAGCTGGGATTTCCATTTCTTCTGGGCTTTTTTTCCCCTTAACTGCCTCCAGCAACGCAAAGCTGGAGTTCTGGGAATCAGAGCTGCAGCTCCGAGCCTGATTTCAGCTCGGGGGTTGTAAATCCGTGAGGAAAATTACACCTACAGCTGGAAAACTGCCCTGTTTGGGGTGCAACACGGCTTTCTGAGGCCATGGGGATGGGGAATGAGCAGGGCAGGGCTCCCTGAGCAGCACCTCCCTCTCTTCCCCCTCAAAACAAAG
Organism: Malurus melanocephalus; assembly: GCF_030028575.1. Taxonomy (NCBI): domain Eukaryota; kingdom Metazoa; phylum Chordata; class Aves; order Passeriformes; family Maluridae; genus Malurus; species Malurus melanocephalus. Next base: position 400,019 of record NW_026623381.1, read on the forward strand.
ATCCCACAAACCTTGAAGGAATAAATCCCAGGGTRAGGTCACAAAAAATACCTGGCATTAACGGGGAGCTGCCAAGACACTGACTGTGAGACACAAACCAGCCTTCCCCGAAATCCCAGGGCAGGAAATTCAGCCCAGGAGGTAACAGACAGAGCTTTTGCTACTGTAAATAGACCTTTTCATTCTTCTGGAGCGTTTTGAGGCCAAAAGACYGTCCCAGAGTGCTGGAAAGTGTAAGTCAGTGTCTCACTTGTGTGCAGAGGAGGAACATTGAACCGGCAGGGCAGCACTGATGGATTTGYTCTGCCACGGAGCTGGCAGGGGCTGCTCTCCCTGCTTTGGATCCACTCTGGAACAGGGCAGAAATCTGGGAAGGGGTCAGGCATGGTTTTCAGGCCAATTCCCACATTGGGGGAGTTCCTGCTGTGCTGGGAATGAATCAAGAATTGTGTTTCATTTGCAACCAACTTGTTCTCTCCRACACCACACGGGTAATTCCTCATTGAGGGACAGCTCAGGGAACATCAGCAGCCCTGGAGCTTCTGCCCCATCCCAGCTTTGCAGTTTCTCATCTCCCATCCCGTTGTGTGCAGCAATGGAGCCCTCCAGGAACCCCCAAATATCCCCTATAAAGGATATGAGCAGAAGGATCAGCTGCAGGTGAAGCAGGGGCAGCTCAGCTCCTTCAGCCCAGCAGGATTTGGTGTTTCTGSTGTGATAAAAACACAACCCCATTCCCTAAAAACATCCCCCCTGGTCCCTGCTGGAAGCAGAGGGTGCAGCCAGAGCTGGGGCTTGTCTGGTGCTTCCTCAGCAAAGCCAGGATTTCCATTCCATGCTTCAGCAAGGAAATGCCATTCCTGCTCATTCCAATTTGGGAGCAGCTAAATAAGAAGCAATTCGAGTGAGGATAATTGCTGGCTGGTAAAGAGAGGAGGCAGAGCCATTCCAGCAGACAGTGCCTTTACAAATTGAGCCCTTCATGGTTGTTAGAGGATGATTTTATGGGAAATTCCCATTTCCAGCGGGGGTTTCTTGTAAAACCTCAGTGAAATTTGCCCAGGAGAAGGTTCAAGCACACCTTGGCTTCAAAGAGGGCTGGGAGGTTCTGAGCTTGGACATTCCTGCCAGGAGCTCCAGGGACAGGCAGACAGAGCCTGCCTGAGGATTTGGGATTCCAAAGTGGGGTTGTGGAGAATTTCCTGTGCCAGTCAGGTGAAATGCTGACATGGGAGGAAGGATCCCTTTAAAAATTGGGATTGAATTTTAACGTTTCTGCAGGATGCGGGATCCAGAGAGCACTTTCAGGTATTTTGAGCACCCAAAAATTAATTATTTAGGGGAAATGCCCAATGTCGCATCCCTGGGTGCCAGTCTGTGGCCACAAAGGCCGCAAGAATTGATTTAGTGACCAAACAGAGGAAGGGAAACATGAGAAATCCCCACCTCAGGACAAACCCAGTGCATGGCATTCATTCCCAGGTCGGTGGAGGAGTCAGACTCTCCTTTAAGTGGATTTCTCGTTCCTGTGGGATTCCTCTTCTGTGCCAACCAACCCTGAAACACGACTGAAGCAGAAGGGGCTGTTCCAGCCACCGACCCTAAAAAATCAGTGCCATCTAATTCACTTCTCCAAGAAGGCATGTGGAGCCTTGGCATATGGGAAGGAGCTGTAAAAATCCATCTCCTGCTCTATAACCCCTGTCAGTGCACCAGTYAATTGCCCATCAATATGCCAGGGTTTTACAGGGCAATTCTTCCTCCTGCACTCAAAGGAGCACGCTGTGGAAGCAGAAAATATAAGAGAGTTTCTTTGTTGTTTTCCAGCTTGTTCGAAGCCTTTCCTGAAATGCTGTTTGCTTGTTTTCCTCCTGTTTTTAAAGCCCCCCTCGGCCCAGATGGCATCTCAGCACAATATTGAGGAGAAATGTGGCTGCTCTGGGTYTGAGGAGCTGCTGGAGGAATCAGGGACAAATGGAAAAACTACAACTGGGCTTCTTCAGAGGAAAARCATCTCCTTTTTATGTGCTCAAGCGCACCGGTGCAAGCGAGCAGCGCTGGATTCTGATTTTGATTAATAGTTGGCTGGAGATAATCTTCAGCTATTGGGGATTAGGGAAACAGCCCTCCAACATGGGAATCTTGGAAGGGAAAACGCGCCTGCGAGCCAAAAAGGCTCCGGCACCAGCCTGGAAACAAAACAAGAAAATGAAATTGATGTAGACAGAGCCTCAGCTGGTGAGAGCAGCGCTGAAACCTGGGGGGCTGGAGGCATCCATGGGCTGGGAGCTCTGAGGGATGGTGGAATTGGAATTGGAATTGGAATTGGAATTGGAATTGGAATTGGAATTGGAATTGGAATTGGAATTGGAATTGGAATTGGAATTGGAATTGGAATAGAATTGGAATAGAATTGGAATGGAAGTGGAAGTGGAAGTGGAATTGGAATTGGAATGGAATTGGAATGGAATTGGAATTGGAAGTGGAAGTGGAAGTGGAAGTGGAAGTGGAAGTGGAAGTGGAATTGGAGTTGGAAGTGGAAGTGGAAGTGGAATTGGAATTGGAATTGGAAAGGATTGAAATTGGAATTGGAATGGGAATTGGAAGTGGAAGTGGAATTGGAGTTGGAATGGAATTGGAATTGAAACTGGAATGGAATTTGAATGAATTGGAATTGGAATTGGAGTTGGAATGGAATTGGAATTGAAACTGGAATGGAATTTGAATGAATTGGAATTGGAATTGGAGTTGGAATGGAATTGGAATTGGAGATGGAATGGAATTGGAATTGAAAGTGGAATGGAATTGAAATTGAAATTTGAATTGGAATAGAATTGGAATTGGAATTGGAGTTGGAGTTGGAATTGGAATGGAATTGAAATTGGAATTGGAATTGGAATGGAATTGGAATGGAATTGGAAGCAGAGAACATCACAGGGTGTCTGCTGTAAGGGATCTCACAGCAAAGGTGATGGGATGGAGGTACTCACAGCAAAGGTTTAAAAAAACCCCAGCAGTGTCCCCAACCCACCCTGTGCTGATGGGGCTGCTGGTCCAGGTTATTCCCAATCCCATAGGGATGCTTTGAACACACCAGGAAAAGCTGCAGGTGGGTTTGGTTACKGCAGCCATGGTCAAATCTCGTTGATTCGGCCCTGTAACAAAAGTCAGCAAGTTTGAAGCTGATCTGRGATCACTGGAATCTGAACAGGGACAAATTCAGTCTCTTGGTGCTCARAGAGTTGCAAAACCCCAGGGGGAGCTGGTGCAAAACAAAATGGGGAGCCCCTGTAGGACAGAGCTGCTCTGAGCAGGGCCAACATCTCCTCCAGGCTGGATTTCAGTTCTCCAAGCAGCCCTGGATGCTTTAAATCCCTGGGGAATCCCTTCCAAAGCTCAGTCAGGGTCCCTGTAARGAAAGGACGGACCATTTCCCGTTTATTTCCCGTGGCTGAGTTTCCAGGGTGCTGCAGGGAGCAGGAGGAGCTGGATCAGGGGCTGGAGCACTGCTGGGAAGGTGCACACAGGCAGGGCTGGTTCCTTTCCTTGGAAACCTAAATAATTCCCTGAGGAATATTCAGGAGATGTGCTCAGGTCTCTGAGAGCAGGGCTGACCTCAGCTGATTGCGTTCTCAGGCAGAAATCACCCCAAAACCACACGGCTCCTCTCCAGGCAGAATTCCCARATTTGGGCAGTTATTTCCTGGCTGGAGGAAGGTGATGTGGGTGTRTCTGTAAATAAATCACTCAGGGATGCAATCCTGCAATCCCAGAGCTCTGCTCTGACAGCAGCAAGGGGCTGTYTCCATTTCAGGATCAGCAGCAAGGCTGCCTTCCACAACTGCACAATTTCTTAAAAAATCCATCCGTTTGTCCATAAATCTCCTCGAAGATGCACAGACACCAAAACACATTTGTCTGGTGAAATCCCAAACTGCTGCGACAGAAATTCCCTTATTTRTCTTCATTTCTGAATAAATTTTTCTGTTGTAAAACTACAAATGATGGTTTCTCTGTTTCATTAGTGGGTATTTGATGACAGATAATAATTGTCATTGTGATTTAATATTTTCACGGGTTCAGGTTTTAAGAAGAGATCCCTTATTGATTATTTTTCTTCCAGGACATCTGCTTCATAAATGTCTTATAATAAACCAAGGAGTGGATTTRAKAGCAGARTTTTTATGTATTTTTTAAAAATATTGGCCAATTATTGAAAACACAACAGAGCTGGAAGGGCTCTGTACCTACAGCCCAGACAATCCTCAATGAATATTTATTTAATAAGTAAATTGGATATAAAAATAAGTATTTATTTGATAACAAGAATTCATGGCAGAGGGGAACAGGAGCTGGATCTGCTGGGGRCTGGATCATCCCAGGAATATCCCTGACAGCTCCGAGTTCTGCAGTTCTCAGCCTTGGTTGGGATATTTTATCCCCTCATCCCAACCCCATTCCCAATTTTGCCCTCCCTGATGTCCCAGCTGTGRGGTTTCCCAGAGCTGAGTCCCTGGGGGGGAATATTCCAAGGTTTTGGATAGAGCAGGACTGACCAGCCGGGTCCTGGCTCCCACAGAGCAGAGCCAGCCACGAATTTTGGGAGCCATTCCCCACCCGGATCCCCTGGCACGGGCTGTGCCCCAAATTCCCGTGGCACACRCAGGTTTGTGTTGGCCAGCTCCACGTGAGCTGTGAGAGCCAAGGCAAACAAAGGGGCAGAAGTGATTTTGGATTATTGGATGCATTAAAGGCGCTGCCACTTCCAGGGAAAACAGGGATAGGGTTTTYTCCTTTTTGTGTGGACAGCGCAGGGCTTTCATTTCCTTCCAGCTCTGGCACAAAGCAGCACTGTGAGCTCTGTTCAGGGGTGCAGAGGGTGAAAGGAGGCAGCAGCAGAGCTGGGGAACTCGTGGGTGCTGCCTCCAGGAGAGGGGTGAGAGGGAAATCCATGGAAAATCCACTGGATTAGGGTGGAAACACCGCACTGCTGCAGGGCTCGGGACACCGGCAGAGCTCAGCCCAGAAAATGTCCCAGAGAGGTTTTCTCCTGTGGCAGC
>NW_026623381.1:406393-419251 GCF_030028575.1 Malurus melanocephalus
GGGACAGGAGGATCTTCAGGGACAACCTGGTGTGGAGCACAGACCCTTAATTAGCGACAAATCCGGGCCTCATTTGGTGCAAATTCAGCCCTGGAAGCAGGAAAAGCACGTCAGGAAAATGAAGGTGGAGTTCTGACACGTGCCCTGGGGGTGTGGAAGGTGGGGACCGGGAATGGCAGCACCCACCAGGGCTCTGGGACATTTGCTGGGGATTTGGGGAGGATTTGGGTTTTTTCACCAGCAGGAAAGCTCTCCTCGAGACTCTCCAATCCCCTCTGTGAAGATCGGGGTCTTTCCAGGCCAGGTTTGCTCTGCACTTTGCACCTGCAGCTCTGGACGTGCCAAACCTGAGCGTGAGAGGGGAAAAAATCCAGAGGATTAAAAAAGGAAGAGCTCACAGGGTCACCGAGCTCTCTGCAGCGTTTCCTTCCAGAGTTTCTGAATGCAGAATTTCTGAATGCAGAATGTCTGAACTGAGAATTTCTGCTTCTCAAACCCATGGAAATGAGGGTGCAGTGGGATCATGAGATCCCAGAATGGTTKGGGTTGGARAGGACCTWAAGGATCACATCATTCCCATCCCTAATGTGGGCAGAGATACCTTCCCTTATCCCAGGTTGCTCCAAGTTCTGTCCAACCCGGCCTGGGACACTTCCAGGRWAGAATTTCTCCCCAATATCCCACTTAAAACCCTATCTCCCCATCCCCRAGGCTAAACCTGCAGCAGGTGGGCACGAAGGGCTGGCTCAGAACTTTCCATCTCTGGGTGGAAATTGTTTCACAGGGAGCTGAGGACAATTCTCTGGACAGGAACTGTTGAGGATCAGTTGCCAAACCCTCAGCTGGTGGCACTCCATGGGTGACACTCCGTGGGTGACACTCCGTGGGTGACACCGGGTGCTGGAGCACTCCTGGAACCCTCCTTTTCTTCAGGACAAAAGCCCCACTGCAGCCCATCCCTGGGACTCTGAGCCACTCCGGGTCACACCCAAAGCAAACCCTGGGAGCTGCACGAAGGAAATGGGACGTGGAGAGTGGGACGTGGCTTTTTAAAGCCTGGATTTGTCAAGGCACTCGAAGAAAAAAAAAAAAAAACACCCAAAGTTTGTGTTTCGTTGCCTCTGCTTGACTCTTTCACCTCCACGCTTTTTCTGATGCACCAGGGCTTTGTGAATGCAGTTCAGAGCATTTTGAAATGTTTATGTTTGCGGTACTTAGGTTTATTAAGGAAAAGCTCCTTTTTAATATTGGCCTTTCCCCTCTCCTTCAGCTGGCAAGCAGCTCCCAGAAGCTTGAGCTGATTCTGATCAGCTGCCTCAGACTTTCCACGCAGGACGCCAAATTAACATCTCTGCCTGCAGAAATGGCTGGGGATAAACACATGTACATCTAGGAAAAACAAATGCTGAGGGAAGGATACACAGAGCTGCGTGTGCAATAAAAATGCCTCCCTCCTTCTCTCCTAGAGCCGTGCCAAATGGGAGATGGGGAGCAGGAAGGGGGRAAATGGGAGGGGAAGGGTCCAGATCTTCCCTCAGCGCCCAGATCTGAGTGCTCCTGGTGATGCCAAGGGGCTGGGAAAGGAGAAAATGTTGTGGAGTTGAGGGAAGGAGGAAAAAGTGAGATCAATAAACTGCATCTCCACCAAGGCTGATAGCACACTGCTGCTTTTCCAAGGTAATAAATGAGGGGAAAGCTCCCAGAGCAGTGGTTAAACCAGAGAGAATTGGCAGACAGCGTTCTTGACATCTGCTGCCTTTAAAAACATATGTCAGTGCAGCACAGGCGCTGCTCAGGGCTCTCCGAGGGCTCTGCCTGCTCCCTGCTCGGGGAGGGAGCTGGGAATGGCTGGGCAGGGTGGGATGGAGCCCACCCATGTGGAACTGCATGGCCTTTCCGAGGGGATGGGGTTTGCTGTGAGCTGTGCCACGTGCCCAGGGTGAAAGGTGGGACAGGGTGAGCAAACACAGCTCGCTGGGATCTGTTTGTTCACCCTCTGAGGACTTCTCCAGGAGCCTTTGGTGCCTCCACTGCCATCCCCTCCCACCTTGTCACCCCCAAATCCTCCTCTGAGCCGGGCACCTTGTGCGAGCAAGGCAGCCTTGACCCCAAATCGCCGCTGAGTGCCAAGCCAGAGCAAAGATTGAAGATGAAAATCTGGGAATTAGGCACGAGTCTAGAGCCTTTCTCCTCCTCTTCCTCACACACACTGGCTCTCCTGGCTCATAGGACATGATAAAGCTGATGCACACTCAGGGAATGTCGCTCATCCAAAGCTCAGCACCCTAAAGGGAATATGTCATGGGATTGTGGAAGGCACCGAGGAGGCCTCGATTCTGACACTCTGAGCAGCAGCACCTCGGGAAGGAGACAGAACTCAGCTGCAGACCTGTGAATGCCCAGCTTTCACATCCTCATCCTGCCACTTTCCTCAGAAATATCTTCAGTTCCTCTGTTTCCCTGTCTCTGTAACCCTGGGATTCTCCAGTGTTTAACTCCAGACTCCACAGACAGTGCTGAGCTCCTGCTCTCCCATTTTTACACAAAACAATTCCTCTGCAGCCCCAAACTCAAGGACAYCTCMCTGTGCCAGGCCCCAAGAGATGGAAACAACAGAGAATTGGGGGATCCAACTTGGAGTCAATGACTGCATTGGCTGCAGCTGCAATTGGAGGATTCAGCCCCAATGTGCAAGTGGACAAAAGTGAGAAAATATTAAAAAAAAATGGTACTGAGTGTCCATTGTGGGTGCAGCCCTGGCTGGGTTGGGAGTGCCCTGAGTGTCCCTGAACTGCTTTGGATTCTCTGAATTTTGTCTAGGTAAGCCAGATTTTAGATATCAGTTGAAGAAAACCCGCCTGATTTTAGGGAAGGGCTCATCCTGCTCTCCCAGAGCCTTCCCTCTCTGCTAACCCCACCCTCAAAGCACCTCTGGATCTGGTGACCACAATTTGTGTTATTCCCCATCCCATAATGGCATCACCAACCCCAAAACGTGTCCCTGGCTCACTCCTTGCTCAGTTGCTCTCCACGAGTGCAGCGCCGGCGGTGCCAGCRCCGTGTCCCTGCCGTGTCCCCAGCTTGGGTCGTGGGTCGGTCACATGCAGATGAGGAGCCCGCAGTGTCCATGTGGCACCTCCTTCAAAGCCAGCCCCGTGTCCCCTTCCCTGGGAGCAGCAGATGGGACAAATTCCAGAGCCGAGGTTGCCATCTGGGCCGTGTCCATCTGCGCTGAGGCGTCCGAGCTGCAGCTGATGAAACGCGAGGGCTGGACTTGAATTTTTCCAATAGCTCATAAATGTTTCGCTGAACTCTCCACTCGGGGCTGTGCGTTTAATAAAGGGTTTTTTTGGTGGTTATGTTCTGTATTCAGGGCCTGTGCAGCAGCAAGCTCTGCTTCCAGTTACTCTGGATTTCTCGAGGCCGTTCCCCAATTGCTGCTCATGGAAGGAGGAGAAGTTGGTCTATGATTTTAATTGATGTTTGAAATACCTGTGAAGGAAAGTGGGGGTTCTGTCTGCTGGAGAAGCCGAGCTGATGGCTGATGTTTCCAAAAGCCTCATCATAAATGCAAACAAAAGCGAGTTTTTGCACTCAGAAATTTGCCAGGAGAGGCAGAAGAAAGCAATAAAACCCTGTTAGGTGATTCACAGGGCAGCCTCCCAGGAGACTGAAAGAATATATATTTACCATCTGGTGCAATCAGACGCCTTCCAAAATCATCCCAGCCTTCCCACTTTCCTCAGAAATATCTTCATGAGCAAGGGACAGAGGCATCCTCCGACGCTGCCAGAGCAGGGCCAAACTGAGGACAAATTCGGAGGAACAAGCCTCTCCTTTCCCTTCCATATTCTGTTTCTAATTTCCACTAATCATGAACGTGTTATTTTTAATTTCTCCTGTGTGGGGGCTCTGCTGTCATGAAGAACAGGGCTGGGCCCGTGGCTGTGTTTTGGGGCAGCCTGGTGGCTTTTTGCATTTTGGGATGAGAAATCAGGAACATCCCCTTTGGGGCACAGCAAGGAATGGAATCCCAGAATGGTTTGGGTTGGAAGGGAATGGAAAGCTCATCCCATTCCAGCCCTTGGAAGGGCAGGGACAACTTCCACTGTCCCAGTTTGCTCCAAACCCAGTCCAGCCTGGCCTTGGATGCTCCCTGGGATCCAGGGGCAGCCACAGCTTCTCAGGGCACCTTTTTATTTGTGCCAAGGAATGTTCCTGCCACGGAGCTTCCAGGGAGCTCATTGTCTAATGGGGTTTGAAGGGATYGGTGTGGAGAGGGCTGCTCAGCCCAGAGTGTCCCAGGGAGCTGTGGTGTCCAGCACCAGGGCCACGCTGAGTGACCCACTGACCATTACCAGTGACACCCCACTGCCTGAATGTCTATTACACCCCAAATTGTCCCTAATTGTCCACTACATCCCAATTGTCCACTACATCCCAATTGTCCATTACACCCCAATTGTCCATTACACCCCCAATTGTCCATTACACCCCCAATTGTCCATTACACTCCCAATTGTGCATTACACCCCAAATGTCCATCATATCCCCAAATTGTCCATTACATCCCCAAATGTCCTTTTCATCCCAATTGTCCATTGTATTCCCAATTGTCCATTGCACCCCAAATGTCCATTACACCCCAAATGTCTGTTACACCCTCAAATGTCCATTACACCCCTAATATCCATCACACCCTCAAATGTCCATTACACCCCGATTGTCCATTACACCCCAATTGTCCATCAGATCCCTAACTGTCCATTATACTCCAATTGTCCATCAGATCCCCTTCTACCCCACCAGCATTCCAGGCCCACAGCTGCATCTCCTGCTGGAATCCCAGCACAGAGACCCCACTGCAGTGGCAGGAGAGGCGAGGGGCTCTGGTGACAGAAGCTGTGAGGAGCTCCCTCATCTCCCTTCACACGGAGCCTCCTCCCTCTCCTCCTCTGAGCAGCCCCTGCCCTTCCCAAGCACCCAGACAGCATTCCTCAGCCTCGTGGAGGAAGAGAAGAGGCTTTTCCAGAGTCTGTCTGCAGCCCAGATGCACTCAAGGGACAACTGGGCTCTTCTTTCCAGGAGTTCCTTTGATCTCGGCCTGCAAACGGACACAGCTTTATTATTATTATTATTATTTCTCTTTTTTTTTTTTACAGTCTGCCTTGCCATCTCGGGGAGATGCACAAGACGTGGGACATTTGGTTATCATAACCCGATGGTTTCAATCAGCTGAGCCCTCCTGCCCCCTTTTCAGTCCCCTGGCTTGCCTGTCACAGATGTGGCCATGGCATCTGGGGCACACGTTGGGATTCTTCGAGCTGAAGAGGTTTTTGGGAGCCTCCTCCTCCCTCTCCATGCTGTTCATTGAAAACATGTTGGTTTAATAGAGACCCAATGAAAGTGTCACTCAGTCAAAGACCTGATCCTTAKGGATGGATTTTTTTGTAGGCAGAARMCAGAGGAKGGTCACAGAAAATGTTGGTGTTTTGCTTTATTTCCCTTCTCCATTTTCATTTCTTTTTCATTCGCTGTTGGTTCCACATCACAAAGAAAGTGGGAGAAGGTGCAAGATGGCTCCAAAAATGGGCAAACTGTGAGAAATCACAGCTGGCCACGCTGTGCCCACATTGCCAGGGGCAGCAGGGAGCCTGGGGATGGAATGCAGGATGGCACAACCCCGGGATGTGCCCTGTGCCAGCACCTCACATCACCACCCATGGTGCCCATCCCTGGAAAGCAGCTGGCTCCCTTTCTCCACTGGCTATTTTTTCTTGCAAAATTCTCTCTTTTTTTTTTTTTTTTTTAATTTTCCCCTATTTTCCTTGGCATTCAAGCATTCCCCTTCCCTGCCCGGGCCCGCTGCTCCCCCCTGAGCAAACTCAGCCATCCACAAGGCAATTTCCTCTCCCAAAACTGCTCCCTGCAAACCAGGRCCGACCTCCAGATGTTTCTCCTCTCCCTTCCCTTCTCCATCATTCTCCTCCACACTCTCAGGAGCTGGAATTTGCCTCCCAAATCCCACAGTGGTGCAAGCAGAGCTGGAGAGGTGGCAGATTCCTCGAGATGCGTTTTTTTTTTTTTCCAGCCTTTCCCAATCCCCCCGGGGAGGAGGAAATGCGTGGCAGGAAGGAGCAGGGATGAGGAGAGGAGGTTCCTCAGCTTCTGGTGGCTCTGCAGCACCTACGTGATGCAACCCCCATTCCACAGGCGCGTTTTTAGACCGTGAGTCAGGTTTCATGGAAGTTTTGCAATCGTCCCAGGAGCACACTGGATTTACAGCTGCTTTCCCCCAGAACATAGCAAAGGACGCTGCAGCTCTGTCAAGAAATTGTGCAGAGAGGGATTTTCACTACAAATTAAACTGGGAGGAGATATCTCCTCCTCTGTGGAAACTCCRTATTGTTTTTAATTTGTTCCTTCAGTCAAAGAAGCCCCAAATTGGAATTAGTATTTAGGATAAAATTGGAGGTATCTGGATCCAGCCCTAGATTTAAATCCAGCCTGCTCTGAATTCAAAMTGGATTTAATGATTTTTCTCTCTGAAGGCCGACACATGAGTCCTGCTTTGATCCCATCAGTTCATTCTGGATTTCCAGGGACAAACACCTATTAAAAGCAGAGTTTCATGCGTGCAACAGGAAAGAACCTACTGGTCTCAGCTTGGATGCAAAAAAAATAATGAAATTTTAGGATGAAATAGAAACGTGGCCCTAAATAATTGCCTTGTGACTCTAATTAAACACACCCTAATGAGTGATGAGCAGGGTTTGAGTAATTTTGTGTTTGTTGGACTCCTAGAAAATTATTYTCACCCCTCTGGTCCCTTGTGAAGGGTTGTTTTGGGAAGAAAGAGTCACCTGAGATACCCATGGATGCTGCAGGSCAGGGAAATAGGGAATAAAACCCCACAYCCTTCAGCAGAGCTGCTCTGGACAYCAGCAAARGTCCACRTYCCCTAACAGGAAACCCCAATCCCTCTGCTCRTGCCCTCATTTATCCCTTCTTTAGKGCAGCATCCATGAATCCTGARCTCGGGAGAGCAGAAAAATGAATTCTGGAGRTTTTGTGCTAATTAGAAAGTCTTAATTGGGGTCTCCCTCTGTACTGCTTGCAGGAAGGGAAAGGTGTGATGTCAACAGGAGCTGCTCCCTCTGGATAATTTGACATTGGATATTTCTGCAGTTTTAACTGTAACTCCCAATTAACTCCTGAATTTGGCTTTATCTGAAGGAATTTGTCCTGGAGAACAAGAACCTCAGCACAAAAAATAGTCAAAATGGGGCCTGGAGTCTTCCCAGATAAGATGGGCTGGGGCAGAGCCAGGAACTGAGAGGAAAAYCCCAATTATTAAGGACAAGCTCGGAAGTGGTGACCAAAATTGGGAATTTAGGRCTGTGAGAAAGATTTCCTGGCCATCCTGGGGAAATCTGAAACTGGGCTGGTGGGAGAGGAGGAGCTGCAGCAGTGGCGAGGTCACGGYCATGGCTTTTGCTCCCAGTTTGGCTTTTTTTTGGGAGAGAGCAGAGGGTGGGTGGGTGACTCAGCTCGGGACCTTTGATCCACTCCAATTGTCTCATTCTGCACCAAACTGGGAATATCCAGAGGAGAAAATGCCCTGGATTCACCCTGGGAGGCCTCCTTGAGGGCAATTAGATCTGGATCAGGCTCTCCCCATTTTTTTCCAGTTTGTGCTTTGTGCTGGTTCCCATTTCCATTCATTATTCTTCCCTGCACTGAGGAACAACCACACCACCCATGCACATTTTTCCCCCCAAAATTTTATTTTTTAAAAAAACACATTTCTATATTCTTTAATTTTTATATTTTGTAAGCCCATTTCTATTTTTTGAAAGTGTATTTATATTTTTGGGAAGTGTATTTATATTTTTGGGAAGTATATCTATATTTTTGGGAAATACGTTTATATTTTTTGGGAAGCATATATTTTTGGGAATATATAGACATATTCAAACATATTTTCTCTGAACTATTTTCATTTCAGACATGTAAAAACAGTGATTTCCAATCAGTTTCTCTGCTGAATCCCTAATTYCAGCAGTTTTCAGGATGCTCTGGGTATCCCTGAGCTGCTGGGGACTGAGGTCGATTCCTCCCTGGCACAGTCAAGGAACCTTTTCCAAACCATCTCCCACTGTAAATTTAAACACTGAGTTTTCCTTCTATAGGAAATAAATCCTTGTGGTAATTTCAGTCTCAATTAAGGTTGGATTTGAATATCCARTTTTATCAACCAGTGCTGATTTGGCTTTAGAAATGGTGGGAAAACAACCCAGTTTTGCTTGGAATACTCGTCCTCAGCTGGAACACATCTGGGTTGGAACAAAAATTGGAGTCCAAGCTTTAAAATATTGCTGTTTTTTCACTAAAAATCCCAACCTAATAGATCCAATATTTTCAATTATTAAATATATTTGCTTGCTGGCTCTATAGAAACATAAATCTATAGCTTGCTCCTAACAATTTGCTGTTCCAAAACAACTTTGGGTGTTTATTTTTTTCCTGAATGATAGGACTGGGGGTTCAATGCCAGTTTTGGAAGCACTCAGATATTTTGGAACCAAGCTGGAAAAGCCTTGGGAGGAAATGTCACCCATTTCGAGTGACAATTCCAACAAACAAGCGCAGCCAGAAGCGCCAGTGCGATGGGTGTGTGTGCTGTGTTTAATCATCTCCACACACAGGATGTCCTGGGAATGTTTTCATAGCTGGAGAAATCCAAGGCTTTTTCTAGGAAATCAACTCCTCAAGGCACCACCGATATGAAAAAGCCCCAGAGGTTTTTTCTGACGTGGACAGCATCGAACTCGACGGTTGGGTACAAATAAAAAATKGGGTTTTAATGTCCGAAGGGACATCCAAAGTTTGCCACGGCGGGAGAGGGAAACACCACATCCTTCAGAGGTGGGAGAGCAGCGAGGGATGACGTGTTTATAGAAACATCCCCGAGCCTGGCTCCTCTCCAGCCCGTTACTCGCAGCACAGGAATGYGTTGAGCAGCGTTTGGGAAATGTATGGTGAACGCAGRGYTCCATATGTGCCRTGTCACCTCGCTCRTCCTGYCTSGAGCTCAGCACTCCCCTCCCASCCCTCTGATCCCAATATTTAAAAGAATTTGTAGAATTATTCCTATTATTTATATAACAATTTGTATTATTGTCTAATTTATAGCATTTTAATTTGAGATAATTTATCCAAAATTCGCTGTGTAGTCCCAACCACCCTGCCTGGAGCTCAGCACTCCCTTCCTACCCCTCTGATCCCAATATTTAAAAGAATTTATGGAATTATTCCTATTATTTATATAACAATTTATATTATTGTATAATTTATATCATTTTAATTTGAGATAATTTATCCTAAAATTCGCTGTGTAGTCCCAACCACCCTGCCTGGGCTAGGAACATGCTCGTCGCTCATCCTGCCTGGAGCTCAGCACCTCCAGCCCCACTTCTACCCCTCTATTCCCAACATTTATAATAATTTATATCATTATTTCTATTATATAGAAAATAATTTATACTGTTATATCATTTATAACGATATAATTTTAATTTGGGATAATTCATCCCAAAATTCCCAGTGCAATCCCACTTGCTCTGCCTGGTAATGCCTSGGATTCCAGCACTGCAAAGGTGGAAATTGCTCTGTCCCCAAGGAAAACCTCAACTCTGTCCTAATCCTGCTGCAACAGGGAATAAKTCAGGCTATTCCAACAAAACAGGGRAAGAATTTCCAGTGGAACACCCAAAATTAAGGAACACAAGCCCTGAWGGGAGCTGTGGATGCAGCACAGGGGACAGGACTGATTTCCTGCTGTCCCTACATCGGGAGTTCTGGTTCTGACACCTCAACAATCCCACAGTGAGGGTCCAAATTCCCTTCTCCCTGCTGGTCAAACCTCTCAAAGAACACCCCCTGTGCCTCAGTGATTCCTTCCCTTCCACCCAGGGGTCAGCTCGGGCCGAGCAAGTGGTGCTGGTTAAGAACTGGCACCGTCCGAGCGGCCGCAGCGAGGGAGAGCCAGACCCCATTCCTGGTGGGATCTGTCTGTCTGGGGCAGGGATGGGACCTGCTCACCCTGCCCCGCTGCAGGAAACCTCAGCATGGGGTTATTCCTCTATCTTCTCTTTTTTTATCCCTCTATCTTCTCTTTTTTGTCCCTCTTTCTTCTCTTTTTTATCCCTCTTTCTTCTTTTTTTTTATCCCTCTTTCTTCTCTTTTTTATCCCTCTTTATTCTTTTTTTTATCCCTCTTTCTTCTCTTTTTTTATCCCTCTTTCTTCTCTTTTTTATCCCTCTATCTTCTCTTTTTTATCCCTCTTTCTTCTCTTTTTTATCCCTCTTTATTCTTTTTTTTTATCCCTCTTTCTTCTCTTTTTTATCCCTCTTTCTTCTCGTTTTTATCCCTCTTTCTTCTCTTTTTTTATCCCTCTTTCTTCTCTTTTTTATCCCTCTTTCTTCTCTTTTTTATCCCTCTTTCTTCTCTTTTTATCCCTCTTTCTCCGCACGCTTCGTGCCGAGTCTCCCTGGAGCGCTGGGAATATCCAGACCTAGAAAACAACAGGGTTTGTGTCTCTCCCAAATTCATCCATGGCCAAAAAACCCCATGGGATGGATGTGTTTTGGGGAGAGGGGTGCCCCACCAGCCAGCCAGGTTTTCATCCCAAATCCTGGGCAAAGTTTGGAYCCGGGGATTTGGACTCTGTGATCTSAGATGTCTTTTCCAACCTTCATAATTCTATGATGTCRCTTCCTGTTACTAAACAAGAGCCTCATGTTGAGAAATCCCGGATAAAGTCAAGGAGATGCTTATCCAGRCAATGAGATAAAAGTCCCTTCCACGCTTACAACTCCTGGAGTTATCTGGGGCTGCTGCAAGAGCTCGAAACGACTTCAAATAGATGGAATTACAGTCGCCTTTACAAGTTATTTTTCTGTTCCTTCACTGCAGAAATAAATCCCTTTGTTCTGTCAGATAAAAATGTGCCAGCAGAGACAGCCCTTAATACAAACTCGACGGCTGATTGTGCCTTAAAATAAACAAAAAAGAGATGCGAGGAAAAGAAATGGAGTTTTCTGAGGATAAATCTGAACCTCACGTGCATTTTGGTGGCAGCTGGGGTCGTGTCCCTTTAGGGAACAATTCAGCGGGGATGGGGTGGGATTGCTGAGCTCCAGRATTGGATTTGGGCTCTGATTTTCCATCTGGAGCTTTGCTGCTGCAAGGGAGGATGAATCCTGACCCAGTGCCTGGAGCACAGAGCTGGGAGTAGGTCAGGCTGTCTGCAGGAGCCTTTTGGCTGACGTGGCCAAAGGTCGGAGGTTGTGACATGAAAGCTGCCAGGAATTCTCCATCAGGGACTTATTTTAGTTCTTGCTTTATTTCTCATTCCAAAGTAAAAATTCTGGCTGAAAATTTTGTTCTGCACCTCTGCTCTCTTTCTCCTTTATCATCTTTTTTTTTTTTCCCGCATCAGTGCAACAAAGAGCTCTTTCCACCAGGAAAAGAACAATGGTGAGAGAAAAATGAAGGAAATTGGGTTTCTCCCCAAAGCCGTGTGGGATCTGTGGCAGCAATTAAAGCGGCGATTCCCAAGGAAGCCGTGGCATTACGTGCCTGACTTTCCAAGGAATCTGAGAGCAAAATTCCCTCCAGATTGCTGRGAGAATCACGGCCCAGGTGCCCGTGGAACGAGGAATAACCCTGAGCTTTAGCAGCTCCTCTGCCTTTCATGTCAGCAGCAGCTCCGCTCAAGGGTTAAGGGAGCCTTTAACTTCTCTCAGCCGGATTGAGCCTCAATTTTCCATTTCATCTCCATCCCCAGAACTCCTATTGATGGCAATATCCTGTTGGGGGCTTTCCCTTCCTTTTGAAGTTTGATTTTCTCCTGCTGGCTGCGTGCTCGTACACGGAGGCTGATCAGAGTGGCTGACATTTATTTGAACAASGSGACCAGAGGGATTGGGATGTTTTTGTCTCTTGCTCGGGGAGAACAGGGAGCTGCCACGGGTGGAATGTGCAATTCCTCGGCTGTTAATTGCAGGGATGGATCCCGGGCTGGGTGAGGGCAGGGCTGGTGGCCACGTTCCAGTCCAGTGGCCATTCCCAGCGCTGGACACACTGGGACCAGCTGGGGCTGCTCCCGTGGCAGGGCGGTGGCAGCTGCAGACTGCCACGTTTCTTGGCTGCCTCCCCAAATCCTCCTTCTCTAAAATCACCACCAGGATGGGCACTCCACGGYCAGGCTGAGCCTCGCAGCTGCTTCTGCTCCAAACGTTGTTTTGATGGCCCTTGGATGAGGATGAGAGGTTGGGTTTGCTACGTGTTCTTCCTACARATCATTCYTGATAAATAAGGGCCCTTTTCCCCYGTGGCATAGACACAGCAAAAAAATGCCATAAAAACGCCTCAAAAAATCAGAGTTGATGTTGGAGCACCTGAACGCCCTGAGCTGCATCCAGGCAGAAAAAAATTGGCTGTGAAACCTCCCCAAATTTTTTCATATTTCTTGATACAACCATAGCCAGCTCCAGGGTTTGGAATACAAAACCTGTGTCAAGATTTCCTTTGGCAGCGACTTCTCCAACCGAGGATGGGCTGACACAACCCAGGAATGGAGGCACGGGCTGAAGTCTGAGACAATCTGGCCTCTGCTCAGAATCCACAAGTTCAAGCCTATTTTTTGCAAATAATTCCTGAGGCTCGGACTCCTCTGCTCTGGTTGTAGAGGAGGAAGGGTCAGTGCGTGGGAAAGGGTGATTCCAGGGGATGCCAGGCTCCTGCACCCACTGGGTGCTGAGTTTATTACTGACCCCACCTTCCCTGAGCTCA
>NW_026623381.1:419733-427550 GCF_030028575.1 Malurus melanocephalus
CCCTGGAGGACAGATCTGTCACCCTCACACTGTCAGTGTCAGCTTTATTTTATCAAATCTTCATAATTTTAAAATATTTTTTATAAATCTTTATAAAATTTTTATAATTTTTAAATGAAGTTTTTATAGAATTTTTAAATGAAATTTCTATATTTTTTTATAAATTTTTAAAATGAAATTTTTATAAATTAAGAGGCTCACCACTCAATTCTAAACCTTTCCCTTGCTAAATTCACACCCTACAATCAATAAGTCAAGGATTTGGGATTCCCCAGTGGGAAACAGGGCAGATAAATAAGAATTAGATCACTGGGAGAGCAGACACTTTTCTCTCTCTTGAGCAGCACAGAACACTGTCACAGCAGACATGAAGGAAAAGATGATGATGATAATGGTAATAATAATAATATTAATAACAATTGGTAAGATAATAAATTGCTATGCAAATCTGCCAGCCAGCAGGAAAGCATTTCCCTGGCCTCTTTCCATATTAGAGCGTTTAATTAATACAATCTATGGACAAACATGTATTTTATTTCCAGAATGGGAGCTGTAATTTCCTGAGGCTTGGAAACCCAGATGGTTTTGAGTTCAGAATATATCAAGATTTGTTTTTAAAGAGTATTTCAGTGAAGGTTGGGGACGGGGGGTGTCTTTTATTTAGTTCAAAGTTGAATTTGTGTGCCTTCAGCTGAAGTTCAGAGCTTCCAACGGGAGGCTTGCTGGGAGCAGGAACAGGGAAGGGCTCAAATATGCAGACAGCCACAGGACAATAGCTGTGGGAAGCCCTGTCTGCCTTTGGAATGAGCTGTCATCCGAAAAACTGCGACCATCCCGGGCTGGGAGAAGCCTTGGATGCTGAAAGGGGATGGGAGCAGCGATCYTGGCAGTGGAAAAGCAAAACCAGCTCCTAAAATAAGCCCGGCCTTGTGGCACAGCCGCGGCGCTGGGAGGGCTCCCAATGATACCCTTGGGATGAAAGTTAGAGGGTGCCTGGCTTTACTCATCCACRGGCAGAATAAAGATCCTTTTCTTCTTTCCCCCCTGGCTCTGGAAGGGCTGGAATTGTGACTCACATCTGAAACACATGAAACCCTTCTCCAGGAGCCCGGGGATGGAGGAATCATTAAGGGCTTGAGGACACCTCGGGCACCAACTGAGTCATTGAATGTTCCTGAGCTCTGCATCAAAACCCCTTTGCTGTCTCTCTCTCTCTCTCTCTCTGCCCCTTTTTCCCACAGGTTTTTGGAGAGTTTGGGATTCTCATTAAGGATTTCCAGCCCCAGCACCTCCACAGAGCTCAGGGAGCTTTATTCCAGATGTGCAGTGCCAGCCTCTTGCACACTCACAGGATGGAGCATTGCTCAACAAGAAAGAGCCATTGAGGCCAGCACAACAGAGGATTTGAAAAAGCACAGAATTCCTCGTTTTTCTTCTCATCCTGTCATTTTTTTAACGCCACCGGTGAGGACAGCAATTGCAAATCAGCTCCTCTACCACGACCAAAAAGCTCCGATTTGCTTTTCCCATCCCTTTTAGGAATTAATATCAATTTAATCCCATCTCAATTAGCGCCTCCTTTCCTTTTCCTTTGTTTAGTTCACCAGATCACAAAGTCACCACTCCAAAAGCTGCTTTTTTTTTGCAGCACCGAGCAACCCCCACCATCCCTTGCCTCGCAGAATCACGGTCTTCTCCGGGACAAATCGATTGTGGCAGAAGCAATTTTGTACCCAAACACTCCCGATCCCGCTTTCCTCCKCTCCTCCTGTTTGTTTTTTCGCCGAGCCCGAGGACTTTGAGCGAGATTAACCCTGGAGATGGGCTGTGTGCTTGAGAGGCCGATAATTGCGGAGTTTGTAACCAAACGCGGGGCTGAGAGCGGCGGAATCTCTCCAGGGATTGTCGGGGGATGGATGGATGGAAACTGCAGCCTCCGCTCGGGCTCTGCTCAACAGCTTTAACTAAGAGGGCAATTAAGGGACTCGATTTCCCAATCACGGCGAGTGCCAGCCACAATCGAGCTGGARAAGTGGCCTCAGAGTGTCCCCTAATCAGGGAAATTTTTTTTTTTTTTGTGCTGTCACAGCCTCCCCGGAGCACGGCTGATTGGGGCACTGATGCTTTTCCACATCAGAGGAAATCGTT
Organism: Malurus melanocephalus; assembly: GCF_030028575.1. NCBI lineage: Eukaryota > Metazoa > Chordata > Aves > Passeriformes > Maluridae > Malurus > Malurus melanocephalus. Next base: position 421,882 of record NW_026623381.1, read on the forward strand.
ATTAGGTTGAGCTTAAAAAACGTGTCCAGCTCAAGGACTGGCTGCAACCTGGTTTTATCCTTAGGATGGTTGGGAGTGGGATTAATTGAGCTCCAAGTATGGTTCAGCTGCCACACGGAGTCCCCTGGGGCATCATTGCTGTGGGACACTTTCCTTCAGAGGGTTTGGTGGATGCTGGGAGGGGAAAAAACCTCCACAGGCAGCTGGGAGTTCTGGACTCAGGACTGGGAATTTGAAGGTAGAATGTTAGAAGGGTTTTCTCTGTAGGCAAGGCAACCCCCAGCCTTCAAAGGTCATGAGATGGTTTTATGGGGGATTTTTTAGGCTGAAGTCTAATTTCACCTAATTGCTGCTTGATTTTGGTGCCGTTCCTATATCCATTAAAGAAATTGTTGAAAAGTCTCTGCTAAAAGACTTTATTCTTTCTTTCTTTTTTTTTCCCCCTTTTTCTTCCCCTCTTTTTCTCAAATCATCCTGGAAAAAAAAAAAAAAAAAGAAAAAAGAAAAGAAAAAGGGATCGTGTTGCAACACTGGGAGCTCATGAATGGCCATTAGCTCTCCAACGATCCTACAACAAAGAGCCACGGGAAGCCCACAAGAGCCTGATGTTTCCCCAGTGCTGGGAACTGACAGCCCATGGATTTGCAGAACTGAGGAAAATTCTGCTGTTGGTTAATGAAACCCTTCTGGGCAAGAGGCTCCGTTCCTGGGGGCAGATGGGAGGATTGGAGAGCTCTGMAAACAGGAGGGAACGTGTCCTGGTTGGGCAAAGAAATAAATTAAATTTTTTTTATGCGTGTTCCCCACAGCCCAGGTGATCAGGGTACAGAAACAACCTCGGGTTTGGAGTTTCTCGTTATTTTCCTTTCCCTGAGCCGCATTAATTTTATCTTTTGCCCACCCAAAAGAGCCAGAACAGAGAGAGGACTGATGCTGGTGAGTCCAGGGATCCACTGGGAGATTCCCTTGGCTCGGCTGGTATTGGTGTCATCATTAATTATTTTTCCCAGTCCTGCTTTTATCTCCCACGAGGCCCTTTTTTTGGAGCTCTGTGGCTGTGGATCTGTGCTCATTTGGGGTCTGGGCCAGCTGAACTCGGTGGGAACCTTTGAAAGCCCCTCCTGTGCCCTGAGCCTGGGCTGGGAGCGCTCCTGGGGATCGTTCCATGGAAGGAGCGGCGTTCCAGGGGCTGCTGATGGAAAACCATTGCTGAAACCATAAATCAGAGCCCTGGCACGGGCAGGGGTGAGCCAAGTGAGGAGAGCATTAGGAGAGGGGTTATCCACAGCCAGATCCCAGGGAGGAAAGGCTTTGAACTCCCAAAAAATGCTCACACGCTCCCAATCCGCCCCGAAACTTTGATTTACATCACCTGGGTGTGACGTGGCAGGAGGCAGCACGGGCTGTGTAAGCACTGAGGTGCTGTTTTTTGGGGTTTTTTTTGTCACAGAGGGGTAAATATTGAAGCTCTGCAAGCTGTGGAGCAGTCAGGGATGTCCCCAGTGGGGAAGGGCGGTGGCAGCACCGCGGGGACGGGGCCGTTCTCCTTCACCACGCTCCTTCAGCCGCTGCCGCTGTCTGCGTGCTCTGCTGGCCTTCCCCTCCCGGCAGCTGTGCCAAAGCTCGAGTGGAACCATCTGAGCTAAGCTGGAAGGGTATCAAAGATGGGATCTGAGCTCAGAAATTCGGGCCTCAGCTGCAGCCCAGAGCCACCATCTGCTCGGCGTGTCCCSTCCTGGTCCTTGGCCGCTGCGCCAGCGCCGTGCTCAGCATCCCCAAGCGCCCCAAAGGAGCCCAAAAACCTCACTGATCCCCCATTYTGGGGAAAGATTCTGGGGTTTTGTGGATGCCAGAAAAGGAGGAGGAGCTCAGATTGTTGCACAGCTCGTGGAAATAGCAGAACGTGGTCAGGGCACCGGAGGGATCAGTTTATGGGGAGGAATTGGGGGAATTAGAGCTTGGATTTGCAGCTCGGGGAGAGGAAAAGGGGAAGGGGGCAGAAATCAGCCTGGCAGGATCCCAAGGGTGGGACAGCATTGAGCTGAGGTGGAACATGAGGGGTGGCACTTGGAGGTGTGGCTGGGAGTGCAGGAATCAGAGGGAAATGGGAAGGATTGTGCAGGAGGTGAGCCAGATCAACCCCTGGCCCAGGCTCGTATTGCTGCCACGAAAAAACAGAAAATAGGGATTTTTAATTTAGCTAATTGCTCCATTTATTTTGTTGATGYGCCATTAAACATCACCAATTTTTATTTCCAGCCGGATTTGGAACTTCCAGAACAATCACAGCCAGTCTTTGTACACCATCCCTCTGTGCAGCAACACGAATTGTACAGTTTTAGAAACAAAAGTAAACACARATATTAAACCAGGGGATGTAGAAAAAATTACCACTTTTTCCACAATRAATTGGCAAGGAGGCAGGATCCATACTCTCAAAGATTTTAGTCTCCAACATGTGCAATTGTGGAATCTCATCCATTTTTCATCTTTGACTGCCCAAATCTCCRCTGGCGTAAAAAAGAACTCTCTGGGAATGGCCACGCTTTATCTTAGCCCGGAGTTATTCCTTAAAAACCTCGGCATATTCTTACGTCATGCCCTGGGAAGCTGTCACTAATTAGGGACAGATGGATCAATCCAGATAAAATTAAACCCTGGTTCAACTTTTGCCCCAGTTTCTCCTTTCCTGCCTCTCTCAGGAGCCTGCAGTGCCTGCCTTSTTCTCATGGTTGTGTTTTGGTGGCTCTGCTTTGCCAGCTCAGGGCTGGAATTCTTTGGGAGCACAGGAGTGGGATGATTTTTGTCCTGTCTGAAAGAAAAAGCCGTGCTTGTTTCAGCAAGGAAACCTCAGACTCAAGGAGACGTGGATATAAACCAAAGCTTTACTTTGCTGAAAAAAAAAAAAAAATTAAAAAAAAATCAATTTGCATTAATCAAAAACCTCTTAAGAGATTTCCAGTGTGGCTTTTCCAGACTCAGGGAGCTCTGCAGGCAGAGGATTCCCACTGGCTGGGTCGGATCTGTGCTGGCACCCACTTGGGGTGTGGATTCCAACATCTCTCCCGCTGAGATCCACCAAAGCTGCTGTCCCGGAGGTTCCTCCATCAACCCCATCACCTGCRGTCCAGGAGCGTGTGCCTGTGGAATGACATCCAAGGGAAAGCTTGGCATGTCAGCAGAAAGTGCATTTAGAGCTGATTTATGGCCGGCTGTGCGAGTGGAAAATGGGCTTTGCAGGTTGGGATGGACACCAGCAGCTTTCCCCTCGGCCAAGCGGAGCCCCCAGGCTTCCTAAAATCCATTTATCACTGCTCCCAACCTCCTTGGGAACAGGCAGAGGGAAATTCTTCACTCCACAAACTTCCCTCACCCACCACTGAATTCAGGGAAGGCTCCAGCCTCTTCCCTGAGCACATTTGTTGTTCCACAAATCCCTCCATAAAAGCATTTCTTTCACTCTGGGGATGATTTTTTTGCATGGAAAGCATTCCATAAAAAGGAGACAAGGGCAGGATGGGCAGGTTCCATCCCTGCCAGGGCAGTGGCTGGAGGGAAGGAATCCCAGCTCCAAATTCTGTCCCTGATGGCCACAGAACACAAGAAAGCAGATAGAGGTATAGAAATCTTACCAAGACTACAGTTATACACCGCAATATATATAAATATATAAAAATATAAATATTACCAATGTATATAAATCTTATCAAGACTACAGTTATATACAGCAATATATATATAAATATATAAAAATATAAATATTATCAATTTATATAAATCTTACCAAGATTATTTTGTTTCTCTGTCTCTTACTAGAGGTAAATCTGTGTTGCCATTATATCCAATTTGAAATTGCTGCTGCGTAAAAACACTCTTACAAGCATTCATGACATTCTTATTCATCATTTTATTGGGAAAGTATGTTCTGTACACTCCAATGGCCTCATGGGCCATACATGTGTTTGTGAAAAAGGGGACAGCAAAGCCTGGCATAAAAAAAAACTGGGCATTTCAAAGGGACTTTGGTCAGAATATTTTATRTGTAAATAAAACTGTACAGTCTAAAGTAGCATGCTGTCAAATATTTGGGKTTTTTTGGGTTTCTACTGGAATCTGTCATCATTTGAGAGGGTCTGCATGTGGGTGATTTATATGGTGATTGATGGTACYTTCTACCATTGCAATAAAATACACACTCCTTTCTGTTGATGAACAAGGGGGCAGCTGCCGGGGGATGTTACCTGCGCCTTCCCCTCCCCATGCCGGCCCCAGGTTTGTGGGAATCGCCTCCCAGCCGCTGGAAAAGCCATYGCAGGGGAGGGTTCAGCGGCGGGGCAGCTGCTCCAGCCTCCTGTCTCAGCTGCTCCGAACGCAGAGCTCACATTTTCCATCCCTCCCTCCAAGCCCTGCTCCCTGTTTCGGGCTCTGATGCTCTGTCTCCACTCTGAGCATGATTTCAAACCTCTGTTTCACAAAATATTAAATAAARCTCCAGTCAAACTTTCCCCCTGGGTAATTTTCTTGGTTTGGAAGGATTTTGCTGCCGTGTATTTTGTCACCAAACCCYGGCATCCTGTGGCAATGCCATGGGCAGGAAACAGATTGTTTCTTACCAAGGAGAGAGGATGGGGGGATGATCACCCCAAACTCACAGCCTGGCACATCCCAGAGCCTGCAAGGTGAATTTTGTCAGGATCCTTGCAGAATAAGCCATGCTCCATCCTTACCATCCAGCAGAAAATCTTCATTGAAAAGGATTTTTTTTCCTCCATCACTCTTTAAAGTGGATGATGGGTGTTTCAAAGAGAGGGGTGTACACAGGGTTAAAATCAGGCCTAGAACYAGAACTGATTGCAAACCCCTCTTTGGCTCCAGCGAGGTAATTTCCCCACCATCCCCCCCAATCCTGCCTTCCCAGAAAGGTGAAGGACACGATGGGGAGCTGCAGCCCGGGCTGTGCAAGGAATGCAGATGGTTTATTAGGAATCTGTGCCGGTGCTCCTGCAGCAGCCTCGGTCCCCTCACCGCCCTGCCTTGCGGCTTTGTTCTCCACAATCCTCCCGGGAGCTCATTTAAAAAGCAGGAATGCTCACCAAAAAAAAAAAGAAAAAAAATAAAAATTATGTCCTGTCTCCTGTGAGCTGGGAAGTGGAAGGAAAAAGCAGGAGAGCTTGGAGAAAGGCACAGATCTGTCCAGTCAGGGCAGAGGGGCTGTTTGCTGCAGCAAAACCAGGATTTTACCTCTGGATTTGCTGCTGGCTCTGCCCCAACACTCTCCAGAGAACTCCTCTTGTCCTATTTTTGGTGAAGGCTGCAGGCTCCCCCTGCAAACCTGGGCTCAATTATTTGGGTACAGCAGGCTGGATGTTGACCTGCAGGTGCAAAGAAAAATGTTAATAAACCGATTGTGTCTCTCCAGCAACAGAAACAGAAACAAAACCTCAGTCAGGCACTGCTTGGCTGTGAAAAAAAAAATAAAATCTGCAGCCCAGAGGTGTTTGCAGAAGCAGCCGGAGTAATGTGAGTGATTAAGAAATTAGAGTTGCCTTTGCTGAGACAACTTAGAAATAAATGCATAAATTAATGAGAGTTTGATGAGAAGTTTTTAATCAATTTTACAGACAGCTGTGCACTGACAGCAGCTCCTTTGCGGTTCTTCCTGCAGAAGC
>NW_026623381.1:428365-430111 GCF_030028575.1 Malurus melanocephalus
TTTTTTTTTTTCCCTAGAAATGAGCTCCGTGGGTTATCTGGAGCTGTTTAACGGCAAAGGTGGATCAAGGGGGAGCATTCCCAGCTGCAAACCAATAAATTTGGCTGGTGGCAAAACTGGCTGGCATTGCTGCTCCAGCCCCTGGTTCAGGTCAGGCTTTGTAACAATCCCAACCATCAGGAGCCACTTCACCCAATTTAGAGCAGCAAAAAGCAAAGCAGAACCAGGGAAATCCCCAAATTGCTGCTTCTGCTGGAGAGCAAAACCAATCCGATGTCTTTCAGCAGCCCTGCAAAGCCTGAGCACCTCCAGACGGCCCCAGAGAATCTTCCCAGACTGTTTTCCTCTCCAAACCAAACTCTTCAGCATCCTTTTCTCATTAAGGATCATCTGTTGGATCATTYGGAGGGAGAAATGGGATGGAGGGAGCTGGCACTGCCATCTCACACTGCCACTGCCAGGGGAAGCAAACACAGCTCAGGATGCAGGTTTATGGTTGATTTATGGGAAAAAAACCCTGTTGTTTTAAAAAATGTGATGGTGCCCTAACAAAGAAGGTCAGGGGGCTCTTCCCAGGGCTTCTAAATTTGAACCCTGGCTGTTTTTCTCATTGCCAGAGGTGCAGTCAGGGTTGCCATGCCTTTATGTCATTATAACACGGGGGGATTTTGGGGTTTGGGCAGGGAAAGATRATTCCTTAGTAGAAGGAAATTCTGCTGTCCCTTTTCTGAGCTCTGCCTTCGGTTCAGCCACCTGAAACTTGGGATGCTGAAGTTTGGGGATCACCATTCTCCTCCTCACCTCTGGTACCTCACCAAGAAAAATGTCCAAAAGGTGTTAAAAAGCAAGAGCTTTTCCTACATTTTATAAATTTTATAAATTTTATAAATTGCTAAATTTATAGAGACGCCGATTCTCCTGCACCTAAACCTGACCAGGGAGCAAATGTTCGATCTGGGCTCAGCTTTTCCCCCAATTTTTTTGGAAGACACTCACATTTGGGGCTCTGCAGTCTGGATCCAATACACAGCACAGCATTAATAGATGTTGGAAAGGGCTGCTACAAGCTATTACCGAGGCAAAGTAAAAGAAATCAGATGTTTATGTACAATTATGCTTTTGTACAGAGCCGTGGCCAGGAGAGAGCAGAGACAGCAAAAGGGAAAAGTGCCTTTTTCCATTTGGGGAAGGCAGGAGATGGATGGATAAGGGTAAGGACAGGAGGCACGAGGGGCTCGGGTTTCCCTCCCATCCCTCTGGCAGAGCAGTGCAGGGAACAAACAGCCCCAAATCTGCTGACTCTGCCTCAGGGAAGGCCAAAGGGATTTTACAGGGGTGTCTCTGCTGTGTTTTGTCAGTAATGGACGTGCAGGCCCAGGCCCATGGTGACAGCCGTGTCCCACCCATGCTGCAGCAGCAATAAATCCATTTTCAGGCACTTTGCTGTACCTCTCACTCACCCTCTGTCCCTATAACCCACCCTGCAGCCATGCAGATCTCCAGCAAATCACTGAAGGTTCGTTTCCACCTTGAGCTGGGGTTGGCAAAGCTTTTCCATGCCCATTCCCCCGTGTGACATGTGTGTCGTGCCATCTGCTCCAGCCACACCTCCAGCACAGCTCCCCAGGCATCCCTGGGGCTGAGCCAGGGTGCTGGCCATGCCCAGGGTCTCTGGTGGCACCCAAACACAGGGACAGAGCCACCTGTGTGCCTTGGGAGCAGGACTGGGGTGTCACTGGGCAGGAA
>NW_026623381.1:431043-432167 GCF_030028575.1 Malurus melanocephalus
CAAAAGAGGGGAACCAGGGGCTTTGGGGTTGGAATTTTTCCTTCACTGCGCTGTTCTCTGCTCAGAAAACATTCCCGGGGAGGATCGCTGTGTTAACGCAAAAAAAAAAAAAAAAAAAAATCGCCTTTTATTCAACTTTTGTGCTCATTAGCTCAGGAACTTACAGTTGGAGTTGTCAGTGGGCTCCTCCTGCCAACATCTTGCAGGGCTTCGCGGGAGTTACATCATTTGGCCTCGGAGGAGCAGCTAAGTGGAAACACATTTGGGTTTGCTCGTGTTGCTCCGGCTCCTTTTGCCCCTCTCCCCGGATTCCCGGAGCAGAGCAGGAGCTCAGGCAGCTCTCAGCACCCACAGGGACCCCTCAGGAACCCCATTCTCCCCAAAACCATCCCAAATCCTCCTGCAGTTGGTCCAGATCTGCTCCAGTTCGGGGTGAGAGCGTGAAAAGCCGGGTGTTAAACTCCTCCTGGCTCGTCCCTTCTGCCTCCTTAGGTTTTCCCTCAAATTCCTCCCGGAGCTGTGTCCTTCCCCTCCCAGYTCTGTCCGAGCCAGCGTGTCCCCATGGCCAGCACTCTCTGCCCTCCCCACTCCTTCCCTTTCTGCTCTGCCCAGACAYTTTTATCGAAGAATTGAAAACACTCCCAGCACCAGCCCGGTCCCGGCACAACCGAGGGCAAATCAGATCCCACAGCAGGAAATTTGTTGCTGATGTAGCCTGAATTTTTSTCTGACCGTGACTGGAACAATTTTACCTACAATGGCTCTATTTGCTCCTTGATCCATCCATTACCAAAACTCCCGGGGTGCTGACACCCAGACACTCTGGATCCTCAAATCCAAGGAGAAAGGGGGTGGTGAAGGAAAATGAGGGTCCCTGCTGCAGGCTGGAGTGGATTTTTAATTAGAGACAGCYACTCCTGCTCTGCTGTGCCCCAGCCTGCCCAGGGAAGAGGATTTGGGGACTCGCAGGAGCCAGGGCGTGTTTGGAGCTTCCCCTCCCGTTTCGCGTGTCAGCGCAGCCCCAGCTGCTCCTCTCCCCCGTGTCCCGATGAGCTGCTGAGGAACAGCTCATTATTTATGAGAATAAAGCCAAGAAGCTGTCCCTGCAGAGGCCACCCCAGCGA
>NW_026623381.1:432251-434295 GCF_030028575.1 Malurus melanocephalus
GCGGCTCGTTATTTCTCTGTCCGCTGATGTTCAGCCGTGAGGGAGCAATTCCTGAGTGTGTCCCGCCCCCCGGTGGGTTTGTCCCCGAGGATGTGGCACAGGACCCCGGGARCCGCAGGGAGGAGGAGGAGGAGRATGAGAGAGGAGCCCTGGGTTGATCCTGGGCAGGAGCAGCAGGGGAAGGGCTCCGTGAGCACCCCAGGGACATCCTGCAGCACCTMGGCCAGCTTGGGGACAAACGGAGAGTCGGGAAACAGCGCTGGCATTAATGGCAATGAATCCTGAGGATCTGACGGCCACCAAGAGCCCCCCGAGCATCCCCGCGGGTGCCCGGGCGCGGCTCCGCTGCTCCTGGAGTGGGAAAATGCAGGCGTGAGCACCATCTAGTGATGGTGTCACTGTCCCTGTCCCCTCGGTGGGGCTGTCCCAGAGCCCCCTCCGACCCCAAAAGCCCCGCAGGACCCGGGCAGTGCCGGCTCGGCAGCGCTGGGATCGGATTGAGTCCCGAAGGATGGGTTTAGAACCGCTCTGCTGGTGCTGGGGGTGGCATTCTGACCCCGGGGAGGGATTAAAGGCAGCCGGGAAATGCGGGAATCCCATCCCTGGAGGGTCCAAACCCTCCGGACCCGGCTCAGCCAACACTGCTGGGCTCACCCATCCGCTCCAGGCAATGCCCATCCTTTCACATCAGCACTGCTGGGCTCACCCATCCGCTCCAGGCAATGCCCAGCATTTCACACCAGCCCTGCTGGGCTCACCCAGGGCTCCCAGCAGCATTTCTGCAGCAGAGGATGTGAAATCTGCATCTGCAGGATGCTGGAAATCCCTGCCCTGGAAGCACAGAGGGTGCAGGATCCTGCCTGGGCTCATGGGACASCATGCCACTTCCTAAGAAACACCTTGGGATCACAGGTGCTTTTCCTACAGATCCATTTTCCAGCATCTTTTAAATCTACAACAACCTCAGCTTTTTTTTCTTTCTTTTTTCTTTATTTTTTTTTAATAGTATTCATTTGAAACTTGTGAAAATACAAGYGAAAAGAGCAGCAGGGTTTCAGAAACTGGAAAAGCCAAGTGGAAGTTGTGCTGCAGAAAGTGGATTTTAGAGACCAGAGGGAAAAAGCACAATTCCACCCAGTGAAAATTTTCAGGGTGCTGAGGGAAAATGTGGAAGTAAAATGTTTAAAAGTCRAGGGTTTGCCAAAAAAATCAGGCTTGCCTGGGACAGGGATCTCTGAATTTCCAGGCCAGGTTTGTACAAGCACATTTTGAGCAATGCAGAGAAACCACAACCCTGCTTTTCCCCCTCACAAGGAGAAGAGGTTTTGTCTTATTTTGTTTTAAAGTCACGGCTTTGAAGATAAACCTCCAGCTTCCTGGGACCAGCCTGGAATCAGAAATGATGCATCCTGCTAMCAAAGCCTGGTTTGACAGACTCTGAACCCCTAACACAAATTATTCACCACATTTCAGCTTTATTTTTTCCCCCAATTCCAGCTGAGGACATGCCCCACACCTTGTCCCACACACCTAAATCACACCAGGGGACAGGCAGGCAATTTGTGAATCACTGCTGGAGCACGGATCRCTGCATTTACAATAAAAGAAAGCATTTGGGAAGGGATTTTTGGTGTGACTTTCCGAGATTTAGGTTGATCTGTTGTTCCTAAAGACCGGGCTGAGACTCAGCCTRGGGAGAAACAAAATAATTTGTGCTGTGAGAATCCTCCAGAGCAGCAGGGTCAGGCTGCTGCCAGGCACCCAGGTGGGTTTGGGGTTTTCTTTGAGCTGGGATTCCCTGGACAAGGTTTGGCTGTGTCTCAGCCCTGCAGCTGAACACCAGAGCCCATTTTAGGGTGTGCCTGACACTCTCAGCTTCTCCTTCTCCTTCTCCTTCTCCTTCTCCCTTCTCCACAGGCAGCAGCGTTGTCCCTGCCAATGGAAGGATAATGTCCAAATGCAGGGATTTGCACTTCCCAGCCTTTTTTGGGGGCAGCGAGGGTGGGGAATTTCTCTGCTCAAGCCTGTGGAGGTGAAGGGAAGG
>NW_026623381.1:434330-442571 GCF_030028575.1 Malurus melanocephalus
AGATTTAGGTTGATCTGTTGTTCCTAAAGACCGGGCTGAGACTCAGCCTGGGGAGAAACAAAATAATTTGTGCTGTGAGAATCCTCCAGAGCAGCAGGGTCAGGCTGCTGCCAGGCACCCAGGTGGGTTTGGGGTTTTCTTTGAGCTGGGATTCCCTGGACAAGGTTTGGCTGTGTCTCAGCCCTGCAGCTGAACACCAGAGCCCATTTTAGGGTGTGCCTGACACTCTCAGCTTCTCCTTCTCCTTCTCCTTCTCCTTCTCCCTTCTCCACAGGCAGCAGCGTTGTCCCTGCCAATGGAAGGATAATGTCCAAATGCAGGGATTTGCACTTCCCAGCCTTTTTTGGGGGCAGCGAGGGTGGGGAATTTCTCTGCTCAAGCCTGTGGAGGTGAAGGGAAGGTGCCAGAGCTGCTGCCCCCGCCCCAATCCCCGGCTGTGCTCCCCATCAGCCCAGCCCCACCTCYCCCAATTTTTTGGGAATACACAGCCTGCTCCCAGGCCGGGCTCARCACCAGTTTTCCCTTCATCCAGAGGCCCTCTGGCCCTTTCCTAGGTGAGCTCAGCACGCACAAATGTCCTCCCTAAACACGAGCAGAGGGGAGACAGCTGGAGCCCAGCGCCGTCCTGGTGCGGGCTCCCTTCGCTGTGACTCACAACCAATGTTCCTTGGCAGCCACCCCGTGTATCCAACAGGGATCAGGGCAGTGTGGAGAGCTCAGGCTGGAAAATATGTGTTCAGTTCTCTCCTCTGTCCCTCTGCTGCTCCCGAGGTTTGAGAAAGCTCCTGCTGGAGCGCTCTGCTCCACGCCAGCGCTGCTCTGAGCTCCCTGGGATTTGTTCTGCCTCCATTTCCCTGTTCTTCCATCCTCTACCTCTGGATTTTCCCCCAAACCCAAGGAAGGAGCATGCTGAGGAGGGAAAAAAGGCAGCCAGAGGGCAGGAGGGACAGCAGGCAGCAGCCTCCAGGCACTCAGCGTGACTCACATTGTCCAGGCCACAAAAAAAGCCTGAGAATTGAGGCTTTTCCATATTTTTTTTTGTCTGAGCAGCAGCAGCTGGCAAAAATTCCCATTCTGTTTGTCCCTGAGAGCCCTGAGCGGTGCAAAGTGTAGAAATCCCTGATTTTGTCTCGGGGTGATGGTCCCACTGCATCCTGACACTCACCTGCTCCGTGGGTGTGGGAACAGGAGTGGGATGTGCACGTCCCCAGCACAGAAATATCCAGAGGAAAATGGTCCCAGTGGGAAAACAACCAGAGGAAAATGGTCCCAGTGGGAAAAAAAACAGAGGAAAATGGTCCCAGAGGAAAATGGTCCCAGTGGGAAACAGCCAGAGAAAAATGGTCCAAAAGGAAAGAACCAGAGGAAAATGGTCCCAGTGGGGAAAAACCCACAGGAAAATGGTCCCAGTGGGAAACAGCCAGAAGAAAATGGTCCCAAAAGAAAATGGTCCCAAAAATGGCTGTTTCCCCATCTGAAACAGCCAGAGGAAAATCATCCCAGTGGGAAAACAACCAGAGGAAGATGGTTACAGTGGGAAAAAAAACAGAGGAAAATGGTCCCAGAGGAAAATGGTCCCAGTGGGAAACAGCCAGAGAAAAATGGTCCCAGAAGGAAACAACCAGAGGAAAATCATCCCAGTGGGAAAACAACCAGAGGAAAATGGTTACAGTGGGAAAAAAACAGAGGAAAATGGTCCCAGTGGGAAAAAAAACAGAGGAAAATGGTCCCAGAGGAAAATGGTCCCAAAAGGAAACAGCCAGAAACAGAGGAAAATGATCCCAGAAGAAAATGGTCCCAAGGGGAAAAAAACAGAGGAAAATGGTCCCAAAAGGAAACAACCAGAGGAAAATGGGGAACACCCAGAGGAAAATGGTCCCAGTGCTCTCCAGGGTTTGTTTGACCTCAGTAAAGGTGGCAGGGCTGGAGGAAGCACCATGGGGATGGAATTTCCATCCTGCTCACCCCCAGCCCAGCTGGGATAGGGCTCCATCCCCCTCATCTCAGGATGTTTCTGTGCTCACCCCGAACTCTCATTACAAGGGGAGGAGCACGAAACCCTTGGGAAGGGATTCCCAGGGAATCCTGGCAGAAATGGAGCTCCTGGGCCGAGCTTTTTGGTGGATCTGAGTTTGGCCAGGAGCAGGAAAAGCCCCTCTAAAAGGCAGGAAGAGCCCCCTGSTTTRGGCAGAGCCTGGAGTRRGGAGGGAAATCCTCCCAAAAGCACRAGRGGAAGCTGCCAATTCCCCTCTGCAGCCCCCGGTGTCACCAGCAGTGTCACACCCCGTTTGTGTTTGCCTCCCACCCCAAATCCCAGCTCCTAAACACAACCCAGGACCAAAAAACCTTGGGAATGTCCCCCAAACAGCACCCACTCCACCAGGCAGATCCTCCCCAGCCCAAAACAGCCGCTGGTTCTCCTTCTCTCAGCCATTTCTGTGCCTGGAGAGGACTCTGAGGAAGGAAAAAGTGAGGAACGAGCAGGGAGCGCAGATGTGTGGGGCCTCCCTGCCAAAATCCCAGCTCCAGGAACACTTCCAGGGCCTCCTCGGGCTGGGAGGTCACATTTTGTGCTTTTTTTTTCTGATGCAAAATGGGGAAATATCCCAAATGAAGGTTGGTGGGATGGGGGAAGCTGCCCCTGGAATGGGATGAGATTGAAGGTCCCTCCCAACCCAAACCACTCTGGGATTGTGTCGTGTCCATATAAATCCCATTTTTATGGGCAAAGAGCACAGAATGGGGTCTGASAGGGGCAGGAAAGGCTCATCCCAGCCAGGAAGATCCTGTGGATGCTCCCACTGGGGGATGTTTGCAGAGCTGGACCCAGTTCTGCAGTTGGCTGAGATGTCTCCACTTTTCTGGGTTATTTTTGTCAGCATCCTCCTCACGGGGTGTGAAACCATCACCGAAAGAACTCTACCCTCTCTCAGCTCACACTTTTCCTAAGAAAATAAATTTGGGGCTGGGTCTCTGCCAAAATGCTGAGAATTTAAAAAATCTCATCTCTAAAAGTTAAAATTTTCACTGATTTTTGGTGTTCGGAGGAAAACTCCAAATTGAAGCTGTCCCTGCAGAAATCCTGGGGTTGTATTTGCACAGAAATATTKGTGCTGCTGGAATTCCTCACGGGGAAAAATAAATCTTGAAGAGCCATCCCAGTAGTGATGCTGATCCTAGAGAACCACAAGAGGCTCACCCAGGGCTGGACCAGCTTGGGATTTGTTTGGAATTTGGGATTTCCCCATTTTCAGAAGGACTGGAATGAAAGCAGGCAGGAGCTGTGTGCTCCTCTAATTGTAGGACGCTTTCTCCAAGGGATGAGAATTTCTCCCARGCAGSGGGAGGTCACTGCTGGGGTGGGATKTTGGGAAATGGGGACCATTGGGGTGGTTTCAGATCAGCTCAGCCATTGTAAGAACCCAAAATTCCTAAAATTACCCTTCCTACCCCAAAATTACCTTTCCTACCCCAAAACAACCCAAATTTGAGCCAGCCATGCCACCTCACGCTCTGTGAGGTGCCACAAGAGGGCATTATTTGTATTTTTTCCCTATCCAGAGAATCCCAAGACATTTTCGCCCTCATACCCCTTTTCCCAGTKCCCTGTGGGAATATTTGGTGAATCCCAAAACCTTAACGGGGCAGCTCAGCCTCTCTGTCCCTTTCCATCCCTGAAGTTTGGATTTGAATTGCCCCTCCAGGGGCTGGGATGGGCACCAGGAATACACCCCACAGCAAAAAAATCTCCTGGGAAAAGCGTGAGGATCCCAGCTTGGGAGGAGCACTGGGAATACCTGCAAAGGCAAAAAAAAAATTCTTGGGAAAAATGGGATTCCAGCCCAGGAAGAGTGACAGAAATCCCTCCCATGGCAAAAAAAAAAAAACCCTCCCACAGCACACCCACCCCAGCCAGGCCACAGGATGGGAATTAAATCAGCAAATCCCAGCTCAGAGGGAACATCCCAGCAGCATCCCCTGATCCTTTCCCTCCCCAAAGTCACCCTCATCCCTTAAAACACATCAAGCACCGGCACCCCTGGTGCTTTCTGTGCTCCTCTGCTCTCTAATATGATTTATTTTGCAGGCCAGATAATAAGGCCATTAATTCTGTGGCTCCTGCTGTGCCCAGTTTAATGGAACATGACAAGAAAACAGTGTTTCTTTCGGGGGAGTAATTACGGGCTGACTTTAAGTCTTTACCCACAGAAATCTTGTGAGGAGAACAGTCCCATTAAAGGCAGGTGGAGACGTTAAATCCTTGGAAATTGAGAGTGTTTTTTAATCTGAAAGACAGCAGAAATGGCCAGAGCTGGGCCAGGCACTTTATTGCAGATGAAATATTTTCCTCAGGTCAGAGCTGGCCTGGCTGGGGCAGAGGATCCACCCTGTGCTGAAAGAGGGGATCAAAAACATTYATTTATTCAAATTTTTGAAGGAGGAGATTGCTTAAATCCAGCCAGATGTGGGATGCACCCATGACTCAATCCCTGACCATCGTTCCTGGAAGGGCTCTGTGCCATCCTTGGAGGATCTATGCCATCCTTGGGAGGGGCTGTGCCATCCCTGGGGGGGCTCAAACCCATCTTGGACAGGGTTTTGAGCAGCCTGGCTCAAAAAAAAAGCTGTCCCTGCCCATCAGAACAAGAAGATCTTGGAGGTCCCTTCCACACCAAATCCCCTGAGATCCCCAGATCTCATCCCAGCCCCCCTTTCCATACCCAAAAACATTCAGAACAGTGGATTTCCCTTTTTCCCTGCAGATCTGGCAYTAAATACTGCCTGAMSCCCCCRGATCAGCTCTCTCCATGTGCCCAARCACAGCTTTTGACATCACTGCTGATTATTTGGGTGTCACCTCCCCCAGCTCTGGAAATCGTGAGGTCCAAGCCCCTGCTTTGAACAAGGCACAGGTGGAAAAGCCACCCCAGAGGAGCCACTGSCCRTGTCCCCRTGTCCCCAAGGCCAGGCTGTCCCTGGGGGTGGCATTTGAGCTGAGCCTGAYGCTCTGGAGCCTCTCCAGCCCAGAGGAGCCACATCCCAACCTCAGGCTCCTCCTGAAAACCCAAATCCCAAGAGCAAAAATCCTCATCTCCATCCCCTCTGCAGAGCTGGTTTGCACCCATCCCCTCGCAGCTCCCACCTCCTCTGTTTTAATGATGTTTTTCCCCAAAAATCAAAGATCTGCAGGGATATTTGTTGATATCACACACTGACCTAAAGCCCAGGACTCTGCATCCCATTTCACTGCTTTGCTCCCCGATTTTCCCCAGCTCCTGGCAGCTTTTGGAGACACAGAACAATCACAAACGGCACTGTGGGCACACAACAGCCTGGTCACCGCCTGTGTCGTGCCCTGCCCTTGTCCCTGTCCTTAAAAAGCCCTGGGTTGTCTCTAATCAGCCCCTCATGTGGCTCCAGGATCCCTGGAGAGTCAAAATCTGGGATTCAGGTTGCACACATGTGATGGGAGGAGGGAGGAAGGGCTGTTCCTCAAAAGCTGCTCATTGTTGGACAGGAATCCCGTTTGCCCTGGTTTGTGGGGTGCCTTGCTGGGGCTGCATTTTGAGATTTGTCCTCTCCTCGGGGGTTTGGGACCTTCTCTGCTTCATTCCAGTTTGTCCTGAGCAGCTCAGAGGTGACAAAGGGCACGGGGGTTCCAGGGAATCCTCCCCTGTCCCATTCCCAACAAATCCACCATGTCCAGACCATCCCAAAATCTCTACAAACCCMGCGTTGGAACCACTTTTCACCTTCAGAGCTGCCAGCCCTCCTCCCAAACCTCCTCCCCAAACCAGAGGGCTCGGTGGAAGAGTTTTGAAGCAATTCCACTCAAACACGAGGCTGGAGAGCGCCAGGAGCATCCTTCCCACACCCTCCGGGGCAGTGCCAGCCCCGGGAGCCACCGGCGGTGCCACACACGCTGTCCCGYTCCTGGGTGGCACCGAGATGCTCACGAGTGGCCCCGAGCTGCCATCTAGTGTTTTCCAGCCTGATCYTGCTGCCAGAGCCAGGGAAAAGCTGGGTTTGGATACAGCTCCAGCAAAGCAGGAGGAGATGCTGCCTCCCAAAACCAGGAATCCTAAAGATTTGGGGTTATGGAATTGTCCAGGCTGGGTTTTAGCTCTGCTGGGTTAGTGCCAYGCTCCAAGGAAACAGCGTCCAGCTCAGCTGGGAGAGCTTGGAAATGTTTATAAAAATCAGGGGTTTCAAAAACTTGGAGGGATTAAATGAGTGCAAACAAAAAGGGCCGCTGCAATCACGGCACGGCCAACAGGGATGGGGTCACATAAACAGGGACGGGGTGGCCATGGCATCATCCAGGAAAAACCCCAAACTCTCAGGGAGTTTTCTGGGAAAAAAAAAAAAAGAAGGGACTGGCTTGCATTAAATGTCTCATCTCACTGTGACAAACTCAGCTGCGAGAACCATGTGAGTTCAGCAAGAAAATCTGCTCCCTGCACAGCACAAACACAAGCAGCCCCCGGAGCAGATGGGAGCAGCTGTCTGCGAGGATTTGGTGCTAATTGTTGCTTTGCTGGARRACTCACGGGCTCTGAGCAGGGAGAGCTCCCAGGAATGGGGGGATCAGCTCTGGGGTGGGATTTGCGGAGGAGAGAGATTGGGATGATGGGCTGAACCCTAAACGTGGCATGAGGAGGTAGAAGAGCCCGAATTGAACCAGTCCCAGCGGTGCCATCACCACCCAGGTGCCGCTGGATGGCAAAGTTTGACAGACAAACTTGGAACCGCTTCTTTTCTGGCAAATATTGGGCAAATTCAACCCTTTTCTCTCCTGCCTTGTAGCCCAGCTGGAGAATGGAGACAAACCCCTTGAATACCATGGACCAGGCTCCTCAGGGAAGGGGGGATGTCAGAATTCAAGGAGTTCTCAGGCTCAGGGTGGGATTGTTGGGGTGTCCCTTCCAACCCAGGGCACTCCCTGACCCTGTGACGCTCAGATTTACCCTTCAGGAGCGCTCAGCACAGAGTTTCACACCCCAGATGACCTTTAAAAAGGATTAAAAGGCAATTCCAAAGCTTCTCTCTGTTTCAGAGTGAGCATGGACCCCACAGGCTGTGAGTGAGCTGTGCCCAGGCTCTGCTCCTTTACCCTTTACCTATATACTATACATTATGTACAAAATAAAAACTAATTATTAATTATTTACATTATTATAAAAATATGACATTTCTTTTAAATAAGCAACTTTACATACAACCGTAATATCTCAATCACAGACATCCTGAGGCTTGGCACAGTGAGGTGTCCTTGAGTTTGGGGCCTGGAGAGGAATTGTTTTGTCTAAAACTGGGAGAGCAGGAGCTCAGCATTGTCTGTGGGGAGTTAAATATTAAAGGATAACTAAAAGGGTACATGGAAATAGAGATGCTGAAATCCTAAGGCATCAATCCCCCAGTGGGAAAGGAGGTGAAATCATCCCAGCTCGTGTCTGAGCTGAGAAACCTGGAGAGGTTCAGCCTCTCCAGCAGCATTTTCATGCTCGAGTGGAGCCACTGGAGCTCAGGAGAGGGAGATACTACATCCTAACGCAAACAGCACTTAGAAGACTGAACATCATCAAGGCCCTAACGACAAATGTTGGACTTGGCTTTAAGCTGCCAAAAAAAAACAAAAACAAAAAAAACCCAAACAAACAAAAAAACCTCTCTCCTGAACATCCCTGCAGAGGGATAAAGAGCTGAGCAAAGCTGGAGGAAAAAGAGAAGATAGAGCTTTTCATTTCCCGGGCTGATTTACGCTCTCCAAACAGCTTCGCACCCTGGCGCTGACAATTTCATGCTGAGTTACTCCTGCTGCCTCCCCACCTGCAGATGGGAAGGAGCTTTGGTGTGCCTGCACCACCAGAGAGGGAATATTTCTGCTTGGCAGCTTGGTTTTTTGGTCAGTGCATCATTATTTCACGTCTAGACTCCATTTCCATCCACCAAAGGCAAATCTGGGGTTGGGGGGTTACACAGAAACCGAAATGTTTTCCCTAAATTTGCAAGTGAGCAAGATGGGCCTTGAGGGGGGACATGGAAATGAGTTAATTGCTGTAATCCGAGTGCTGGAGAACATTTTAATTGGGTTGCAAAGGGGATTTCGGTGCTTTAAAACTTATTTTGTAGCCAAAAACCTTGAGGTATCAAGCACCCGTGGGTGCTGTGCTGGGGCTGAGTCTGGAAGGACCATCCAGGGAGGAGGAGGAGGATGAAGAGGAGGTGGAGGAAGCACAG
>NW_026623381.1:444578-446119 GCF_030028575.1 Malurus melanocephalus
GAGCTGCCCCATCCTCCCCACAACCCCATGGAGGATCTGGTGAGGTGTGCTGAGCATCAGCACAGGCCCGGACACAGCCAGCCCCCACATTTGGGGGAATTCCAGATCCAGGAAGGGCTTTTTGCAGCCCTATAACTCCAAGCTGCCACCCTATATGGAAGTGGCTCTGACAGAGCCTTTTCCAGCTCCTTCCTGAGCTCTGAGCACTCCCAGGGCTTCCCTAAACCCCATTTCCACAGATCCCCAGTGGAGGCAGTTCCACCCCACAGGTTATGGGATGGGACATTTCCATCGGTCCCCAAGCCCCTGAGAGCTGCAGGCACACAAACCCAAAGCTCTCACCGCGATTCTGGCAAGCCCAGCCGGGGCCTGGTTTCACTCAGAGCTGTGCCTGGCTGAGCTGGCGTGGAGCAGGGTGACACAAACCCCAGAGAGGCGCTGAGACCCTGCCTGCCCTGCCCCGAGCCCACTTCCAGTGGAGGAAGGGAAGGAGGAATCACATCCCGCTGGAAATTCCCCCTCCTGCCGGGCTGGGAGAGGAAAAGCTGCATCCCCAGGGATCAGGGATGAACCTGAGGATGGGAACATCCCTCAGGGACAAAGCTGGGCAAACTCCACCCCGTGCACCCCCAGTGCCACCGAAGGGTGAGTTCAGACCCCGAGGAGGTCTGAACAGACCTGGCAGCAGCCAGAGCAGAGAAATCCCAAATTCAGAGCTCTCCTGGAGTTTGGGAAGGCTGTCAGAGCCCAGGGGTGCAGGAATGATCTTCCCCCTGAGCTGGAAGGGTAAAGGATGCACCAGTGCTGCCGGCACATGGGGTGCTCCACCCTGGAGAGCCCCAGATGACACCAGCAGGGTCAGAGCAGCTCTCAGGGAAGCAGACAGGTCACATTCACCAGAAAGGGATCAAATTCCCAGGAATCTGCGAATCTGCTGAACCAGTAGCACGAGGGGGTGGGAAGGGACACAGCCAGCCAAGAATTGCGGAGAGTCTGGGTCAAAAGCATCTCTGAATCAACTCGAAGACCTCAAAATTAAGTCACATCCACAGTCCTGAGAGCRTCAGGCCCCTGATAGCGAGGGGGTGGTTTCCAGTCTCATTTCCAGTCTGCTTTTGGGAGYGCAGCCACAGCTCAGCCAAAGCCATTCCAGATGTCCTGCCCTGGCTGGAGAGGAGAAACCACAAGTGCAGCGTCCTGGCCGAGGAGCTGGGTTGGTTTAGGAGCAGCAGCGAGGGTTGGAGGCTGGGGGAGCCGTGCAAGATTTTGGTTTGTGAAACAGAAAGCAGGCACAGAAAGAGTTAAATGMGATCCTCRYGGGAMCACCGCGCTCAGRTCTGGGGGTGCTCCCGCTCCACCCRCGGGCAGAATTTGGGGGGTGTTCCCTTCTCTCAGCACACGGTTCAGCATTCCCGGTGGGACCGAAATCCAGCTCCAGCAGGGGCGGGAGCCAGACCGGGCTGGAGGAGCTGGAGAGGGGAAATTCAGCTTTTTGGGAGAGCAGCGGAGGGGACAGGGCACGGCAGAGCGCGGGTGGGAGC
>NW_026623381.1:447654-455316 GCF_030028575.1 Malurus melanocephalus
GCGGGATGCGGGATGCGGGATGCGGGTGGTACCCACGGCTGGCGTTGCCATGGAGACGCGCGGGCGCAGCCAATGGGAGGGCGATGAGCGGGGTTGGGGCGCCACCCGGTGGGGGCGCGGGAGCATCGCAGAGGAACGGCCGGGAACCCCCCCGACAGCCCCAAAATCCTGAACCCCCATCCCGGGAATGGAGCCAAGGCATCCCGGGATATCCCCAAAAAATGCCGGGCCAGGGGATCCCCACAAAATACCGAGGGATTCCTACAGAATCTCGGGGTATTTCCACAAAATTCCGGGATTCTGTGGGGATCCCCACAAAATCCCGGGCAGAGAGATCCCCACAAAATCCCAGAGTTCCCCACAGAATCCCGAGATATCCCCACAAAATCCGGAGATTTCCCCACGGTATCCCGGACAGAGAGATCCCCACAAAATCCCGGGATATTCCCACAAAATCCAGGGCCAGGGGATCCCCACAAAATCCTGAGGGATCCCCACAGAATCCGGGATATCCCCACAAAATCCCAGGGACACCTCCAAAATCCCAGACCCTGCTGTTTGCTCGCTGGAGTTTTGCCGCAGCTCCTTCCCCACCCAGTGCAATATCAGAGCACCAGAATTAAGGAATTCTTTCCTCTTCTTGGCCCTGATAAAGCCGGCAGGAATCTGCTGGGCTGAGTTTAAAATTTTTCCTTCCTCCCTGATGTCATGGGAAGAAGCCACAGCCACCCTCCCATCGGCCCCAAAACTGCTTTAATAGGGGCAAGCTGGGACTCGTCGGCACTCGGAAATAAAAATGGTCAGTGGGAACTTCCYGAGGCTTCCCGAGAAACCTGTCCATCCCCTGCCTTCTGATCCTGCCTCCCAACGCTGCTTTCCACMCTCTTATCCTCTCCAGATCATGCAAATCCCCTGAAAGCAGCAGGCCCGGGGAGGTTCCCAAGTTGATGTGCTGGATTTTCCTTTCCTTTTCCCATGGGAAAAAGAAAAATTATCCTTATTTGACATGCAATTTTACACACACACTTCTGGAGTCAGGGATGCTGYGACAAAAAGTGTGGAGAGGGGGTCTGTGGAGCAGCAGGCACCAAAATGTGATCTCTCAGATGAGCAGAGAGAGAATTTGTGCAGTTCAGAGTTGTTGTAGGCAAAAATCCACAGCTTTTGGGAAATCTCACAGGTGGGAGAGGACTGGGTGTGTATTGAGGCGAGGGAAATGGCAAAATTTGGAGCCAATCTGCAAACAGAGCAGGGGGAGTGTGTATTTTGATAAAATCAAGTGGAATATCCCGAGTGATGCAGTTAAAAATGTCAGGAGGATTAGGAGGCCGCTCGCACTGCGCTGCTGCACGTGGAGTGCTCAGAGCAGGAAAAATGGGGACGAGACCCGAAAAAAAAATAGGATTTCTGAACGAAAATTTGGGTTTGGAGAGCAGGAGAAGGTCTGGGAGAGCAGGAGAGGGTCTGGAAGAGAGGAATTTCCTGACGGCTGTGGAAACAGCCTGGGATCGGTGCGGTGCTGGAGATGAACCGGAGAATCCCGGGGATGCTCCGGGAGCCGGGCGAGCGCACTGGGGGGAGCAAGAGAGCCGGGAACAGCTGGGCTGGGTGACAATTCCAGCACCCAGACCCGCTCCGAGCTGGCCTTTGTCCCCTCTGGCCGGTGACAGGGGACACGCAGGGATTGTCCCCTGTGCTCAACCCCGCGCTCCGGAGCTCTTGTGCTGTTTCCTGCTCAGACAGGGGGTGTAAAGCTCCTCTCCCTGCCCTGTTCCTCCTCAGACCCTTTGTCCCGGCTCTCTGCTCAGCCCCTCCACCTTCAGGGGGTGCCCGGGTGTCCTGCCTGTCCCCAGGGTCCCCCAAAACTGCCCCAGGGGGACACGGTGTGCCCTGCCCAGGCCCCTGAGCCGCGAGCAGCTTCTATTCCCAGCCCATCTATTCACCGTGGTGATGCTCAGGCAGAAGGAGTCCCCAACCTCTCAGTTTTTTTCCTTAGGACCCGGATTTTGGCTCTTCAAAAATCACTTTTTTCTGAAACTCTATAAATAAAACCCCCATTCTGCGTGCTTGAGTTAACATTAGCCTAAAAACCACCCCGCTTTTATAGCTCATGTCAGGCAAACAAGACAGGCTTGATAACTGGAGAGAGTGATTTATAAAGGCACCAGATGGGAGCTTGTCTAAGAATTAGAATTGATTAGCRAGCTGCAGAAATATTGCAGACACAGAATCCCTCCGAGAGGCCTGGCACCCCTTGCCAACAGGAATCCTGTAAAAATCACCCTCTATCCTCACCCCCAGTGGCGGCCAAATTCCCTGAGGGGCTGCTCGGGGAGTGATTCTGGAAATTCCTGAGAGCTGGAGGACACGATTYCTCGGAGGGCAGCAGGGCTGGGTGTGAGTGCAGCCATCCATCTGCCAAATATTTTGATTTTCTCAGGACTCCAGGAAGAGYTGCTGGCCTGGGATGTGTCCAGACACTTCAGGCAGGTTTCAGACCATGGGGATTCTCATGGCAAGAGCTCCCTGTGCTGACAGACTGTCCCAGGCGAGCAKGGAGGGGAGGAAAACACCCTCCTCACCAGGATTTAGGGCTCAGTGAGAGCCGGGAGGATCCCTCAACACGCAGAGCGCTCAGGACACTTTGGATTGATTTTCCCGAGCCCCAGCAGGAATCTTTGGGGTCTTTCAGTGCTGTCTGTGCATCAAAATTGTCCTTACAGACCCATGGCCTCGCTGCATCACCAGGCAAGGAGTGAGACATCAAACACTCGCTCCCGAGTGCGTGACAAAAACCCCAATTTCCAGCAGCAGGCAGCATCCAGCGCCCATTAGCCGAGAGTTGTTGAGTTAATTAGAAATGTATATTTGATACCGGAGCCCCCGCKCGCGCCGCTCGGGGTTTAATAATTGATTCGTAATTTATTTGCCCATTAATTCTTCCCCCTTTTCAGAGCCGGAGAGGGCTCGTCCATCATTTCGGGGCCGCGGCAGCGCAGCTCCCGCTCCCCCGGAGCTGTCGGGGCTGACGGACGCAGCCTGGAGAGGGCTGTAATTACTCAGACGGCTTCAGAAAGGTTTTTTTTTTTTTGTAGGAGCTGCGAGCGCCTCTGGAGGGAGATTAACAAAGGGACTCGGGCCGGGTGTCAGCGCCAGCGAGTTATTGATTCCCCCGGCGGAAGGTTTGCATTTCCAAGGTGAGCGATTTGGATCGTACGGGCAGCGGCTCCCGGGGCTCCATCCATCACACCGCAGCACAGGGGCTGACCCAGGCAGGTTMGGGTTTAAACAGAGCCTGCCACCATCGATTATGGCAGGGAAAAGGGTTTCCAGGGGGCCCATTGCCAGTTAATCAGAGGGAAAACAGAATTACAATGCCCAAGACCCCCACTCATTTGCCCTGTCATGGGATCGGGGGTTCATTTGTACCTGCTCATTCCTTTCAGTCGCCGTGATTTGTTTTCTGAATATTTCTGAACCTGATTTGGAGTTTTCAAAGCCCCCATCACCTTCCAGAGTTTTTCTGGGGGATCCCGAGGTCCCAGAAAGCAGGGACAGCCTGGATGGAGCAGAGGACACCAAGACACCAGAAATCACTGAGACATCAGGCAAAATCCCAGCAGGATGGGAAAGGGCCTGACAACAACAGCTGGCAAGCAGGGAAATGTTGTGAATAGTCAAGGAGAACATTTCCCAGAGGTGAAAATCACATTTTTAATAAAACTACAGCCCASACTCTGCTGGGAAGGAGAGCCCTGTGCCTGCCCAGTGCTGACTCCCCCTCATCTCAGCAATCCTCGTCCTCTTCCACCTCTGGATACCTCTGGCTGCCAGAACATGCTCTGATAGGGGAAAAAGGATGGGAAAAGGGGGTTGGAATGGGGCAGGAGTGCCAGCTCCACACATGGGCATGGCAGAGACAAGATAAAGCCCTCCAGGAGGATTGGGATAATTCAGGGACAATTCTGGCCACAGAACGAGCTGATCTTGCTGCGTGCAATCTCACGTGGAGCCGCTGCTGTAAATGAGGGCGATGGATTGATGGCCATAAATCAGAACCCTGCTGACACCCCGGAGCTCAGGGCTGCTCTGGGGCTGGTTCYCAGCCCTTGGCAGGGCCAGCAGGGACATCACTCATTCCTTGTGCTCCCTGAAATCTCCTCCTCCCTCCCATAGGACCAGAGATGGGTGGAATCTCCTCGGGAAGGAGTCAGTGCCACCCCCTAATCGTGGGGGTGCCCAGATCTGCAGAGTCAAYCCCTTRTARTCCCAGGGAAAGTGATGCTTTCAGYSTGTTTGGAGCAGAAAAATGAGAATYCAGAYCCTCCTCCTTTCYCACTGAGCTGTGGGGTAGCCCTGGGTTCTGGGGCAGGTCAGGGGGACTGAGCTCCCACCACAGCCAGGTTTGTCCTCAGTCCTGGGCTGATCTGGTCCAGAAATGCTCCAGACAAARCCACGGAGCAGGATCAGCCCAGGATCAGCTCCCACCCACCTGGGAATGATCCTTTTGGGAGCACAGACCCACCCAGGGCTCTCCCTAAAACCTGGGTTTGTGGGGCAGCACAAAAGCACCTGTTTGATCCATCTGAAATYCCCTGCTCTGGCAGCATTCCTGATTTACATCCCTGGGAAAACATGAGATAAAAAAAAAACCCAACATCCCCCAGTGACACCCACAGCCAGCAACAGCCCAGGGCCTGCTCCCCTCCTGCAACCCCTTTAAAACCTTTCCCACAAACACACTTTTCCTTAAAGTTCACAACRTTCTGGCCATAAATCCTTCCCCTCCTTTCCTTGCTGGAAGTTTTCTGCCGGCTATATATTTTTAGATTTTAAAAATGTCACCCTCAAGCTCTCCGAGCGCCCATAAGTGCCATAAGGAACAAACCCAGATAGACTTGCTGTCAACAAGCCCAGCCTCAGATGGACTCCCTGCAGCCCTGGCACAGTAAATTGCAGCTTTTCGCCCCAAAATGATGGCTGGCTGCTGATTATTGGCTTTGCTCTTTATTGCCTCGTCAGGTGCGATGGTTGGAGTGACAGCAGCGAATATCCAGGCACGGGTTGTGCCTCCTGCCAGCTCTGCTCTGCTTGTCTGCAGGTTGAAATGCTCAGSGAGCCTCCTGAACCCTGCAGGGATGCTGGAAGGGGTTGTGCACACCCTACCAAACCATCCAGGGRGAATTCTGAATTCCCACCAAGCCCTTTTCCTGCCAGTGGGAGGCAGCTGGCCATAATTCATCTTCTCACCCCACCACAAATTCTCATTTCTGGGAGCATCCCCTATCAGATCACGGTGAATTCACAGCCAGATGGAACTTGGGAATGTTTCCTGGGGCTGGTCCTTGGCTCACCACCACAAATCACCMCCCAGGACAGGCAGATCTGTGCCCRRAGATTTGGGGCTGTGTTAGGTCAGAGTTAAAACTTCCTGCACTGAGCTGTTCTGGCTTTGAAATTCATGGTGAGCACTTCCATGGGCTGGAAGGAATCTCCTGRCAATGAGACTCTTCCGAGGGTCCCAGCAGAGAGTTTGGGAAGGCAGAGAGAGGTGGGAATCGCCAGCAGAGAGAGGTGGAACAGGCAGCCGGTGCCCTAAAAAGAAATAAAAAAATTGATCCAACATGAAAACTGGACCTGTCCCGGCAGGGGTTAATCCATGGGGTCTTTGGGGACTCAGCCCCACCCCGCAGCCAGCAGGAAATGGTGTTCTTTGCCATGAGGAGGAACAGAGCCCTGGAGCAGGAGCAGGCAGGCCAGAGCAAGCCTTTCCCATCCGAGAGGAGCGTGACGGGAGGAGCCGGTTCAGGGGATTGGGAAACATCCAGGAAACATCCCCAGAGTGAGGGGTCTGCTGGGGCAGCACTGGGAGAGGGGGATGGTGGGGATGGCCATGGACAGCTGGGAACAGCCCTCCCACCCTGGCTGTCACCTCCCTGTCACCTCCCTGTACTTCTCTGTCACCTCTCTGTCACCTCCCTGTCACCTGGAGGGCGTGGGCAGGGACGGGAGAGGGATGGGGCAGGGGTGGAATTAGGATGGGGATGGGGATGGGGATGGGGATGGGGATGGGGATGGGGATGGGATGAGGATGAGGCAGGGATGGGAAAGGGATGGAGCAGGGATGAAATGAGGATGGGRTGGGGATAGGACAAGGATGAAGCAGGATTGGGGCAGGGATGGGAGAGGGATGGGATGAAGATGGAACAGGGATGAATGAGGATGGAATGAGGATGGATGAGGATGGAACAGGGATGATGGACTCAGGCTGATGGGGACCAAGCCACCCAGGGCAGAACAGTTCCATCCCTGTCCATTCATCCTGTGGCATTTTGGGATCAGAGCTCATTTCACCGACAGCCCAGGGCTGAGGAAAGGCTTTTCCCTCATTCCAGGACCCTGGAACCACTTCCCTGCCATGGAGATGGAGCTGCAGCTCCTCCAGCCCCTCRTGGTGACRCGGAGCTCTGAGGKCCATGCCATCCTGTGGAGATGAGCRGAAAKCAGCTCTGAGCRGGCAGCAGGGAGCYCCAGGAGGAGAYTCCAGCCTGAAAAGTTCACCAGGAGCACCCTCAGAGRGTCACAGGATCACCCAGAATCGTCCAGGCTGGAAAAGAACTGTGAGATCACAGAGTTCAAACCTTCCTGCCCCAATCCTGACTCGCTGGCCARCCTCGAGTTCTCCTTCCACCCTCTCGCTCTCTCCAGCTCTCCACTGAGCTCACACAAGGATGGGGCTGCTCTTATTACAAGCAGGAGGCTTTTATGTTATAAATTAAAAGGTCCAGACAAAATGAACCCCGAGAGCTGAGTCCTCAGGAACTGCAATGACTCAAACTCMAGCTTTTCATAAGAAAATAAATTAAATATCCTGGCTGCTTTACTCATCAGGCTTTCTGACCTGTCACAGCCTCCCAGCAAACACTCGTGTCTTCACTGAATGCTCTTCAGCCTAATACCCACCATAAAAGAAATCCAGCAGAAAGCCTGGCCCATAACTCCAGCAAATTTCCATTCGACCCTCCCCTTGGGTTTTTTTGGGGCGAGTGTTGAGTGAATGAGCTTTAAAAGCATCTTTTCATTTAGCAGAGCCTGGCTGAGCCAAGAATCATACCTCACTCTGTCAGAAGAAAAACAAGATGTGGGCTTAGAGGAATCGAGCCGCGTTGGAGCCCGCTGTGGAAAATGTTGCCTCCGAAGCCAAACAARGTTTCACTGCCAGTGTTGTAAGGCAGAGAGATGAGAAATTTTTGTGGCTGATGTTTCTCACCTGTGCCTGGGGACCTGGGGCTTTTTGGAAATGGAAGCCCCTCGGTTTGGGCAGTGCTTTAAATTGAATTTGTTAACCCTTGGTGGGGCTGTGAGGGAAGAGCAGGCACGGGCATCCCGTGAAGGGAAAAAGGGGTTAAAATCCATAAAATACAGAGTTTGGGCTGTTGGTCTGTGCAACTCGCCTCAGCAGGAAATTTCGGAGKCAGGACAGGAATTTTAGGGTCAGGATGGGAATTCCAGAGCCGGGGCAAGGAGGAGGGAATGAGATGGAAGTGACCAACTGCAAAACATCTTTCAGGGGCACAAAACTGCTCAGAAGGATCTGATTTTTGGGCACTGTGGAGTGAGAGAGGCAGAGCTTTGCTTCCTCATCTTCGCAGCCTCGCAAGG
>NW_026623381.1:455831-458191 GCF_030028575.1 Malurus melanocephalus
CAGGGGAAGGACATCCCGGGCAGGGCTCGCTGCGGTCGGGAGATGGCAGCAGCACTTTGCTCTTTGCTCGGACCGGCCAGACCGGCCCCGGGGGCTCCAAAGGCGCTGTCCCCAATCCCGCGGGGCTCAGCCCCGCACCCCCAGCCTTGCTTACCGCTCCTCGTTCCCATTAAAAGAACCGCCCAGAATTTCCCAGCCCAAAGTCCCACCGGGAGCGCAACCCCCTCCCCGCCCTGGGGAGATGGAGAAGGATCGGGCAGGATCAGCGGGGTCCTCGCCATTTGAACTCCCAAATTTTATTTGAAACAGAGTCTGAACCTGAAATCCGGGTGCTCTGAGCTGTGCCGGTGCTCCCTCTGCTCCCATCCCCACCCAAAAAGGCCAAGGTGCCCTTCGTGACCCCRGGGAGGAGTGACGGGACCCCGACCCCGGCCCCGGGGCCAGCCGGGGTGACAAGGCTGCTTGAGAGAGGTCAGGAGGAGAAAAACCAACCTGCTTTTCTTTGGCAATTATGAAGTGACAAATTACCAGTGAAAGAGCTCGTCTGTCTGTATTTATTTGGAGAGTCCCCTSCTCGCCGCGAACCTGAGGCGCGGAGAGGGCCGGGATCGCAGCCCTTCTCTTAAGGGTTTCCAAACACTCTGCTGACACCTCACTCCATCTCTGTCAGCGCTGGGAATGCTCAGAAATCCAGCGGTGCCTTTCCAAGGGCGAGCCCCGCACCCACGGACTCGGCATCTCCCGAAAGGCCAGGAACGGCATTTTTCGGGAAAAATACGAGTCCCCCTCCTGATYCCACATCTCCAAGAGCTCAGCGATTAAGGAATCGCGATGTTGGGAGGTTCCTGATCAAGCAGAGATCTCCGGAGCCCTTTGAGCGCCGTCCCTGAGCTCCGATGTCTCCGCGCTGCTCCCGGGGCAAGGGTGAGCCCTGCGCACACYCAGCCCGGAGACACAACAAAAACCCGAAGCCGGGGCATGGACGAGAGGTTTAATTGCATTACAATCATCCGCCGGTATCAAGGAATCGGGAGGAGAGTCAAAACAGGCACTTTGATCCCCGCAGAAGCTGGAAAAACAGCAACGACTTGGCCAAGGTGCAAACCTCCTCCTCCTCCTCCCTCGCCGGCAGCAGAGCCTTTCCCCAGAGCTGCSTTTGGGGTTCTGGGAATGCCCCCCGAGTAAAAAAAAACGGCAAGAAACCAATACAAGATGTAAAAAAAGGACCAAAAATGAGTGGCCAGCTCGGCTTTGCTTTCCTTTCTGTTATTAGCGTGGTTAAAAATAGAAGCAAAGGCGATTTTCAGAGCGAAATGTGGTTTTCCAGCCAGCGGGCAGCGGTGACCCGGGCGGCCCACGGAGCATCCCGGCGCTGCCCCACAGCTCCCAGACGGGGAGAGAGGGACGAAAACCCTCGGGAGGGAGGTAAATATTTACTCTGCAAACACAGAGAGCTGCCCGGAGGTTAACGAGACACACAAGCACCCTGTGCAGCTGGAACGGGAGCGTGGCCGGGCGAGGGCTCCCGGCTCCCTGGGGGCTCCCGAAACGGGGCTGAGAGTGGGAATGGGCAGCTCCGGGGAGCAGCAGGTAAATAACCCCTTCCTTTGCCCTCAAAAACCTCCGCCCGGCGCTTCCCAAATGAAAAAAAAAAATTAAAAATTCACAAATGAAGCAACCTGGCGGGGTGGCTGGAAGCGCACGGATCGGCGCTAACCGAATTGAGGGCGATTTTCCGTCTCCATCCCCTCTTCCCCGCAGCCGGCGGGGGAGGATTTATCCCGGCTCTAAACCCCTGGGCGAGTTCAGTCTCGTTTGGAGCTGGTAACAAATCCAGGAGAAGCGAAGGCCAGCGCCAACAGCTCCCGTTCTGCCAGCCCCGCTCCGGGAGGGATAGGGGTGGAAAATATCACCTTAACCCCATACTGGGGAGCTGCCCAGCCTCCAGACCCCAAAGCTGAGCCCCCGCGGTGCCACGGCATGGGGACAGTGCCCATCTGTCACCCCAGTGCCACCCAGGCAGGGACAGGCTGGCACGGGATGTCCCTCCGGGGTCTGGTCACCCTGCGGTCACCACGGGCAGAGAGAGGGAGGGGACCCCAGAAAGTGCGGAAATATTGGGAAATCGCTCACGGGAAATACCTGAGGAAAGGGGGAAATGTTTGTGAGAGTGGGGGTTCCTCACAGGCAGCGTGGATTTCTTGGGTTTGCAGGGAGCAGGGGGACACTGCCCTGGGATGGGGACCCTGATGGGGACAGATTCCCACAATGAATAACTCAAGACACACCCGTAAGAACAAACCAGGACTTGGACTGGGTTATATTTTAAAATGCTCATATATTTTCTTTTTTTTTTTTTT
>NW_026623381.1:459101-461490 GCF_030028575.1 Malurus melanocephalus
CAAAACAGGAAAAAGAATGGACTTAAACCACAAAAAGCCAGGCAAAGTCTGTAATTGCTACAGTTCTCTATCTGTATATGTGAGCGGGGTATTATACAGTGTATATATCTACAGTACATACATGGATACACACACAGATATCCCACTGAGCCAGCTCGGCACTGATGGGGACAGCAGCAGCTCTTAAGCCACGCTCCAGCCGGGCTTTGGGAGCAGCAGCCCAGCCTAAGAGGGGTTTAGGACGGGCTYTGCTCGCCTTGGGGCCGGGTGGAACATGCAGGGATGCCCCGGGGGCGGCGGGTGGCTGAAAAGCTGATGTTTGTGCTATCTTTAGAAAATTAAAGATTGTCCCACCAACGGAAAGGAAATTAAAAATAATAATAATTACAAAAAGAGATCGCCCTAATCGGAGCAGATTCCTGCAGGAGCGCTGAGATCTGGTTTAATCCGAGTCCTACCTCTCTAGGGAATAATGTGCCTTTTGTTTTCCTTCAGCCACGTCTCCCCTCTCCACACAACACTCAGCGTTATCGTGATGAGGACAACCACAAAAAAAAAAAAAAATCCCGAAGTGAAAAGAATACAAAGGAAAGACTCAAACTCATGCAAAGCTCGTTGCTTTAAGGCTGCTCTGGCGGATGTTCCCGACGCACAAAAGCTTCTCCTTCCCGTGGGAAGGGSTGGGATGAGGGATGGAGGGGGTGGGCTGGAGTTTGGGGGCTCAGGGAATCCCAACTCCCTTTCACCAGCTGAAAACTGAAATCCCAGACAAGGCTCAGCCTTTCCCAAAATCCTCTCTGCCACAGAGGGGCTGCTCCAGCGGGGAAACTGAGGCACGGGGATGCACATCCTGACCGGGAGCTTGGGGTCTGTGGAGCCTCCCCCTTGGTGTTAACAGGGCAAATGGTAATGGGGATGGGATCCATGGGATGGATGGGATGGGATTTATGGGATTTATGGGATGGGATGGGATGGGATGGGATTTTGGGATGGGATGGGATTTATGGGATGGGATTTATGGGATGGGATGGGATGGGATTTTGGGATGGGATGGGATTTTGGGATGGGATTTTGGGAAGGGATTTTGGGAAGGGATTTTGGGATGGGATGGGAGCTCCCACCGTGCCACCCAGCACTTTGCAGCCACCTCAGCACTGAGGAGCCCCTTTCCAAACCATCCCCCAGGAAAAGTGGCTCCACCCCACAGAGAACAGCGGGTTTATTCTACAGTGCAATATCCAAATTTTCCAAAGCTTTTCCCCTCTGGGGAAGCAAGTCCCAGGCTCCTTTCAGCTGGGAGAGCCGGGCTGGGGGCTGCCCAGGGGTTTGGGGGCTCCAGGCTCTGAGCTCTGACACCTCCCTGCACCCCACCAAGGCTTTGCCAACCTTCCTCCCGCTGCCAGGGAACAGCCTGCTCGTGTTTCCTGGCACTCTTGCCAGATTTCATTTCTCTGCCTCGTTTTCTTGGCAAATTCTTGCAGGGTGAAGCTGTTTAATAATATTTTCAGCGGCTTGCAGGCTGCTGGGGAAACAGAGCCAAGACGCTCTGCCTGCCTCTGCCGATTCGCCACTTCGGGCCAGCCCAAGGGGGAATTATCACCTGAAATCCTGAGTGGGTTTTTTTTTTAGCAGGGAGCTCCCCCTGGAGCTGCAGGGGATGGAGCTGGGGATCCCAAATTCCTGGTGGGGTGACAATARGCKGGTGGYGACTGTGTCCCCTCCAAAACAGAGRKGTGAGRGAGGTGCTGCTCCATCCCCCTCCAGGAACAAAGGAGGAGTTTTCCAAACTAAGAAGAGCAAGAAGAGGAATTTTGGGGCCTCATCCTTTGCTTTTTAAAGCACAGAGGACATCGAAGTGGTGGGCAATGGGCACCTCATTCTCAGTTCCCAGCACGGTGTGTTTGGGACAAGGGGGAAACCCTTCCCAAGGGGGAAACCCTTCCCAAAATCCCTCTGCTTTGTTTTCTCTCTAACTCCTGTTTTTTGTGGGGTGAAGGTGGGAGGTGAAAATGGGGAGGTGAAAGGGGATCACTCCCAGGCTGAATACTCCCAGGGAATCCCATTCCTGGGACTGTGTCCCTAAAAAGCCCCAAAACCCTGTCCAGCTCCCTGCAGCCCCACCGAGACTCAAGGCAGGGGTTGTGCAAAAGCCAAGGTGCTTTCGGTGCTCTCAGCACCCCRGAGAGGACAGGGATGGCACTGCCACATCCCCCACCCAACCGGGACAGCCAGGAGAGGGGGAGCCCTGCCCTTGCTCCACCACTAATTAACAGCTGCAATTAGCCAGCCCGGCCAAGAACTCCCWCTAATTGTTGCCTTGCAGTGTTTTGCAGGGCAGAAACAACAGGAGCAGCGTCCTGGATGAGCCGAAACCTCGGAGTGGGGTCAC
>NW_026623381.1:462472-472839 GCF_030028575.1 Malurus melanocephalus
GAAGCTCTCCCCGCTCCCACTCCTCTACAAGTAGCGCGGGGAAGCAGCGAGCGGCTCTGGAGACGCGGCGGTGACAGCGAACGGACAGGGGGGCGAGGAGGCCAAGGACGGCGGGGGGGTCCCCCGGTTCAGACGGTGCCTCCGGCGCTGGGGGGAGCGGGGAGGGACGGGCTGGGGTGAAGAAAAGCGCAGGAAGGGCCCCCGAGGGAGCCCGGGCGGGCGCGGGACTGACCCGGCACAGTTCTCTTTAAGTCATTTGGTGCGGCGCTTCCAGCATTTCCATCAGGAAGGTGTCGATGGGYGTGTCGCCTATTAGCTTGAAGAAGAAGAGGTGCTCCAGGCATTTGAGGCCGATGGATCGCAGGGCTGGGAGGCGGAGCAGGAGCTTGGCGAACCTGGGGGGGGACAGGAGACACGGTATGGTCACACAGCCACTAAGCTCGGGCAGACACAGAATCTGCTATCAAACCTGGTTACACCCAGAGAGGGCAGGGAAATCATTAATTATGGCCCAGCCACGGGGCAGATTCACAACAAACACGAGCTGGTGGCTGAGGTGGAGGAGAGGAATGAGAAATGAAGGGTCAGTCCTGGGCTGGGGGGCATGGAGCTCGGTGAGCACCCCGAGGGGCTCGTGGGGTCCCCGCCCTGCAGCCATGGAGAGGAAACAGCACGGGATCAGCCCTGGAACAGGCGGTGCTGGAAGCAGCTCCAGCAGCTCAGGCTTTGGTCAGGGAAGAGGAAAAATGGCCAGGAAGGGGCTGGAGGAGGTGGCCAGCAGGGTGAGCTGGCACCTGGCTGGGCAGTGCCCCTTTCCTGCGGGCTCTGAGCACCCCCTGAGCAGCTCCAGCAGCCCTCACTGGGCTTTGGGCCATCACCAGCTGGGGCTGGGGCTGCTGGCAAGGCAGGAACCCGGCTGCCAGCCAGGGCTGAGGCCAAGGGATGGGGACACAAAGCTGGAAGGAGCTCTGCAAACCACCGGGACAGGGGGTGCTCCGAGGAGCCCCTGGCAAACAAAATCCCTTTGTCCCCACGCTGCCCTGCCTGGGGGAGACGCTCACACCAGGGCTGGGGAGAGCCAGCCAGGATGGAGAAGAGCCATCCATGGCCACCCACACCAAGGAAAAGCTGCTGGGTGTCCGGCTCTGATGGTGGCAAAAGGCTTTGGAGCATGCAGAAAGCCACCAGCTCCATCAAGGGCACCTTGGAGCCACCCCTGGGTGTCACCTCCTTGTGTRAGCGCTCCCAACCCAGGGAAAAGCCCTTTAACCATCAGGAGCAGGGTGATTTGCCTTTTTTTGCTGCAAAATCAGGAACTGAACATCAGCAAAAGGCCGGGGAGAAAGGGACCCTGCAGAAAACACACACAGACTTGCACAAACACACAGACATCACACATGCATGCACAATTCCCTCTCCCTGGGTTGGTTATTTTTTTTCGGGTTGGTTTTTTTTTTTTTTTTTTGCTGAGCTGGCGAGAACGGTGGGAGCAGAGCCAGGAAAAACAAATCAGCCCTACCATCCCATTCAGGAAGTTTCACTTTAAACCAAACCAGATGATGGCTCCAGCCCTGGGATCTGTTTAACCGTGAGATAACCAGCYCGGAGCGCAGCGTGCCAGGGCTGGGAGRGGAGAGCAGAGCCCTGAGYTCTGATTCCCCACGGCTGCAGGGTGTCACGTAGGCACCCAGGGGCTGCTCAGGGCAAGCAGGGCTGGCTTTTCCCTGGGAATGCCTCTATCTGCAGAAAAATCCCCTTTTTGGTGTTTGTAGGGTGCTCCCAAGTTGCACTCGGAGGAAACGCCGCACCTGAAAATGTGGGAATTGCAGAAATCCCACAGCACGGAGCAGAGAAAGGCAGCAGTCAGGGTGGAACAGGGCTTTGCTCAACCACAGGAAGAATTTGTTTGCAGCCCCAGCTGGGGATCACATTGTGCCACGAGGCCAGGAGGATGAAGGGAATTTCGGAGAACGGCGGGGAGATCTTGCACAACTCCGGCTTCCCAGCCCGACAGTTAACCCTCCTGAGCCATTTGGGGTGAGATCAGTGAACCCTCCTGAGCCATTTGGGGTGAGATCAGTGAACCCTCCTGAGCCACTTGGGGTGGTGGGATGAGGTCAGGGAACCCTCCTGAGCAACCTGGAGTGATGGAGTGAGGTCACTTAACCTTCCTGAGCCATTTGGGGTGATGGAGTAAGGTCAGGGATCCCTCTTGAGCCATTTGGGGTCAGGTCAGAGAACCCTCCTGAGCCATTTGGGATGATGAAGTAAGGTCAGGGATCCCTCTTGAGCCATTTGGGGTGGTGGGGTGATGCCAGGGAATCCTGACCCTGAGCCATCTGGGGTGATGACACCCTATCCTGCACCCCTGGGTGATGGAGTGAGCCCCTTGGGATGATGGAGTGAGGTCACTTAACTCCCCTGAGCCATTTGGGGTGATGCCACCCTATCCTGCACCCCTGAGGGATGGGTTGAGGTCAGCAGGGCCCTGTCCCAGCTCTCAGGACATCCCTTAGGGTGCAGAACCTCTCAGGTCACCAAGGAAGGGTAGGAGCATCACTCCACCTCATGATCACTCAAAACCAGCAGGAGCTGAAACTGCAGAGCCCCTGGCTGTGGATTTGATCCACAAATTATTAAATGCATTATTAAATGCAATTTAATCGAGTTTTTTGGAAGAGGAGGCAGCTCAGAGCCGGCCTGGGGGGCACACAAACCCCTGAGAGAGGAGAGTGACCCCCCTGCTCTGTGCCCTGCGCTCATCCCTCACCTCCCCCGCTCACCCACACCCAAAACCACCTCCAGCCTCACCCTCCTTCCCCAAACCAGCCAAAAACATCCCAGAACCCCGTTACAACACATCTTTCTTCATCTGCCAGCACTCTCAGACCCAAAAACGGGGAAAAAACAAATCCAACATGACTTGGGAGGGCACGCTCTGCCCGCTGCGCTCGCCGCCATGAAAGCATCCTTTCTGTTGAACCAGGAATGCAGGTGAGCTGCAAATCCCAAATATTTTTTTCYCCAATATTCACGCACCAGCAGCAGCTTCCCAAGAAGCTGTCAGGAGCTTTAACTGGCAGTTGCCAGCTTCGGGCTGTTAACTGGGAAAATGCGCCCACTCAGCTGCGGAGCTGGTCCAGGAAAGCATTCCTGATTCCCCCTCCCATTCCCAGCTGGATTGGGGGAGGCAGGGAGGGGGAGAAAAAGAGCATCAATTGAGGCTTTCACTTCCCAGCAATGATGCTCATCTGCCACCGAAAATTAACTCCATGTGAGTGCTGTTTTTGCCGTGGTTTCGCTCGCCGTGGTTTCCTAAAGGGAAATGATACCCTTTCCCACGTGGGCTCATCCCACTGCTGGGGCTGCTCAGCTCTGCCCACCTTGCTGGATTTACTGAGAAGGGAGTGAAGGGCTGCATAAAGGGATTTTTTTTAGGGATGCTCATGGGTAGAAATTAGGGTTTTATCAGCAGGGAATGTCTGGAGAGCCCRGAACAGAAGGGACCCAAGGATGCTCTGCGAGCTCCCCGAGGTGCAGCACCCATCTCAGGGGGTTTGCAGAGGGTGGGGCTGCAGCAGGARGGGTCCAGGGAGCTCACCTGCCGGGCTGGTCGGGGTATTTGTGTTTGCAGTAAGCCTCTAGCGACGCGTACACCTTCTCCCGCAGCGCCTCCACCTCGGCCGGGTTCGAGAGCCCCTTCGAGTCTGAAAGGCAGCACAAAAAACCATCAGCCACAATCCCTCAGGCTTTCCAGGCAGGCAGGAACCCCTCTGTGTGCTGCCCAGCTCCCTCCATCCCTCCCAGCCYCACCACAGTCAGGATTCTCCGAGCTTTGGGGATTTTGGGATCGTTCCCCCTCCCAGCTTTGCCCTGCGGATTTTTCCCCATCTCATCACACCCCAACCCCAACTGTTTGGGCTCATTCCAGCGGTCCCAGACCCTCATTTAAAGGGTTTCATTCCCTTTCCAAGTGCWGAATTTGTGGGGTCGAGTGAGAAGCCCCTGCTGTGGCACAGTCCCCGGGACACAGCGAGGWTCTGTTTTTAGCAGGGTGAAAGGGACAGTGCAGAAATCGATATCCCCAAGCACATGTGCCACGGGAACCTCTCCAGATTCCCCTTCTTTGCCCATATATGGCTAATCCCAAATTACAGACAATAAATTACTGCTGATTGCAAGGAGAGGGGGGGACTAAAATAAAAAAAAAATTAAAAAAAAAGTCGAGAAGGAAAAACAAACCCGAGAAATAGCAATAAACCCTGCTGGAACAGCCTGGCCTGGCTTTGGTGGGAAAATCCAAGCAAGGAGCTGTGCTTGGGCATAAAATGTGCTCTTGTGAGGGCAGGGAGGGAAGGGCTGCTGCTGGATGTGGATTATCCTYTTTCCAGCGGGGTTTGCTCCGGGCTGATCCACCCTAAAACCCAGAGAACCTGCAGGTGTGTGCAGGCTGGCACCAGCTCCTGYTGTGCTGGGATTGCTCCCTGAAATGCTGGGACAAGCCCTGGCACTGAACCTTCTTCCTTCTTCCCTTGGGCAGCTGGGGGAACAGGGAGCAGCCTGAACCATCCCGTGTCATGGTGGAACTCTGGTCAAAAATGGAAGGTTTTGTGTATTTTAYGAGCACATTTCATGTCTTTCCCTCCTCCAGCTCTGCAAAGGGCTTTTCCACAAAGGCAGGTAATAAAAGCCCTTGGCTGATGAGGGTGGGAAGCAGAGACAATAATGGCCATGTTTTGGTGCTGCTCTAATCTGTATTTTTCTCTTTAAAGAACATCCAGATCCAATTTTGTTCCCATTCAGGGTGACAGCTCCCCCAAGCACCAGAACTTTCTTTCCACCACCACCCTAAAAAGGGTGAGAGCTGACAGGGCAAGGRGGAATGGYTGTAAACTGAAAGAGAGMGGGGTTAGATGGRATAWTGGGAATAAAATCTTCCCTGTGAGGGTGGGGAACTCAGGCACAGGGTGCCCAGAGAAGCTGAGGATCCCTGGGAGTGTCCAAGGCCAGGCTGGATGGGGCTTGGAACAATCTGGGATAGGGGAAGGTGTCCTGCCTGTGACAGGGGATGGGATGGGATGGGATTTATGGGATTTATGGGATGGGATGGGATTTATGGGATGGGATTTATGGGATGGGATTTATGGGATGGGATGGGATTTATGGGATAGGATGGGATGGGATGGGATGGGATGGGATGGGATTTAAGATCCCTTCCAACCTAAACCAACTTCCACCCCTGTCCCTCTCCCTTCCTGCCCCATCCCTGCCACCTGGCTGCCCTCTGCCATTTG
Organism: Malurus melanocephalus; assembly: GCF_030028575.1. Classification (NCBI taxonomy): domain Eukaryota; kingdom Metazoa; phylum Chordata; class Aves; order Passeriformes; family Maluridae; genus Malurus; species Malurus melanocephalus. The sequence goes on from NW_026623381.1 coordinate 467,767, forward strand.
CACTGGAGGTTTTTGGGGAGAGAAGCAGCCAAAAGGAGCATTTTTGGGGGAGAGGAGCATCCAGGAGGGCTGAGCTGGGCACTCACCGGGGTTGAASAGGACGATGGCTCGCAGGCAGCCCAGCTCTGTCTTGTCCATCAGCATGTCCCGCATTTTGGACACCAGCTCTGTCAGTACTCTGCAGGGACAAGGGAGCACAGGGTCAGCAGGGAGTGCAAAGCCCCAGGGCTCAGAGCAGCTCTGCTCACGTTTAACCAAGTCAGGGATGGCGCTGGCTTAGACCAGCCAWGGATGGTTTTTCCTCCTCCATCAAAAACAGCTCATTAGAACATCAATAGTTCCTGTGAGATACAGCAGGGACCATAAAAACCACCTTCATCCATTCACTGAGAGGCTTTGGCACCTGAGAAAGCAGCCTAAAAATAAAAAATAACAATAAAAGCCCACCCCAACAGGTATCTAAAAGTAATTTCCTCTGCTGGTAATTTTTATTGCTCCCTTTGCTCGTACTGCAGGTGTCGGTCTTGAAATATTTTCCACTGATTGCCCAGTTTTTCCCGTTAGATCCTGCAGCAAAGTCCTGATCTTGCACTTGTGACCTCACAGGAACAAATGATGTCACCCAGGTCTGAAGAACAATTTCCTCACCGAGCAGAGCAGCAAAGGTGATTTGGTTTCAACTCAGTCGCCTCAAGATGAGTCTCAGGGAGAGAAATCAGCATTTCAGCAGCGTCTGGAGTCACACTGGGGGTCAAACACCCTCCAAGTCTGACTTTAAAACACTCTCCCAAAGCCTGAGATTAAAGAGCCCTCAGGACACGCATGTGGAACCTGCTGAGTATCGCTGGGGCCTTCTCATTGTGCAAATAAAACCCCGTCTTGGTCCAATTAAAGATGAAAAGGAGCGAAGGAGCGGCCTCCTCGTAACATTTGATGGCATCTGGACCCCATGAAAAGGGTTTTGATTTGCACTGGGCAGCTTTCTCCCATTTTGGGGCTGTTGCAGCTCGGAGAGGAGGGATTTGATGATGTATTTCCATGGGGATGGATTCCTCATTCCCAAGCAAGAACGGGGGCAGTTTGGTGTGGAGACAGTGATGGGGGTGTCCAGAGAGGGTGGTTTAAGGTTCAATCCCAATCCTCCATCCCTCCAGAAACTTTCCATCCCCCCAGGAACCCTGCAGAATCCCTGACCTGTCGAAGATGGCCCCGACGCCGGCGCTGTGGGCGCTGTTGCGGTGCACGTGCAGCCCCGTGGCCAGCAGGATCCCGTCCTTCACGGCGATGGAGCGGTGCGAGAAGGAGGCAATGAGGAGCTCGTTCCACCCTGGGGAGGAGAAAAAGGCCAAGGCTGTGGGTTAGAGCTGTGGGATCCTCGGGAATTTTGGGGAATTGTCATCTCATGGCGGTGAGAGGGGGAGGAAAGCGCCTTTGCTGGATGTGGGGAAGGAACAGGAGCCAGCTTTTCTTGGGTGTTAGGGAAGGAAAAAAACCATCAGGAGCTCAAAGCACTAAAAATAAAGCTCATAAGGGGTGCAGCTTCCTCTGTAAACAGTGCAGACACCGAGCTGTGCCCGCAGCTTGCCGTGGCTGGGGAGCCCTGCGCTCCCTCTGCTGCCTCCAGAACTATCAGAACCTGATATCAGCTCCTTCTCAGGACACCCAKGAGCTCATCAACCACTCCTGAGCTCTGCAAAAGGGACCAGGGAAACTCTGCATTGTGGGTTTGCTGTTCTGTCCAAAACCAAGGGGAGGGATTGGGGTCTGCTCTCTGCATGGCCCCACAGCTGCTCAGAAAAGGGATTTAATAGCTGGAGATGCTGCTTTGGGATACAGGGAATGCGTCCTCTGAGCCCAGACTGACAGGGAGGGGAAGGGAGATGTGCCCTCCCCTCCTTCCAGCTGCCCTTCCCAATCCAACACCTCTCCAAACCCTAAATCATCACAGGCTGAGCTCATGAAACAAAGCCCAAATGAGAGGAAACACCATAAAATCCAAAGGGTGGGAATTTCAGTCACTTCCAACCAGGAGCAGCATCTTCAGTAAAGACAAATCTGCTGCAACAGAAATGTTCTGGACTCTGGTGCAGAAACCTCAGGGTATTTGGCTTTAGGGCTTTTTTTCCCAGGTTCAAAAAAGCAACACAACAATATCCTTCACCTCCCCTGCCCTGGGAACACGGCTTTTTTCACTTTCTGGAACCAACACACGGCCCACGGGTGCTGTATTTACCTTCTGCTGCAGCCACGGGCTGTGCCATCAGAAATGTTGACAGGGAATAAAGTTCACTCTTTCCTAAGTGGCCACAGGATGTTTCCACCCCAGCCACGGGAACATTGCTTTGGCTATTTACTGGGTGAGGCCTGGCACTGTGGAARGGATTGCAACACTGAAACCCAAGGAGGATGGAGGAGAGGAGGTGGGACTGCAGAAATCCTGCAGAAAGGGAGGAAGAGGAGCTCCCAGAGCCAGATCCATGGRAATCTGTCACACACAGCCCCACTGCAGCCCCACAACCACCAGAAAACCCAGCCCAAACTGTGTTTATTCCAGAGAATTCTGCTGGATTCATCAGCATCCCTCATCTGGATTATTCCCACGTGGAGATGGGATGTTTCAGCTGGAATGGGCAAAGAGCACTTGGAGCCAAAACTCATGGAAAAGCCACAGGAGCCATCCTGGAAYGGCGCAGGACCTGRGYAAAAGTGAATTTGGGGCAAAAAAGGGAACTTTTCAAACTATCAAGGGCTTCAAAGTGCCTGGCTTACAGARAGCTTCACGCCTYRAACACRTCCTCACYGAGCTCTGCTCCTGGTTCCTTGCCCTCCACRATCTTTGTGCAGCAGCAGGAGCTGATTTTCCTACCTTGGCTTTGGCCAGAACACCCCCAAAAAGCTGCCAGGATGGAGGCAAGCAGGAAAAATTCAGTACAACCAGGAAACAAATTGGAATTAAGAGACCAAACGAGTCCACCCTGAGAGTTCTGCMCTTCAGCCGAAGCTCTGGAGGGGCAGAGCAGATTTTTTTGACTCCTGTGAGTCCTTCCTCACCAAACCCAGAGCTTCAGGGATGCCCTGGCTCCTCTGGGGCAGGGAAAGCATTGTGTCAATCCTCTCCCTGCCAAGTTTCCCCACCAGCCCTCCAGAAGCAGCTGCAGCTGCAGGGATGTAACGCTCAGCACCCTTTGCCAGGCTGAGAAAACATCAGGTTATTCCTGTCTCAGCACAGAAACAAGAAAACCCGTGGAAAACAGGCTCAAAAAGTGAGGTTTCCTTCCCTTCCACGCAGCTCAGAGAGGGGGTATTTTTAAATGATTCAGGATTTGAGGGAAGCTGCTGGCAGCCCAGCCAGCCCAGCTCCTCCAGAGCTGCGTGCTCCACTTGTTTTGCCTCCCAGGGTGCCTGACTGAGGCTCTTAGCTGGGTTTTAATCCTTCAATATTTCATGGGCAGCTGTTCTCAGCAGGCCACTCAATAATACATGGAGCCACTGCTTAAAAGATGGGGTGAGGTTATGCAAGGCTCTGGCAGAGGTGCTGAGAGCAGGGAGCTCAGGGGAGCTGCTCCAGGTRCTCAGGGCTGGAGCCACCACAAAATTTGGGATGGGGTGCCATCTGCAGCCCCTCTGCTGYTAATTCCAATTCCAGCCCCTCTGGTCTCTAATTCCAATTTGTTTCCTGGTTGTAYTGAWTTTTTCCTGCTTGCCTCCATCCTGGCAGCTCTTTGGGGATGTTGTGTTTAAAATTTTCCCCATTCCAGCTCGGGGAGGGTCACCACAAGCAGARAACACAGGGAATCTCCAGCTCCAGGTTTGATCAGCTGCTGCTGAAGGGAGAGAGGGAAAGCTGGAACTGCTGTGGTGGGTGTGGGTTCTGCTTGAGGAAAGGCTGAGCTTTGTCTGAGCCCAGCTCTGTGCAGAAAACATTCAAAGATCCCCACAGAGAGCATTCCCTGCTCATCCACCCTCACAGTAGGAGCTGGAAATCCTCTTCAAATCCACACTTGGTACATTCAGAGAGCACCTGGAACCAAAACTCATGGAAAAGCCATTCAGAGAGAACCTGGAGCCAAAACTCATGGAAAAGCCACAGGAGCACCTTCACCAAAGGGCAGCAGGAACCATCCTGGAAGGGTGCAGGACCTGGGCAAAAGTGAATTTGGGGCAAAAAAGGAACTTTTCAAACTATCACGGGCTTCAAAGGCCTGGATGTGGCCTCAAWCACATCCTCACCGAGCTCTGCTCCTGGTTCCTYRCCCTCCACRATYTTTGTGCAGCAGCAGGAGCTGAATTCATTCAATGGGGAAAGACTTTTCCTACAGCCAACTGCTCCCCACCTCCCCAAACCCTGCTCCTGCAGCCCTCTACTGCACAGGGACATTTAAAATAAGCCCTGAGAATTCTATTTTCATCTTGGTGGGTGGGAGAAGGAGCGAGATGTATTTTTCTCCCTTTTCTGGTTTTRATTATGATCAAACATTTTCGTTGGATTAATTTTCACGGGGGACTGAGCCTGCTTGGTCTTTCAAGGCTCATTTTTGGGAGGGAGGCAGAGTTTAACTCCTTTGGTTTAAATCACCCAGATCCCTCACAGATCAGAGGTGAAGCTGGGCCATTTTTCAGCTGATTTGCCATATTTTGAATCCCATTCAACAACACATCCCATGGGGCTTTTTAAACCTCAGAACAAATTAAAGGTTTGGAAGCTGGCAGAACCCAAATTTGAGGGCACAACCCATCCCACACGTGGGGCAGATGCCACTCACCTGCTCGGAGCAAGATGACCTGGTCATCCAGGGGCAGCTCRGAGAAGTGGGGGATCCTCTTGGCCCACTCCACCAGGGTGAAGAGCTGCTTGTCTGCTGCCTGGCAGATGTTTGTCACCGGGTCATTGGGCTGCCAAAACCAGAAAAAAAAAAAGGATGGAAAAGATTGGAAAAGGCAGAGCAAAAGGAGGAGAGGCTGGAGGAGCAGAGGTGGATGTTATCAGTCACAGGCATAGGAGGGATTTGGTTTCTCCACCACAAGGGGTGTAAGAGTTTTGGGCAAGCCCTGAAATGGGAATTGGGAGTGCTG
>NW_026623381.1:472959-478545 GCF_030028575.1 Malurus melanocephalus
AAAAAGAGAAAGCCCCTTTCCTTTGAAATATTATCCAGTAACAAAAACCATCTGCTCTCGAGGAGGACAGTCAGCCTAAACACACCAAATCCCTGTTTAAAGGAACTGCTCACAGCTCAAGTGGGCTCRTGATTAGGAGCTGGAAGAGCCTGTCTAACCCCAGGAAGGCAGAGCTCGCTGTTCCCAGTGTGTCTGTAGGGTTTATAGGGTTTACCTCTCGGGACAGGGATGGATGGGCCCTTCCCACCTCCCATTGCCACTCCTGCTGATACCCCCTGCACAATTACCTTCCCTCTATGCCTCAAAAGAGCAATTCCCAAATGGGAGAAAGAGTGATTGCCTCTCCTTGGGCTGCAGGGGGATGGGGTGGGCAGCCAGAGGCAGAGCAGAGTCCAGTGCCACCATACCCTGTCCCCCTGCAAGGCCATGGCACAGCACAGCAGGAGCTGCCAAGCCACCCCCAGAACCGTGCCCGGGACCCCTGCCCAGTGCCCTGGCAGCAAACCCAAGCTCTGTGCCTCAGTGGCCAACATTTCCCGTTCTCCAGGCTCAAAATAGTCAGGATTTGGCACGCTCAGGGCACCTGCCCTGGGGRCACTCACACCTGTYGTGTGCAGAGATGGATGGGCACGRGCTGGCAMYGGGCACTGGCASGGGGACAGGGATGGGCCCCCCTGTCCTGCCCCTCTCCAGCAGCTCCCCCAGGGCTGCAGGGACAGGAGTCTCACTCYCAGGGAGCTGGGGCTCTTCCCTGAGGAAGGAGATGTGAGCAGGGACTGGGATTTTSTTATAGGAAGGAGATCCGATGGGATTTTCCTCTTGGAAAACCCGAAAACGGCGTGTGTGGAGCAGCTTCGGAGGGTGAAGTGTGACACTGGGAGCGCTGGGAATGCTCAGAGGCACAAAGGGGGACAAGGGACACCTGAACATCCCCAGCCTGAAGTTCTCCCAGCCAGCTGGAAACCCTGGAATCCTGACGGGATGGGGATGGAGCCATCCATGTGTTCAGAACCCCACCCCTGCTGCAACAAACGCTTGCAGAGCCCCACAAAAGGGGAAATTGGGGTAAAACAGATRTTTGTGCCAAAGCTGTCATCAGGGGTGGCTTTGGGGCAGGGGTAGGGGTCACCAGGGTGGCTCCAGGTGCCCTGGCTGTCCCTGTGCAGCACAGGATGTACCCAACCTCTGCCCACAGAGAGTGACCCAGCCTTCAATCCCACCTCAGATGGCAATTCCTGGAACCACCACGGCACTTCCTGATCACCAGAGCAGTGAGGAGCAGCTAAAAATGTCCCCAARGGCCCTGGCAGGGGGATGGCAGCAATGAAAACCCTCCCTGGGCAGGGTAAGCCAATCCCCTCCTGCAGTAAATACCAAGGGCACGGTGCCGGGGTGGGACACGAGGAAAAGCCACCTGATCCTTCTGGAAAAGAGCAGCATCTTCCAGAAAATGGGGACTTGAAACCAGACGTTCAAAGGCCAGCTAAGACCAAACAGGGAGAAGAGATCTCAGTTACAGGCTTTGCTTTTCAGTGGCCAGGAGCCCATCCCGGGGGGGTTACAGAGCCCKGTGCCTGATTCTGAAATTTCACTGAGGAGTTGGCTCTGTCCATGCCAAGGAAACCTTGAAGGTCACAGAACCACCTAAGAAATCCCAGGAAAAGCTGCCTTTGCAGGTGAAGGCAAAAAAGATCATCCCAAAAAACCATTTAGAGTCCTCCTGCTCCCAGATCTCCTACAGACTCTCAGAATTGGGCTGGAAGAGACCCTAAAAGATGATCTAATTCCAGCCATGGGAAGGGATGAAGAAGGGATTCATGGGTTCATGGGATGAAGAAGGGATTCATGGGTTCATGGGATGAAGAAGGGATTCATGGGTTCATGGGATGAAGAAGGGATTCATGAATTCATGGGATGAAAAAAGGATTTCTGATTCAAACCCTCCAAGCCTCACATAAAGAGAGGGATAAAGTGTTTTATTGTAACAGAAAATGAATCCCAGAGTCCTGGAACTTGCTCGGACTCACAGCCCAGCCTCACAGCCACTCAASAGGAATGGCACAGGGATGTTTCAGGGTGTGAGCCTGCCCTCCTGGYTCTGCCAGCCCCAAATGTGGGCACAGTGACACCTCTGTGTCCCTCCAGGGACAGCATGGCACACAGGAGATGCTCCCCATTCCAGCCTAAACTGCTGGTTTTCAGAGAATTCCTCTATTCCCATAGGAAAAAGGGCTATTGAGGAGTGGGAACTGCATCCTAAATATTCCCTAGGCTGCAGAGGGTCTGTCCTAGAAATGGAATTTCAGGGAGGGTTTGGCTCTCACATGAGGAGGACGCTGCTTTGCAGGGAGGTTTATTCTTACTGAGGGAACTTCTTAGGAAAGGCCTCAAACACTTCCCCTCACCACAGCTCCTCACTCTCCATAAAATCCCAGATGGGATTGGGTAAAAGAGACCTCCAGAGCACCTCATTCCATGATCAGGGATCCCCTCCATCAGCCCAGGATGCTCCAAGCAGACCCAGTTAAAATGCCAGTTTTTAACTGGGAAAGGAACTTGAAAACCAACTTCCAGGCAAATTCCTCCAGGTTTTCTCTCTTCAGAGCCAAGCAGCTGCAAAATTCTGCATCTGAGCAGTCACACCCTCGCTCTCCAGCTCTTATCTCTGTGCACTTCAGCCACACAGGTCTGTTTATTGCCTCAATTGGACTCCGAGCTCTTCAGAGCATSGAGTGCCTTCCTGCCTTTCAGCACTGAGGGCTGTTCATTACAAGAAAATCTTCTCTGTGAGCCCTTTTAATCAATCCTTAGTGTCCCCTCCTTCCCTGTGGCTGTGGGAACGGAGACACCAATGCTGGTGGTACACAAGTGAGACAAAAATTCCATTTCTGAGCTGCTTTTTTCCCCCAAAATGACCACCCCTCTCTGCCCCAGGCTCGCTGCTGTCCCCATGGCCACTCCTGATGTCCCCCAGCCACCCCTCTGGTCCCAAATTCCCGGGGTGGCTCTGTCTCACCGAGCTGGGTGTCAGGCCCATGTTGGCCTCGATGTAGGTCTCTGTCTTTGGCTCCACRGCGAGTTCAGCTTCCAGAATCTTCTCCACGGGCATGTCCTCGTTGGCGCTGCTCGTGGACTCCACCTCGTTCTCGTTGCGGTCCTTGCCCCGCTGCCTCTCCTCCTGCACAGCTGCAAGGGACAGGAGAGGGACAAGGTCAGCCTGGGACACCCCAAAAGCACCCCCAGAACTGTAGGATCACAATCACACCCCCTCTGGTGTCTGTGGGGTCAGATGGGATGGTCCCATGGAATGGGTGATTAGGGGAAGGCAGCCCCAGGTTGGGAGATCTGCTCCACAGCCATAAAACTCATCTTAACAGTCCTAAAACTCATCTTAACAGTCATAAAACTCATCTTAACAGTCATAAAACTCATCTTAACATTCGGGATAATCATTTGATATGTTAACAGATCTTATAATTCCAGAGGGAGGGTGGGATCTGCTGGGAAAGACCCTGGACAGGGACAGGTCCTGGAAGCACAAAGGTTAAAGGCAAACCATGAACAGCACCATGAAGGAAGAGAAACTTGGAGTCACCACAGGCGAGGGAAAGGGATGGGATCAGGGAATCCTAAAGAAGGGACAAACAGGTCAGTTCAGAGCMCAAACCCCGAGCTCAGCCAGCTTTGAGGCAGCTCCCGTGGGACAGCAGCTCAGTACAAACCTCCCTCCTGCCTTTGGCTCGGGGCCAGCCCCAAACAGACAGGAGAGACCTGTCCCAAACCCTTTGGGGTGGGAATGCCCTCACCAGAAGCCTGGCACATGCTGAGTGATGTCTGAGCAGCTCAGAGATGAGAAACACTCGTTAGATGCTGATAAAGTTCCTATTAACGAGCTCCCCKGGAAACTGCAGGGCTCCCCCTCCAYCTGGGACCCAGCTCTGCTGCAGTGGGAGCTCTCTSTGTCTCCATCACCTTGTCACAGCCCCTAAATCCCACACTTGTCCACACACCAGTGATTCCCAGGGCACATTTTAGCCYGCTCTGTTTGAGAACAGCAGGAGATCCATCAGTGCTGTGACACACAGCTCTCTCTGAACTCACCCAGCTCTTTGCTGAGGACTGAATGAGGCACTCCAGTAAGGTGAAAACCCCACTGTTTATCGACAAAAACCCCAGCACTCCCTCCCTGCTGCATCTGAAGGTGGTTATGTGATGTCCAGGCAGAGCAGCAGGGGCACAGGTATTGTTTGGGGRGGAAACCAGAGCTGTCTGTAACACAACGAGGCTTTTCAGACCATCAGCTCCGTGCCAAGTGCGAAAAAAAACAACCCTACAATACGAAACCCCAGGAAAATAAAATAAAACAAAACCCAGGAAACTGAGACACAGGCCAAACAAGTCCTCTCTGGCCGCTGAGCCCATTAACCCAGCTCCTGGGGCTGATTCCCAGAGCTTCCCCTCCCTTCCCTCAGTGCTGCTGCACGTCAGCAGGGCTCAGGCTCTTCCCTGGGAAAGCTGCTATGCAAAAAGGCAAAGAGGTTCTTTCTGCAAAGTGCTTCGAGGTTCACAGGCTGCAGAGGCTCCACACAACACTGCCAGAGCCAGGTAAACTCAGATTTGTGTCGTGGCTTTTGTCCATTTGGCATGGATTCTTCTTCTTTATCAAACAATCACAAAACCCTGCTTYAATTTCACCCTTCCCAGCCCCTTTCCTGCTTTTTCAATCATCAGAAAGAAATTTTTTGCTTAATGCCAACTCTTCTTCAACGGCACAGATGCACCAAGATTCCTCTGGGCACATTAGAGGAGATGAAACACCTACTAAATAACAGAAAAGCCTGAGAGAAAGGCAAASYCTCAGCAAATGGGATCTTATAAAAYWACTTAAATGCCAAAGCGCYGATGAGGAGTCACAGCAAATCTCAAGGATAAAGGTGCAAAGTCGGTTCCTTGCTCTGAGATCACCGGGGTCACCCCACCGGGGTGTCAGCCCCAAAAACACATCTTCATGCTGGACACTGGGATTTGTGGGGAGCTCTGGGCAGGCAGGGGCCACTCAAAGCCTTCAATCTGCAAATCTCAACCTCATTCCTGCCATGGAGAGTCAGACACACTTCAGGGGTTGTGGAGAGAGGATCTTACACTGGGCTGTGATGGGGCAGAATGCAGCGATAGGGACGATGCAGGAGACAGACAGGCACAGATTACACACTCAAGGAGTTATTTCTATTGATCTAAACTCAGAGCTGCTGCACCAGAAAATCGGAGCTGCAGCTCCCTGCAGAGCCGGTCAGGGGACAGCTGACTCATCCCAGCTCAGCCCCACGCACAGCYACGCTCACCCAGCACAGCTCTGCCAGCAGCAGGGACACCCCGGGCACAGCAGATGGCACATTCCCACCCAGAGCCAAAGATAAACCCAGCCAGAGCGGGGAGAGCGTTCTCTGCTCTGCTGCACCGTGCTCAGAGCACAGGCAGCCTCCTCCAACAGCAGGAGCAGTGTGGAATCACTGTCATTGCCTCCATCCATCCATCCATCCATCCATCCATCCATCCATCCATCCATCCATCCATCCATCCATCCCT
>NW_026623381.1:478957-486537 GCF_030028575.1 Malurus melanocephalus
TGTCCATCCATCCCATTCCCCATTTCCCAGCTCAGATCCCCATTATCCTCCCTTCCCAAAGGGATGATGCCACATGCCCACACTGTCCCCAAGGACTGCACCTGCAGCTGCTTCTTGCTCCATTCACCCCACCAGAAGTTTGTGAACATCACCTGTCCATCCCTCCCCTGAGGGACACATCATCATCTCAGGAAAAGAACAGGGCCTGCGTTCTTTGAGATGTAGGGAAAACAGCACGTGGGGTAGAGGGGAGCAAAGAGGAATTTTTTTTTTTAAACCATGAAATATGGGAAAATCTCCAGCAGTGAGCAGATCCCTCACCACACAGAGCTTGGACCTCATCTATGGAGTCCACTCCCCACTCCCACCGGGGATCAATCAAATAAACCATGGTGGAGATGACAAAAATACATTTTCCAAATGGATCTGGTGTGGGAAACGTGTTTTCTTCGTGAGTTTGGCTTTCATTTAAGAAGAGAAACACAAAGCTGARCACTTGTCTGGCCACACCGAAATGGGGATACCTTGCTCTTCTCAGCTTCCCAATGACGCTTATTTTCCTGCTCCTGAGGGTGGAACAGATTTTGATCAATCCTCCTCCAAATGCAGGGGGTGAGCCAGGAAATCTGCATCCCAAAAAACCCTGTCCTGCAAGGCAGAGCCCTCCCAGGCTGTGGTCATCCCAGAGCTCTCCTCTCCTCTCCTCTATGCTGCCGGCTGCRCCAACGCTTTTATTTTCCTTCAAGGAGCCTCGTATGGCTGAGAGCTTTTCCAGGCTGATYCTCTAAACATAAGGGAAGCATTTGAACCTTGCAATCCACTTGAGGAGAAAAAAAGATGCAGTCAGAGAGCTCGGAGAGGCAGCCCCACCTCCTCCAGCTATGTCTGAGCCGAGCCAAGGACAGAAGCCTGTGTTTTCCATGGCACCTGATGAAGAGCCTCTCCTGTTATTCTGCCTGATTTGGTCTGTGCTTGCCTCGGGCCAGCTGCTGTCATTTCTCATCTTGAGCTTCTCCAGCCCATCTGCACCTCCCCAGGCCACGGTGCAGCAAGAAATGGAGCCCCATGTGTCCAAAACGCTCCGTGGTGACCTCTCTCAGCTCTAAAATCCAAAATGTCTCGTCCTGTGGGTTGCAGATGAGCCTCAGCTACRCGAGGGCTGATGTCCCAAAATGCCACATCCATCCTGTGYCSSTGTCCACATCGCTCTGGACACCTTGTCTGTGCTGGTGGGGCAGCATCTGATGGCTAAAAAAGCAGGTTTGAGTCCATTGCAGCCCAGCTCAGGTGCCCAAACCAAGCCCTGGGGGTGGCCACCTCATGGGCACTGCACCTCTGTGCCAAGGGAATGCCAGGGAAGGGGGAGAGAGGCCCAAAGAGAAGGATTTTCCACAGGGAGTGGTAAAATTTTGTTTATTTGCTGGGAGAGATGCGGAGGCCACAGCATCTCCAGTGACACTCACCCAGTGCCAGCACAGACAGAATTTTCTGGGATGGGAAATCCATCGCCCCGTGATGGGGTCTGTTACTTTTCGTGGGGCAGGAGGGGAAAGGAGAACTCATTTCTCCCAAAAATGTGATTTTTTTCAGGGGGTCAACCCCAAAGTCCTGGGCACCAATGCTCAGCCCAGAGAGCCCCAAACCCGCTGGGATTTCTCCCTTCCCATAGGTGGGTGGCTCGTTATTTATAAGGCACTGGGCAGGAATTTTTGGGGATTTCTGTTTCTCAGAAATTTACTGGGCTYTGCTGCCTTTCACGAAGCCACGTCTTTGCTGTGGATCAGCAGCATCTTGAAGCGTTTATGCCCCAGGTACCTGTTTATATCCAAAATGCCAAGACAGCTGAGGAAATGAATTCAGACAGTGTTTCTTCTGCTTTGCTTTCGTGTGTCACCTTTTTTTTTTGTGTGTGTGTTTTCAGAGGTGCAGCTTTCTGCTAGTGTAAACAACCTCAAAAGCTGTGACACATGAAATAAACGTGGTTTTTTTTTTTTTTGTTCTCCAACACATTCAACTGAATTCTGATTTTTTTTTAAGGACTACAAAATACCAACGTGGTAATTAAAAACTGAAACTTTCGTGTGTCAAAAAGAGTGCAGTCAGTTCACATGGCTCTGGAAAACAACAGCAAAAATCCCCAGCTCACTTCRCTCTCTGGACACTGAAGTATAAGCAAACAGCAACCAACGGAGAAAAAACCAAAGCCAAACCCATTTTCTCAACCTAAGAGCATCCTTAAAAACAACAAAAAAACAAACCCAGCATCATTTAACCAGCTGGTTTAAGGAGCAGCACTTTAAAAGGATATAAGAAACAAGCTCATTAAGCTGGAAGACATTTTCCATTCCAAAATTACTCCTAAAAATAACTGTGCTCTTGAACTCTGCCCCTTCGCTAAGCTGTGGCCACTTGCTCTTACATTCACTTGGACAGTGGGTTRGAAACCCAAAATCCTGATCTTTATCCCCAAAATCCTCTCGCTCCTGAGGGATGGCCCAAGAGCAGGGATGGCTCCAGCTCCAGGGGGATGCACAGCCAAGGCAGGGATCAGGTACAGGTCACTCCTGGTTAGAAAATGATAATCTTCCGTCCCTCTGGACCATGGGATGGACCTGAGCAGCTCCCTGGAGACACGGGGAGGTCTTTGGGATGTGGAGATGCCTCAACTCCAACCCATCCCAGGGTAAACCCCTCAGCCTGGTGGCAGTGCAAAAAGAGGGAGAAAACCAACCCAAAATAGGGGAAAAGGAAGGATGAACCCAGGCTGTGAAGTTAAGGAAGCTCTGGAATTAGAGAGCAGGCACGCAGCTGGACAGATGTCCTGGGTCTGGTTCTCATCACAGGCTGTACCTGGGCCACGCTGCACCTGCACCTGGATTTGGGAATGGCTTGGGAACGATTTGGGAATGATTTGGGAATGATTTGGGAACAATTTGGGAACGATTTGGGAATCAGCTGTTCCACCTGAGCTGCAGGTGCTGCAGGAAAACAGCTCTCTGCTGTTCCGAGCTCCCTGCTGGAGATGCCCCAACACCCATTTCACCCCGCTGGCACAAATGCCAGCTTGCCAGCCCTTAGCCCGGCCCGTGGTAGCCCTGCTCCCAGCCTGGGTAGCCCAGCAGGTGCTGCAGAGCCRTTCTGGCTCTCCCAGGAGCCCGTCCTGTCCGGGGAAGGCAGCGGGGCTGGTTCCCAACGCCGCTCCCTGAGATGCGGCCAAGGGCGGCCGGCGGAGCATGGGAAAGGCTCCTCGCTGGAATTTCCTGCTCCCGGGGCGATGCCGAGTGCTGCCAGCACTGCAGRGCCAGCACCTCGGCATAGGGGACAGCCAGGGCTGTTTTGTCACCTCTGCTGTCACCTCCAGCACACAAATCCCTCCATCCCAAACCCTGGGTTCACTCCCACCTTTGCCTCCCTAAATCCAGGGCAATTCCCAMTTTTTCTCATTCAAACCCAAAGCTGCTGATGCAGACACCTCCTTGGGCCCTAATGAGGAACAGATCAAGCAGGGAGGGCTCTGCTCCTGGATGTAAACAGCCACCCCCACAACAACAATCCCTGCATTAGCCAAGATCCCTGATGGCAATCTGAATTTTGTTGGCTATCCGGTGTTTAGCAGGAGRCAGAGCCCAAAACCCCAAATCCTCACGCAGCTGGCAGAAATTCACAGGGGAAAAATGTTCCCAGTTGCTCATTTATTGTAGCTGCAATACCTCAGAGAGCATGAGGCTCCATAACCACGAGCATGGGGATCTCTCTGATGTATTTTTGACAGGGRGAGACACCCACAACAGGGAGAATCCTCTGCCCCTGCAGGTTTTACCCCCTCCAAGCTCTGAAGATCTCCAGAGCAAGAGATTTTTTTGGGAAATTAGGCCTGTTACCCTGGCTCTGTTACTTAAAAGACACCACAGTTTATGCTAGAGGATAAAAAGMCAGCTATGCTGTGAGTATTTAGGGAAAAAGAATTAGCAGGGCAGGATTTAGCCCAAAACTSTTCCCCAAACCAGAGGTGGGAGCAGGAGCGGTGCAAGGACAATTCCTGGCAGCAGCAGCAGCAGCGAGCTGGGATGGGTAAAATGGGAACCAGAAACTTTTTTTTTTTTGTAAAATCAGGTGGATATCACACGTGAATCTCAAGAGCTGCTCAAAACCAGAGCTCAGAGAGATCCAACTGCTGACTTTGAGCTGCAGGACAACACTCAGCCATCTCTGTGAAACACTGATTTTTACTATCAGAGAGAGGTTATTCCAGCTTTCCCTGCATGGGAATTATTCCCAAATCATATAATAATGACTGTCAAATCATCAGTTCCTGCCCTTCCCCAGCACTGCCCTCACCAGACCCATCAGCACTGCCTGAGCGTGCTCCTGGAGTTACCAAGATCCCATCTGTCACACTTTTAAATAATTGTCTGATCGTTATGAATTCATTTGCTATTCATTGTGATAATGTTAATCAAGATGAATTAATAGAGTCCTCACACTGTACGCGCTCCCCGGGGAGCTCCGCCGCCGTTTAGAAATTAATTAATGGACCTGTAATTTGAGCAGGGCTGCCCACGCAATCAGCACCGACGGCAGGCACRGAGCAGGTACCTGCTCACGGGGCAGCAGGGTGGAGTTCCAGCATTCCTGCTGCTCTTCCCAGCCCCACAGAACTCATTCTGGGAGGCTGAGAGGTGGGAGGAATCCAGCTGGATGTGCTGCCAGGGGAAAGGGATGCTCTGTATTTCCCCTGCTGAACACACAGGAAACTGCCTGGCTTCTTTTTGGTCAACCATGGCTCAGGTTTTGGAGCAGATCTGGATCAGATCTGGATCAGATTTGGATCAGATTTTCCTCGTCCTGCTGCACATTTCCCATGGCATCCACTATTTCCCACTGCTCTGCATTCCTGCACTTCCCCCTCATCCTCACAAGCAATTTCTGAATTCCTCAGTCCCTCCCTTTAACACCAAAGCTCAGATTTTGGAGCAGATTTGGATCAGATTTTCCTCATCCTGCTGCACATTTCCCATGGCATCCACTATTTCCCACTGCTCTGCATTCCTGCACTTCCCCCTCATCCTCACAAGCAATTTCTGAATGCCTCAATCCCTCCCTTTAACACCAAAGCTCTCTGATTTATTTTGAGCAGTGAAGGGTTAAGCCAAGCAGGGCCAAGGATGCCCTGGCAATCCCCCCACRCCTCCAGCACAGACAGCTGTGACACTGGGTGACTTTGCACCTCSTGGGTGCTGGGGTAACCCCGTAAATGGAGCGTGGTGGGGTTTGCCCACTGCCCCCCTCAATCACCACCCCAGACAGCCCTGAGTGCTCTTCAAAGGGTCCCAGACTACAGCTGAGGGCCAGGGCCGGGGCAGGGATGGCTTTATCAGCCTGTCAGGAGGCGAGTGTGGCTCTGGAGATGTGAGGGGGGATGGCAGCACACAGCCGGGGTCACTGTCACGCCATGGCTGCTACGAGAACAGAACAGACACACTCAGCCTCTAAAAACGTCATTTAAAACAGGCACTGCTGGRGAAATTTAGATCCTAAATTTAAATTCCAGTAAGGGCAGAGCTATCTTAAGAGATGGAATTTCTTTTTCCCCAACATAAAWAAGAATCCAGGATTTAATCAGRTGCTGAAGCAGYGGCACAGGATKCCCAGAGAAGCTGTGGATGCCTCATCCCTGGAAGCATCCAAAGCCAGGCTGGAGTGGAAAATGCCCCTACCCACAGCCCATCCATCATCTGAGCACCCCTCCAGAACTCAGCACTTCTCCACACCCCTCGAGAACCTCCGGAGCCCACAGGACGCTCCGATTTGATGCAAAACATGACATTTTTGTGCCATCACAGCACTGCCACCACCTCCAGCACCCACCACGCTCCCTCTTTGAGGAAAAACAATCCCTGCAGCACCCGTGGGTGCTCAGCTTGCCCTTACCCTCTCTCTTCATGCCCATGGCCAGRCATTTCTGGTAGCGGCAGTACTGGCAGCGGTTGCGCTGGCGTTTGTCGATCAGGCAGTCCTTGTTGTCCCGGCACGTGTAGGTCAGGTCCTTCCGCACCGTGCGCTTGAAGAAGCCCTTGCAGCCCTCGCAGCTGTAAACCCCGTAATGTTTACCTGGTTGGGGGATAAAATTCGCGTTGGAAGGTGGCCCCGGTGTCCTCAGAGCCTCTCTTTGCGGACGGATGTTCCCAGGGCGTTTTTCGGATGTGTTTGGGGGGAGCAGAGGGTTCATGGAGCTGGAGAAATGTGGCTTGGTGTCTATAGGATCAGGATGGCTTCCAGCCTGCCCTACAGCCAGGGAAAGGACATTTTCTGGCCCTACAGCATGGATGGGGCAGTGCAGCAGTGAAATGGGGTCCCCCGGCACCCCTGTGAGCTCTCTGAACCCCCAAACCAGACACATGACCAGCCTGCTCCCMTGTCCCCACCCTCCACCTCCAGCCTGGAGCCCAGCAGGCACAGGAGGGACCCCAAAGGACCCATAAACTGGGGCAGGAAGCTTCCAGAAAAGCACAGGAATAAAGGAATCAGCCCAGCTTTATCATCAGTGGAGACACTGCGTGCCAAGAGCATCTTTTCATCTGTGTGACAGTCCCAGCACGGAGAGAGCCCCAATGTGCCAACAGGGCGAGGGTGTGACCCCACAGATCAATACCAGGGCACCCACACCCCGAGCCCCCCGCCCCGAGTCCCTCCCGGGTGTCACCTGAAGATCTGTCCCCGCAGATGGCACATATGTGCTTGGTGAAGGAGGCCATCGTTCCTGAGGGGTGTGCTGGCACTTTGAGGACTCCGTTGAGCCCCAGGGGTGGCTTGATGTCTTCTGTGCTGGTGACGGAGTTCATGGGAGAGTTGAGCTGTGGAGGGACAAGAACAGGGATCAGGGGACATGGGGATATGGGGACGGGGGGACAGGGACATGGGAACATGGGGATATGGGAACAGGGGAACACGGGGATACGGGGACAGAGGGGACATGGGGACAGGGAGACGGGGGGATATGGGAATATGGGGACACAGGGATATGGGCACATGGGGACATGGAGACATGGGGAAATGGGACATAGGGACAGGAGGATATGGAGAATGGGGACATGGCGACATGGGGACATGGCGACATGGGGACATGGGGACACAGGGACATGGGGATATGGGGATATGGGGATATGGGACATGGGGACACTGACACAGGGATATGGGGACACAGGGACAGGGGGATATGGGGTTGTGGCCCTGCACTCAGACAAGGGACAGGAGGGACAAGCAGGGGACAAGCTCCCAGTGGGGACCAGCACCACTCCAAACAGCCACCCCAGAGCTGAGCCAAGAGGATTTGGGTGCAGCAGCCCAGAGCCCACAGGGACACACACTGATCTGCCCTGGCTGTCACACCCCTGTGCATGAAGGGAAACTGAGGCACGGAGCTGTAGGATCRATCCAKCTCACYCTGTCCAGGTGGGTCTGGGGTGCCTGGGGGACCTGGGCTTGGTCAGCTCTGGATGCAGAGCCAGCAGGGATCACTGTGGCTGTCCCCAGGGGGATCAGCCTGTCAGGGATTGCCACAGAGCCTCTGAGCCAGGCTG
>NW_026623381.1:488075-488909 GCF_030028575.1 Malurus melanocephalus
CTGTTTTAGGATGCCCTGTCACCCACCCTGATTTTGGGGCAGTGTTGGCAAACCCTGCAAGAACCTGGGGAGCTCCCAGAGCTGGAGGGAACACTTGGAGATCCTCCAGCACGGCCAGYGAGGGCTGCTGGGTCCTCACCTCGGCAGAACCAGATGGGATGGGGTGAGCACCCCATTTTGGGGTCCTGATGGTTCCTTTCCACCCAATTTTTGGGATCCTAATAGCTCTTTCACACCCTGTCTTTTGGGATGCTGACGGCTCCTTCTCATCCCATTTTGGGGTCCTGATGGCTCCTTCCCTCCTGGTTTTTGGGATCCTGATGGCTCCTTTTCACTCCATTTTTCAGGGTCCTGATGGCTCCTTCACTTCCCATATTTTGGGATCCTGACAGCTCCTTCCCACCCCATTTTTCGAGATCCTGACAGCTCCTTCCCACCCCATTTTTTGAGATCCTGACAGCTCCTTCCCACCCATTTTTTGGGATCCTGACAGCTTCATCCCATCCCAATTTTTGGGATCCCAAAGGCTCTTTCCCACCCCGCTGGAGCAGGGGCAGGGCGGTCCCACCGCGGGCACCCCGCGCACCTCGCACAGCGCGCTCCCTTCTGCTCCGCTGCCTCTCCGGAGGCGACGAGGCGTGGCCTGATGACAAGTGGCATCTGCCATCTGATGCAAAGCACCTTCCATCAGTGCCATCCCTGCCCGGCGACGGGGGCCACACGCCTCATTACCCCGGCGCTGGGCCCGCAGCATCCAACCCCCTCCTCATCCTCATCCACATCCAACCCCCTCCTCATCCTCATCCTCATCCAACCCCCTCCTCATCCTCATCC
>NW_026623381.1:489559-492553 GCF_030028575.1 Malurus melanocephalus
GGCTGGAGCCAGCTCGCTCCCAGCCCCATCCCACCCCACTCTCACTTCCCCTTCTGCCCTTCTGCCCTGTTTCGTTTCAGTTCCCCCGCTCGCCGGCCCCAAACTGCACCCTACCATTGCCCCTTCCCCAGCGCGTGCCTCCCCCTGGGTTGCCTCACATCCCCCTTTCCCACTCCTCCCTCGCCATTTTGGCGCTGGGGCTGCTGATTTTGCTCTGGCTGCCCGTTCCCAGGGCAGTTTCAGTTCCCCTTCCCTCGCCCATGGGATGGGAGGGGACGTGTCCACCCYGCTGCTCTCCTGCAGTGGTCCCTGCACATCTGAGGGGGTCAAAGGCTGAATCCTGCACAGGAAAAACTCATCCAAAGGCGAATTTTCCTCCTCCCTGTCCAGCACGGGGATGCTGGATCCTGGAAGACCTGCCTGCAGGTCCCCAGGGATGGGAGTCAGCACAACCCCACGTAGTAAACCTGTTATCTCTGGGAATAAACCAAGCCAATATTTAAAAATAAAGGTGCTGGCAGGTGCTTGACTCCCAGAGAGGGGCTGGAATAAATAAACCCACAGAGAGTAGCAGGTGGTGGCCAATTCCTTAATCTGCCCTTTTACTAAACATATCCCGTGCGAGCAGCCAGCAACAGGTGGCAGGGGCTGGCCAGCACCCCGATCGGGCTATTTTTAAAAACTGCTTATCTCGCCCTGCTTGGAGGGGTTTTTACATAATCTGCAGCCACAGAAGGCAAGTCTTTGCTCTGTGAGGAGAGAGGGGCAGGGGACTCCTGGGTGTGTACAAGGCACGGGACAAGGGGAAATGGCAAAAAGAGGGGCTATGGGGAGGTTGAGATTGGCTGTTAAGGGGTAAATTTGTCACTGAAAGGGTCGTCAGGCATTGGAACAGGCTGTGCTGGGAAGGGGTTAGGGGAACCCAAACCCTAACACTAACCCTAAACCTGATCCTAACACTAACCCAAAACCTAAACCTGATCCTAACTATAACTCTAACCCCAAACCTGATCCTAACCCTAATTAAAAAACCTGACCCTAACCCTGACCCTAACCCTAACCCAAAATCCTGATCCTGATCCTAACCCTAACCCTAATAAATAAACCTGACCCTAACCCTTAACTATCCCTGGCAGTGTTATAGGTGTGTGGCACTTGGGGACATGTCTTTGTGGTGAGCTTGGATGATCTTAGAAGGCTTTTCCAACCATAACAATTCCACAATTCCATGGGAACCATGGCTGGCCCTGGGGCTGTGCTGCTTCCCAAGGAGGGGACAGGACTGCAGAGAACCCCACACACCTTAGGGTGGCCCTGCCTCCTCCCCAGTGACCCAGGGATGGTCACTGCTCCCCTGGGGACAAACAGGGTGAGAAAACACCCCCAAAATCCCCAAACCCTGCTGGCCAGGCAGCGTTCCCTGTGGCTGGTGGGCTCTGCAGGGGTGGCCCATGAGGATGAGGAACCCCCCGAGATGGCAGCAGTGACCCCCAGCCCCACTCACCTGCGGGCTGCTGGTGCCAAAACCCAGGCTGGGTGTGGAGGGGACGGACATCGAGTGGGGGCCCATGGGGGAGCTGATGACGGAGAACGGGGGGCCCATGCCGTTGATGGGCGAGCTGAGGGTGCTGATGGGCGAGTGCAGCTGGCCCGGCGAGCCCAGCGACGAGCCGATGCCCGGCCCGATGGACGGGTGCAGCGACGGCGTGGCCATGGGCCCCCGGCTGGTGGGCGAGTTCAGGGATGTGGAATTCACCTGGTTGGAGAAATCTGCAAGAGAAGGGGGAGAAGAATGGGGTTGAGTCACCTGTGTGGGACAGAGTCACCCGTGTGGCACAGAGAGGTGGGGACACAACACCACGGCCACCCCCGAAATTCCCAGCCCAGCTCCATCTCTCCAAACCCCCTTCTTCTGGTGGAATATCAACACAAGCATTAATGCACTTTTTATTTAAAATTATTTGGGTTTTTTTTATTTATTAAAAAAAAATTAAAGCTCCAATTTTGTTTAAAAAAAAATTAAAGCTTAAATTTTTATTAAGGTACTGTTATTTAATTAAGGAATTAAGGTGCTGAGGGCGTTTTCACTTTTTGCAGGAGCCTTTCCACCTTGTCAGGAGCATTTTCACCTCACCCAGGTATCAAAACCCTCCTCCACCTCCCTGAATCTCTGTCCCCCAGCTCTGAGCCCTCTCAGGGGTTCATCATCGTTGCCCCAGCTCGTTCCCTCCGTGCCCCAGGATAATTTGGATTTATCCCACGTGGGGAGCACGGGGAGCAGCAGCCACACTCTGTGCTGGGGTGTGTGTCCATCCACGGGGAGCACTGCCTGTTCAGGGGTGGTTTTGGGGATTTTGGAGGTGTTTTCTGGACTCCCAAAGGCTCCTGCAGGTAGCGAGGGATGGGATGGGCTGTGCGTGCCCATCCCGGGGGAGCGGGAGGAGGAGGGCGGAAAGCGGGGCTTAAAAATAGACTCGATTCTCCCAGGAGGAGACACCGAGCCATTCCTGGCACATTTCCTCCCCATCCTGTCACGCTGCTTGCAAAACAATCCCCAGCGAGGAAGGGGCCGGCTCCAGCCCCCGGGGAGGGGAGGGAGAAAGGTGGAGGGGAAGGGACCCCCCAGAATCACCACCGCTCCCCCAAAACCCACAGGGACCACCAGGGACCCAGGAATGGCTAGCTGGGGGCTCCTGGTGGCTCTGGGATGGCCAGCTGGGGGCTCGTGGTGGCTCTGGGAGCAGCTGCAGAGCCCAAAGTGAACCGAAGTTTGGGAAATTGTATCTTCAGCCTCCTGCACCCTTCAGGGATCAGCTGCCTCCCCAAGACTCTGCAGCCATGAGGATGTGAATGTCACACTGAACCCACAACAGCCCAGCCCAGAAACCTGCCCTGGACACCCCAATCCTGGTGGGGAAATCTCAGCTGGGGGAAGAGAAGGTTCAGCAAGGCAGTGATGCTGCTCTTGCCAAAGTGTGGAACCAGAATCCCACT
>NW_026623381.1:494160-516197 GCF_030028575.1 Malurus melanocephalus
ATAATCTTCATTTATGCTTAAGAGGCTTTGCCAGTAAAACTACAGTGACCTAGCTCTGCTGGAAAAACCTTTTCTGGCCTATCCTGGGAGTTTACTCAGCAGCTCAGTCAGGCTCTGACAGAGGGGAAGTTTAAAAAAAAACCAAAAAAACACATTTCAAGGCACAAACAGACTCCCTGAGCTKTGTTTTTGTGCAGCTGAGAGTTGAAGATCCAGGATACAACTCTCAGCCCAAGTAGGTGGGATTAGAGGGGTTTGTAGCAACCCAGGAGCTGTCACTGTAGGGTCACCCCAAAAATCTGTCCCCAACATCAGCTGAGATTTGGAAAGTCACTCACAAACCCTCGCTTCCGCTTTTTTTTTTTTTCTGATTTCCCTCAGCACCTCTTCCTCCTTAATCAGAAAGCAAATCAATTCTGGGTATTAAACAGCAGGAAATTCTAAATTTGGGCTGCCACTCCCTTCCTTAAGTCAGCCCTTGGCCTTAGGGCTCTGCAGGGCTGTGGGGCCACGCTGGGAGGGGAACAGCACCAGATCTGCAAACATCCTCCTCTTCCTCCTCTCGGCTCTCCAGCATCACCCTGCTGGTGCCAGATCCCAAATCCTGACCCCAAACACATGTGGATCAGGTAAAAACATCCCCCCATGCTCCTCCTTTGGTAACTCCACACCTAAATTAACTTGGCAGCGAAAATCACTGCCCTTTTTGCTTTCCTTCCTCAAAAGCAGCTCAGRAACCTCACGTGCTCTGCAGATGAGGAGCCTCAGATGATGGAGGTTTCCCTTTCCTTTCCTCTCACCTTCCCCACAAGTGGCAAACAGCAGGAGAACACCAGGGATTGTCCGTGGTTTGCATGTGGAAATTGCCATGGTAATGCTGTGACCACAAGAGGTCAGGTCCTCGCTTTTGTCCCGATCACAGACTCGGGGATGGATTTAAACAGCCCCTGGTCTGGGATCTTGAGTAAGTTTGCTCTCAGTTTACTGAGAAATGAAAGGATGGAGCAAGAGCTGCCTCATCCCCTTCCAACGGTGGCTGCTGCTGTGGAGCCAACAGTGCCTGGTTTGGGACAGTCAGGGAGGTCACCGGAGCGGGCAGTGAGGCTGTTACCCCTAAAATCCATCCACAGAGTGGCTGTTACCCCTAAAATCCATCCACAGAGTGGCTGTTACCCCTAAAATCCATCCTGGAGTGGCTGTTACCCCTGAAATCCATCCCTAGAGTGGCTGTTACCCCAGAAATCCATCCCTAGAGTGGCTGTTACCCCTGAAATCCATCCCTGGAGTGGCTGTTACCCCTGAAATCCATCCCTGGAGTGGCTGTTACCCCTGAAATCCATCCTTGGAGTGGCTGTTACCCCTAAAATCCATCCACAGAGTGGCTGTTACCCCTGAAATCCATCATTGGAGTGGCTGTTACCCCTGAAATCCATCCCTGGAGTGGCTGTTACCCCTGAAATCCATCCCTGGAGTGGCTGTTACCCCTGAAATCCATCCCTAGAGTGGCTGTTACCCCATAAATCCATCCACAGATCCCAGAAACGAGCAGCATCCTGTACCAAATCCGAGCACATCATGCTGCATATACAGCACTTTGTGAAGATGGGCAGCTGATTTTGCCAAACCAGCTGGGTCCCAAGCACACAGCCAGGGAATCCCTGGGAATGGGCACCCTGAGGGGTCAGATGCAGCTGTAYCTTACCCAGAAATCCCTTCTGAGAACCTTTTCCACAGCTACAGGCAAAGGGATGGAGGAACACGGGAATAAAGCATGCTGTGTAACTCTGATTTCACCAAAAAATAACTGGAATTGCTTTTTCTTTTTACATTTCTGGACTCGAGTACAAAGACAAACCTGAGAACATCGCTTTGAGACCCCTCCAAACCCTGCCCATGGCACAGCACACAGAAATCTTTTTGCAGGTATTTCAAAACCACCAGGTGCAGTTTCTCTTTGGGTTTTGGGAGTTCCTTCCCCCAGGGATGGTTTGAGMTGCTCCAGGACAGAGAGAAGCTCAGCTCAGCTGCTCTCTGCACAAGGGGGGCTCCTCCTCCCTKCAGGTTTCACTCTGACCAAACTAAAACCTCAAAAAAACCACAGAGCTTCTCACCTTTAGCTCCGTGCTCTGCCCAAAACCCTCCCGAGGACTGCTCAGCATCTCTGCCAAACCCAGCCAGGAGCAGAGCTGCTTTTGGGGTTTCAGGGGTTTTCCTTGGCTGGAGGAACCCCACAGCATCCTCTGAGTGCTGCCTCCTGCCACATTTCACCTGTCGGGCTGATGGGTCCTGGTGTGAGATGATGGAACCCTCGAGCCAGCCCATCCCTCCCCGGCCAAAATTCCCACCACAGCACTCAGGAAACCTCTGCTCTCTTCCCACAAGGTGAAGGGGAAGTGGAAAAGCATCCCATTGCTGAGCCATGGGGGCTCCCCAAAGCGGGACTCACCCCAAACCTTGCAGCAGTACCCTGGGGAGTTGGGAATAGCTCTATCCCTGGGTCAGCTCTGCCCCTGCAGCTCCAGCCCCTCTTTTTCCTCTCCACCCTGCTCTATTTTCTCTATTTTTGCTGGAGAAAATCCCACTTTTTGGCAAACCACAGGGGTGCTTTTGGGAGATGCACAGCCCTAACTCACCCCATGGGGCTGGACACTGGGTGCCCAAGGGTCTGGAGACCCCCACACCAACACCGGGATCCTCAAGCTGCCATGGGGCAAGGGGGACACAAACCCCACACCAGGACTGACCAAGAGTGCCCAGCTCCAGCACAGGGGATTATTTTATATTTTGGCCCTTAAAAACCCCATCCACCCTCTCAGGAGCCCACCACAATCACATCCTGCTCCTGCAGCAGTGGCAGAGCTGGAAGTCTGCAAGGGTTACCCCATCTCCAAGGGGAAGGATTGAAAAGAGGAATTTTCCAGAAGCTGCTGTCCCCACAAGCTGCCCTGTCACCGGAGGAAATGCCTCTTCCTCCTGCACTCTCAGCTTCCTGCCCTGCACAGAGCCCATCCCACACCATCTCCCCATCCCACACCATCTCCCCATCTCAAACCATCCCAAACCATCCCCCCATCTCAAATCATCTCCCCATCCTAAACCATCTCCCCATCTCAAACCATCCCAAACCATCCCCCCATCTCAAATCATCCCACACCATCTCCCCATCCCAAACCATCTCCCCATCCTAAACCATCCCAAACCATCCCCCCATCTCAAACCATCCCAAACCATCCCCCCATCTCAAATCATCCCACACCATCTCCCCATCCCAAACCATCTCCCCATCCTAAACCATCACAAACCATCTCCCCATCCCAAACCATCTCATCCCAAACCATCCCCCCATCCTAAACCATCTCCTCCACCCCAAACCACCTCCCCATCCCAAACCATCTCCCTGTCCCAAACCATCTCCCCGTCCCAAACCATCTCCCCATCCCAAACCATCTCCCTGTCCCAAACCATCCCCCCATCCCAAACCATCTCCCCATCCCAAACCATCTCCCTGTCCCAAACCATTCCCCCATCCCAAACCATCTCCCCATCCCAAACCATCTCCCTGTCCCAAACCATTCCCCCATCCCAAACCATCTCCCCGTCCCAAACCACCTCCCCACCCCAAACCATCCCCCCACCCCACAGCAGACCCCCACCCATGTCCCAGGCAGACAAGGCACCCTCCCAGGGGACAGAAGGGGGAAGCAGGCAGGGTGGGGATCCGGCCATATGGGAAGTGCAGGGACACCCAGGGGGAGGGGAGCGGGCAGCTCTCCCCCACCCTGGCAGCAGCAGGCAGAGGGGGAAGGGGAGGGGAGGGTGCACCCAGGCAAACAAGGATTGTGCTGATGAAGCAAATGTGACTCAATCACACGCTTGTGCAAAGATGTCACAAGAGCGCCGGCCCCGCTCCCACAGCGCTCTCTGTTCTGCTGTCAGCCCGTGCCCCCGATTTACAGCCTGGGAACCCGACACAGGGCCAGCGTGCTGCTGCTGCTGCTGCTGCAGSGGTGGCTCAGAAAGGACTCGACTCTCTGGAGCCTGTGACAGTGGCAGGGGCAGCTCAGAGCTGGGCTGTCCCCTCCCTGTGTTTTTYTGGGGTGTGGGATGGGGGATTGATGCCCCCAGCCCAGCTCTCTGYCCCAAAGCTGGCAGAGGTGGCATTACCCAGGCATTACCCATTATCTCTCCATCTTTTTGGGGATCCCTATGTACCCTAAAAGAGAAGTTTGTCCCACTGCCAAGGAACAAGAGTTCAACCACAACAGCTGCAATTGTCCCCTGTATCACCAACCTTCCCCAGCCCAGCSTGGAGCAGGCCATGCCCAGAGGGGTCTGGAACTGCTGGCCAGCCCTTTTCCAGCCCCCAAAGAGGTTCTGATGATGCCAAAACAGCACGAAAAGACGCCAGCAGAGGGGAAGATGCTCCAGAAAAACCAAGGGTTGCTCCCAGGGGTCCTTTCAGCCTTCCCTGATGGGTGTCACCAGCATGGGGACGTGGTGATGGGTGCTCCCCACCCTGCCCAGGGAGCTCTGCCCGGAGCTCCTCACCCTCCCCGCGCCACCGACCTTGGCAGCCTCCCTGGCCCCATCCTGCTCCCCGAAAAGAGCAAAAGCACAGAGGTCCCGCAGGTTGCTGGAGTTCATTATGGCCTTTTAATTACATTCAATTGCAGTTTTATGGGCTTACAGGCAAACTGGGAGCGATCTGATTGCCCTTGAGGGGGTGCTGGGCTCTGAGCGATGGAAATCCAAGCAGGATCCAGCCAGAGGCGCGGGGAGCTCAGAAGCTTTAGGGTCGTTCCAGAAGAACAAGGAGAGGCTTCCACTCACTCTGGAGATGCCCCAGGACACCCCAGCAATGAGCCACACACGTGGCATGTACCAGACCCATGGAGAGCCTGGATCAGGCGCTGCCACATCACCCCAATTTGTGCTACACGCTGTCCCCAACAGCCGGGGGTGTCCCCATGCTGGGATCCAGGGAGGACATGGGGATCAGACCTGGAGCCAAAATCTCCACTCCTGGGGATCCTGCCCCCTCAAGCCTCAAAATGTCCCTCTGCAAAGCAAAAATCAGCCAAAAGGACGCTGAGTGCTCTGGGAAACAGGAGCTCCCAAATTCCCAATTCTCCCTCCAGCAGATTTGGGATGAGCCAAATCCTAAAGAGCAGGAGCAGCCCAGCAGCTCTCCCAACCATCAGCTTCGAGATCCATGGGCTAAAACGTGTTCCTCACTTGCTAAGGAGACCCAGAGGTGCAGGATGTGCTGCACCCACCCTCGTTCTGCTGATTTTGGGGGTGGGCAGGAGGGACAGCACCTCCCCACTGCCCACTCCTCCCACCCATGGCCAGCACAGAGAGCAACCATCAGCCCAGGTGGCTTTGAGAGATCCTACAGGATGGGCCAAGCTCCACGCTCGGGGTCTGAGCCAGCAGGAGGAGGAGGAGGAGGAGGAGGAGGAGGAAGATACGAGGATCCCTGCCTCCCTCAGCTCCCGGGAACAGCGCAAAGCACCAGGCAGACGGGATTGTATTACGGGGCTGTGCGTGCACATTAATCCAGATTTGAGATAATTACAGTCATTCACTGGGCATAATGGGCTTTAATTGATCCAAGGGGGCCGGGGCCGGTGCGCAGCTGGCAGCCCACGGCACCAAAGCTGTGCCACCAGCAACCGCAAGAACCAACACCACTTGCTGGCTTGCCAGAAAACGGGTTTTCCAAAAAAAAGGGGAGAACCTTCATCTCCTTAGGGGATGCAGGAGGATGGCAAGGCCACATGGAACTCCCCATGTACCAATTGAGACCCAGCAAGGTTGGCATGGGCACTGAGGTGTCCTCTGGTCAGGAGCGTCCAAGTGGGATGAGCCGATCCTAAAGAGGGCTTTGCTGATGGGAAAMGGGCAAGGGCAGCAGTTGGGAACGCACTTTTCCAGGTCTCCTCGGAGAAATGCCCACCTCTCAGAGCCATTCCTGCTAGGACAGTGATCAATAGATCCCTCAAGGTCCCTTCCCAGCAGCATTTTTGTGCTTTAATGGCCACAGAGCTGCAAACACCAACGGCCAAAGCACCCCGGGGTCCCAAAACAGCCATCCCTTCCCACACAGCTCCTCCTCCCCAGCTCCACCAAGGGCTGGAGAACGTTCTGGAACGAGCCAGCTCCCTCAGGGACAAACCACCCACTTTGTGCAGCTCAGCTGGAGTCCAGGAGAAAGCTGGGAACCAACACAGCCAGGTGTGTGATGGGACGGGGAAGGAAGAGCACGATCCCTCTGGAAACAACGCCACGCGCTTTCATCCAAGAGAATGAGGCTGCTTTTGGTTTTCACCAAGAAAAAGAGGTTGCTTTTGTTTTTCACCAAGAGAATGAGGCTGTCTTTGTTTTTCACCAAGAGAATGAGGCTGCTTTTGGTTTTCACCAAGAAAATGAGGCTGCCTTTGGTTTTCACCAAGAAAATGAGGCTGTCTTTGGTTTTCATAAGAGAATGAGGCTGCCTTTTGTTTTCTGTGACCCACTGGGGTTCAGCTCCTCACCTGGGCACGAGGGGAGGTTTCAGCCCCTCCACAGCTGCTGGGTGGCCGGAGGGATGGACAGGCAGCTCGGTGGGCTGTTTTCCCTTCTCAGAGCAGAGCAGAGGCTTGGGAAAGCTTTTCCCTCCCCCAGGCAGGCAGCAGCAAGGGATGGGCTGCCTGCAAGCTGCCTTTGGGTTTAAGTTTCTGGTTCGAGTCCAAAGCTAATTAGGCTGCGCCAAGTCCAATCAGATAGCCGCGGCTAATTGAGCTCGGCACGGCCGGGTCAACGTCCAGCRGGGCTCGGCGGTGCAGGAGCTCTGTCAGCCCACAGATAACTGCCAGGGCCTGGGAAGGGGAAGGACCCCTCACAAAAATGTTCCTTTCCCTGCCAGAGCCCAGCCCAGCTCCGGGTTAACCCCTCAGACACYGCCAGAATCTGCTCCCAACCCCAATGGATGAAGATGCCCCAAAGGCAACGCTGGGCGGGGGTAAAGGCAGGGAGTGGGGCATGAAATAGGGTGTCACCCTTTGGTGTCACCTCTCCTGGTGTCACCCCAGCCACTCAGTGAGCCATGGCACAGACCCCACACCACGGAGCAAAAAACCCACACCACACAGAAAAGGCAAACTGGGTGAATTGCAGCCACAGAGCTCCAGGGAATGGGGCAATGAGGACCACGAATGCTCCATGCCCCACAGAGGTCCTGGGAATGGAGAACTGAGGACCATGGATGGGATTCTCCATGCCCCACAGAGCTCCAGGGAATGGGGCAATAAGGACCATGGATGGGATGCCCCATACAGCTCCAGGGAATGGGGCACTGAGGACCATGGATCCTCCATGCCCCACAGAGCTCCAGGGAATGGGACAATGAGAATGCTCCATGCCCCATAGAGCTCCTGGGAATGGAGAACTGAGGACCATGGATGGGATTCTCCATGCCCCACAGAGCTCCTCCAAAGCTGGGTTAGATGTGTCTGCACCAGACTCATCCTCTGGACCAGGACAGAGGGGTCTGTCCTCTCTGACACCACAGCTCTGGGGGCCAGCAGGGCTGTGGGGCTGGGTCAGCAGCACCCCCTGATGTGCCTGGGTGCTGCAGGAGAGGGGACTGCAGGGTAAGGCAGCTCTGGGATCAGGGAGAGCATGAGGAAGGCGAGGGGCTCTGAGGAAGGCTCCAATCATCCCTTCCTCAGGTCATTCTCAGCCCCACCCGAGCAGCATCCCCATCTCCTGACTTCCAGGGCAGATTTCAGCCAGGAAAACAAACACGTCCAGCTTCCCAGAAAGCACAGACTTCCCTTTTTTTCCCTCTAAACCTGCCTGCACCTTCAGCCTGAGCACCATCCAGCAGGGCAGGGAGATGGCAGAGAGAATCCCACATCCACCCCTCCGCCCCCAGCTGCTGGGAAAGGCTGCTCCTCCTCGGCTGACAAATGGATGAGACGTTTCATTAATAAACCCAGGCTTCTCCTCACACTTCTGATTACAATCTCTCTGTTTGGATCCGTGCTCATGTTACACGTTCGTCTCAATTATATATTCCCTGCTCCTTAAATCCCCACTTAYCTCCTTTACCACGTAAATCACAGACCGGGCTCTGGTTTGGGGTTTGGTTTTTTTTTTCTTTGCCTGCCTAACTTTCCCTGCTTCGAGAGAACTTAGAAAAGAAACAGGAATTTAAACTGTGTGTGCTGGCAGCCTCCAAGCTCATCTCCCAGCAAACYCATCCAAGGAGGGTGACACTGATCCTGCTCACCACCGCTCACTTCCAGCMCCACCACGCTCACAAAACACTTTTATTTCTTTTTTTTTTTCCCAGCCAAGTATTACAGGGGCATCACTGGGAATATCTTCCCCCCACAAATGCCTCGGTCCAGCTGGAGCAGAACATGAGACACCGCCCAAAGCAGCAGCACAGGGACAGCCCAGCCTGGCCCCCCCTGCGCTGCCCCACATCCCTCTGGCAATTAAGGCAATTGCTTGCATGGAAACCTAATTATATCAGGGAAGTATTTAGTAATTTTTAACTGTTGGGCTGGTGGCTCGGCTCCCTCCCCCTCCTGCATTCCAGCAGCACCAGGCAGGAGTTACAGTGCTGGATTCTGCCCCCTTCCACCTCTGCTTGAGACAGCCAGAGCGAGGAAGAGGAGCACGATGGKGTGATGGGCTCGGGAGGTGGCCCTGGTGACCCTGGACAGCCTCCAGCACTGCCTGCGAGGTTTGTATGGGATGGCTGGGAATGGCCAGCCCTGGCATGGGGTGGCCTCTTGATGCCACCAGGAGAAAGATGCTCCAAGGTCCCCTGCCCCAGGGGGGTGCCCAGCCCTGAGTGTGATGCCCATCCCCAAATGGGCACTCCAGCACTCCAGCACAAGGCTCTGGGTGCCCTGCACGTGTCCCCATCCTCTGTTCTTGTACACAAAACTTGAGTGGGTGAGAGGAGAGCAGAGGCACCACCACACACAGCCCCACCGGGCACCCAAAAATAACATTTCCAGGAGTACTTTGGCCCTGTTTGTCCACAAGCAGCAGAGCAGGAACCCATCATGGGCTGAGCTGCACCATTGGCTGAGTTCCACCATGAATTAAGTCCCATCATGGACTGAGTTCCACCATGGATGGAGTTCCACCATGGATTGAGCTGCACATGGACTGAGCTCCACCATGGATTGTTTTCCACCATGGATTGTTTTCCACCATGGACTGAGCTCCACCATGGATTGAGTTCCATAATGGTCTGAGTTCCATAATGGACTGAGTTCCACCATGAATTAATTCCCATCATGGACTGAGTTCCACCATGGATGGAGTTCCACCATGGATTGAGCTCCGCCATGGACAGTGTTCCACCACGGATTAACCTGCACCACAGGGACCACCACAAGACCCCTCACACCAGACCATCTCCATGGACACACCCAGCTCCARCTCCCTCAGCAGCACCCAGAAGCTCCC
Source organism: Malurus melanocephalus (assembly GCF_030028575.1). Taxonomy (NCBI): domain Eukaryota; kingdom Metazoa; phylum Chordata; class Aves; order Passeriformes; family Maluridae; genus Malurus; species Malurus melanocephalus. The sequence continues at coordinate 503,635 of NW_026623381.1, forward strand.
CCAAACCCAGCCCTGACCCCCCAGTTCCCCATTCCTGCCCCAGGGAAKGCCGGTGGTGCCTTTAAGAGGCAGGAGCAGAACGTGATGGCCGCTTTTCCGAAGGCCCATTAATTTGCCAGCGTCACATGCTCCGCAGCTGCAGCCTGGCAGTGATTTATACTCCTCTGAAGTTCATCAGAGGGAAAAGTACTTCCCAGGCACAGCCTACCCCCTTCCCCTCTCCGCTCCTCGCCGGCGCGAGCTGCCCGCGTCCGGAGCCCGGCGCAAATCCCGCGGCCCCATCCATCACCCCGAGTGTCACCCCCTGCCCTCGCCACCCAGCCCAGGCACTCCCCTTCTCCCCGGCATCTGCCAGCAAAAGAAAACTTCCTCTGCCTCCCTCCTCCTTGACCCACCGACAAGAAAGTCATTAATTAATAAAGGGGCAGCGGTGTTGATCCGGCTCCTCGGCGCGCTGGAGAGCCCCCTCCTCCCCATCCCCAGGCCCCCGTAGCCAAAATAAACGTCAGGGAGGAGGCGGGCGTCCCCTCCTCCTGCCGCCACCCCCCTGCACGCCGTCCTCCGGGGAGGTTCAAAAGTTCAAGATTTTCACATTTCCCTAACGTTATTTCAGGAAATTGCTGGAGAAAGGAAAGCCGGCGCTGCCGAAAAAGCGATCGGCGGGTGGATCCAATAACACACGGAATCCAGAGGCTGGGCCAGGAGCCCCATCCCCACCCCGATGGTTGTTTTTTGGCTCGGTAGCTCCCTCCAACACCGCTGGATTTCCCTGAGTTKTTCCTAAAGCAAAGCCTGGGGTCACCCATGGACACTACAAAGCAGCCCTGGAGGTGGCAGACACCAGGACAAGGTGGCACAAGGATTTCGGGTTGCTCCCCAGAGCCAGGATGCTCAGAGCACCAGCACTCACCAAATTTTAGCAGCAGGTTTGGGGGTGATGCTGCCAAACTGGCACAAAGCATTCCCAAGGACATCCCTCGGTGCACAGAGTGTGGGTGCCACGTTCCTGGGTCCCCAAGGAATGACAGCTTGGCCCCAGATGTGCACAGGGCTCCCTGCAAGCGCTGCCCTGACGTGTGTTTGGGTTCCCTCCTTCCTTCCTTCCTCTCAAAACCCTCCGAATTTCACATCTGCACAAACCTCAGAAGGGTTTGCATCACCACCGGGCTCCACAACAGCCTTTGCTGCAGCTTCGTGGGAAAGGCTCAAGAAACKACTGAAACTCCTGGCAGACCTGAATTTGGGGTTAGAATGAAACACGAAACTCGGCTGCTTTCATGTGGTTTGGGGTTTTTTTTTTYGTTGCAAAAYGTTCGGCGCGGCAGCTCCGGGCGAGAGCGCGACAGCCGAGCRGCGTGTCCATAGGAGCCAGGAATTCGGGTACAGCCCTCCCCTGGCAAATGATTAACCAGGACTGGGAGCCACCTCATCAGCCTGGGGGTTGGATCAGTGCCACCAGCACGGGGCAGAGCTCTGGGCACCAGCAGGGCTCGAGGTGGGGAGGCTGTGGTCTCCCCAATGGGTCTGTGGTCATGGATGGGCCACAGCACGGGGAAATGTGCCTCAGGTGGATGCTGGCAGCTCCCTGGGGGAAAAGGAGATCCCAACCATCCTCAGGAACATCTGAGACAAGCAGGAGATCCCAACCATCCTGAGGGACATCTGAGACAAGCAGGAGATCCCAACCATCCTGAGGGACATCTGAACCCAGCAGGGCACTGCACACCTGCCCCCTGCCCAGGGCACACTCAGCTGATGGCAAAGATGGGGTGGGAAACCTTTATTCCCCAGTGCTGCTTCATCCATCCCATCCAAGGGATGGGAATGGTTTGCTGCGGGGTTTTGTAACTTTGGTGAGTTCTCAGGGTGTTTGGAGTCGGAGTTTTGGGTCCATTGTGTCCATGTTGGCCCCACTAATTCCAGTTAATTCCAGTTAATCTCCATGGTGATGGAGACAACCCTTGAAAATGAGGAGCTTAAACATCCCAGATTGTGGATTTCCTTGGAGGAACAGGAGCTCTTCCAGATATCCACCACCCTCAGCCTCCATTAATCCCCTGCTCACCAACAGCTCCTCAAGGTCTGGGTGTCACCCAGGCCACCACAGGCAGGGAAGAACCACAGAGGATCGAGATCTGCATTTTCTCACCCCTCCCTGAGGTTCTTCATGGCCGGCAGGAGCTGGGACAGCGCAGGCACCGAGCCTGCCTCCAGGAGAAACCACATCCAAAAGGAGAAGAGGGACACCCAGCCCGGCTCAGCTGGAATCCAGGGCTGATTAAGGAAGTTTATATTAATTACAGAAATGTGTTAATGCCCTGGGAAAGCCACCAAGCCTGAAAAGCTGCGCTGACACCTCCTGCTGCACTGGAACAGCTCAGTCCCTTCTCACCTCAGCCTTCCCCATTCCCTCCCTGCAGGGACCTCTCCCAGGTATCACCCACCTCACTCCCACCTCCTCTTTACACCCCTGGGCCACTTTTTCCCCCTCTCTCAAATATTTTAACACACTGCTGCAAATCCCCGATGTCTGCACAGAACCCAGGTGACAGCAGGGCCAAGAAGCAGCGCTGCGATGTTGTGTCACTTTGTGAACCCAGCCCAGTCTGGGAAGGGATTAAACTCATTCATATCTACACTATAAATAACAACAATCATAATAATAATAATGTCATTTTTGCAGCGTGGTTCTTTCAATAGGGGATGATGAATGGATTCGTAACGAGCGGCGGTAAAGATTTTCAAGCCATCTAATTAGGMGGCCGTTTCCTTTCCAGACATGCCCAGGATTCTTTGGAAAAGGAAACGTGGCCTCCAACGCTCCCTCTTTGCTGTGGGAATGCTACCCTGTATCCTGAAGATTAATCAGAAACTCAACTTTCCCSGGGGGCACCATTTGGAATCCCCAATTTCCGATATCCCGGAGCTGGAGGAGCACCCAGAAGGGGCTGGAATCACACAAGATCTGCTCCAAGAGGAGCCCAAAAACCCCAGGGAGGTCCTGGATTCCCCCTGGAAGACTCCAACACGATGGGGAGGAGAAAGGGATGGGGCAGCTCATCCCASYRCCCCCCACCCRTGCTGATGTGTTTTTCCRTTTGTTCCTGGCATTCCCAGAAAACACTAACTTCATTATTGATTTCTGCTCGTTTGTCATTTTTATAACCTGGCCAGCACTTCTCCTGAGGGCTGTGACTAATTCCACTTCCCCAGGCTGGAAAGGGAGAGAGCCTTTAACTCTTTGGGGATGGGCTCCAGCAGAAATCCCCAAATGTTCAGCACCTCGTCCAACGTATGGGGGGAAAACCCTAAATTCTGGGGATGCTGATGAAACCAGCAATCCTTCCYTGTTTCCAGGCACTTCCCAGCAAAGCCTCGGGATGGAACTCCCAGAGGAGAAAAAACCCATTGAGTTAAAYGCAGCAGATGCTGCTTCCGAGGGGTGGGATACAGGAATACCGACCACGACATCTGCAATTAYGGAGAGCCAGATAAAGAAAATCAAATCTCATGCTTCAGGGCATGGGCTGACGAGTCCAAGGGTCAGGGAGGAATTTCTCTCCCCTTACACAGCAGTGAACAATTGGGTCAGTGCATTACCGGGTGCCACAAGTCCTGGGATTGTTTTTCCCTTTCCTTTTGGAAGCCCTTGGCACAAGAGCGGTGTCTGAGGTAGCCCATGCCTCTCCCATCACCCACATTCCTAAAATTTGGCATCCCAGGTGAAAAATGGCACAAAGATCTCGTTCCAGGCCAGTCCCACTGCTCTGTGGTGCTCCCTGCCTCTCTCATCCTCAATAATTTCGACCACAATCACCTAAATTAGAACAAACCCCCCACCCAAGGGAGGTCCTTTTCTTCCCCAGTGTTTGAAAAACGCTGTGTACACCTCTGGTGCTGTTTAAACAATAAGCAGGAATAATAAAATCAGCAATGTTGAAAATATTGCCCTAAAAAAGGGGATGAAGGGAGAGCAGAGAGCACAAAACCCCCGGTGGTTTTGTTCCCAGAGGTTGGGAAGTGTTTGTGGTAACAGCGGTCGCTCTCACTTCACGCCTCATCCAGMATCCTTTCCCTTCCTTGAGCAACTTCCCTGCTCTAAAACTTGCTTAGCTGKGAGGATGTGACCACAGGGAAGAGGCTCGAGTTTCAAATTAAAGCAGAGCGAGCAAACACACACAGATCTGCTCCGGAGCATGCATCCATCTGCGCCAGACCTTGCTAAGCCAGGCTTTGCCAAGCCACACGCTCCTAATCCTGACAAACACTTGCTGGCCTTTCCCACTGCCAAGGCAGCTCCTCAGCAGCATTCCCTGCCAGCCCTGGTGGCACTTTCCAGTGGGCACACTCCAAACCTGCCAGAGCCAGCAGCTTCCCACGGACCCTGTGAAACTGCCCTTCACAAATCCTGCCCGAGGGGGATAGTTGGGATTTTATCAAACAAGAGCTGTGATCAGTGCAACCTGAATATTGAATTAATGCACCCAGCTGCCCTCACTGCAGGGAATTTGGGGGGTATGCACCTCCAGGCTGGGATGTGGCATCGCTGCCCTCCTGCTGCCRGGAACCCACAGATGAACCCATCACCTGCCTGACTCTGCTGCCTCCCTGTCAAAATCCTTTTGGAATTAATGCAAGCTGTCCCAAAAGGTGTAAATCAGCCAGAGGGTGGGTGCTGAGCTCCCAAACCCACCCCAAACCTTGCAGAGCCACGTGGGCACATCCACGGGCAGGGAGTCATGTCAGCACAGGGAGGGCTGCAAAGCTGGAATCAAAGGAATGAAATGGGATTGAATCAAAGGAATGAAATGGGATTGAATCAAAGGAATGAAATGGGATTGAATCAAAGGAATGAAATGGGATTGAATGGGATCTGGCATGCCCAGACTCGGCCCCAGACAGCCAGCCAAGACAGCAGGAGGCTGGGATGGGGCAATGGGAGTGGGGGAAGAGTTTGCAGGGGAATGTTTGAAGGAGCCTGTGGTGGCTTGCTTGGAGAAAGGGGAAAAAAATAAAACAGGAATGAAAGAAAAGAAAGAAAAGGAGAGAAAAGCAGCTGTGGAAGGGGCTGGGGCTGGGGCCAGGCACTGAGGGCTGTGTGAGGGAGCATCTCCAGCAGCACAGAGAGCGCTCTCTCCCTCCTGGGCAGCACTGGACACGCGGCCATGGCTGGAAAAACCATCCCAAAAGAGCAGTGGACAATGCCAGGAGCCAAGATCTGGMGAAGGATCGGTGCAGAAAGCCAGCACAGAGCTGGGGACAGTCCTGCAGCCAAGGGGACAGGAGGGGGCTGYACTGGGAGCATCACTCAGTGCCCTCAGGTCGGGTATTTCAGTGCCCAGGGGTGATGGAGACACCAAGCCCCACSTGCCTGCACCCACCTCCCCATCCTGAGACCCAGCAAAACCCCAGGAATGCCCAAAAACCCCCAGCTCACACCAAGCCAGGACACTGTGGCCACCATGGAGATGTCCTCACCCAAAACCAGCGTGTCCCAGAGCTCGTGTGAGAGCAGAGAAAAGGAAACATCCCTTCCCCTCCGGCCCCATGCAGCAGAACAGCTTGGAGCACGCTGGGAACGTCACCCATGCTGGGAACAAAGCACTGGTTGTGTCCTGGGCACTGGGAGAGCTGGGAGGAGAGTTTCTTTTTTAAGCAGAAAGGCTTGGGGGGGTTGTTTTTTCCCTTTTTTTTTTTTTTTTTTTTGCATTGACCGAAAATGTCAATGAAACCAGCACCATTCCCAGAAAAAGGACTTACACAGATGAATTGATTTCATGTTTGGGGGAAACAACAATGGAAATCCTCAAAAGGATCCCATGTTGACAGCTGGTTTTTTTTTAAAAAAAAAACAAGTTTTGGATTGAAATAATTTCTTGTTTCTGCTCCTTTGCAGTGATGTGAAACTCCCTGCAAATGCTGAAATAAAACCAAACAGAAAGGACACTCAGAAAAAAACGAGAGAGCTCCATTGAACCGATCCAACACCTTCAGAGACACTTTCAGGACTGGAGGGTTTGGTTAATAGGACAAGGATTGGACAGGGATGAGGTGACACATCCCCATGTCCTAATAAGGCCACCTCAGGGGAAGGACCTGGGTCTAGAACCCCAAATCCTAGTGATCCCAAAACACACCTTGCAGGACACCACAAGGTGACACCAGATTTTTCAGCTCCAGAATATTTTAAAAATGCCCCAAAAGAGAAGGAAGAAGCAGAGCCACGAGTCGGGGCTGCAGTGCTGTGAGATGTCCCGGGTCAGCCTGGGAGGATGCAGCTCCAGGCTCCACCCTGCACTGCAGGAATGGTGTTTTCCTTCATTCCCTGCACCTCTCCTCCTCCATCTCTGCATTCTGAGAGCCCTCAGATCTTCTCAATCTGCTTTGAATTACCCACAACAACGCTGGACCACGAGTGGACACGCAAAATGTCTCAAATTTATGGGAACTTGAAGCCGTCCCTCGAACCRCACAGGCATCGCTGGAATATTTCCTCCTCCTCAAGACCCTGCAGTGACTGTGCAAGGAGAGGGACCCGAGGACAGGCAGGAGGGGATGACTGGAGCCAGCTGGCTGTGCTGGGGGCATGGGAAGGGAGCACAGGGGGTCCCCGAGGTGATGCTGAGCCCGGGGCAATGTCCTTGGGGCCCCGCAGGGACAGGAGGAACCGGGCGGCCGCTGACCCTACAACTCAGCTYGAGATCCGGGGAGGGAACAGCCCCGAGCAGAGGGGCTTTGGCTGGGGCAGGACCACCCTGCAGGGCTGGAAACCCCTCAATGTCACTCAGGGAGCAGGGCACGAACTGGGATGTGCCAGCAGGGTGACATCYCTGCCACCAGCATCTCCAAAMAATMTGGTTTGRGTTGAGGGGACCTTAAAAATCATCCCATTCCAYGSGGCAGGGACACCTTCCCCTATCCCAGAGTGCTCCAAACCCCATCCAACCCAGCCTGGGACACTTCCARGGATCCAGGGGCAGCCACAGCTTCTCTGGGCACCCTCCCCATCCTCTGAGTAAAGAATTCCCTTCAAATATCTCCTCTGAACCTCCTCTCCTTCAGTTTGGAGCCATCCCTGCCACCCTCCCCACTGGCACCCCGAGTCTCTGCCGGGAGCCAGCTCAGTGCTGTCACACCAACTGCACCTGGGAAACTGCTACGAGAATTAATTGATCATATAAGTACAGTAATTGGGACTTGCAAAGCATAGATAATTACCTTTTATTAGTTCCTGTAGATAATCCATTATGCACTGATTAGGCCTAAGTAAGGATCTCACAGCCCCAGTTTGATTAATGGCAGATTATGGATATTAAACCCGAGCAGGAATAGATAAGTTACTATTTTCTTTCTTGCCTTAGGAGCACATCACCCTGTGAGTTATGGCCAGGAGTTTTTTGAGGCGCTGGGGAAGTCTGAAATTTTCACTGTACCCAACCCATGGTGGGTACACAGACTTCCCCAATGCCTCAAGATCCCCCAGATTTACCAACCTGCTTCCCCCACAAACAGCCACGTGTCCTGCAGGCCTGGCCAGCTCCAAACCTGCTCTTAGCTCAGCAATAATTGCAATAATCCCTTTTTTTAACCCAAACCTCACCCCCTAGCTGGAATGCTCTCATTTCATATATATTTATTTTCCACAATTCTCTGCCCAGCACAGAATATTGATCTGCATTTCCTGCCCCACTGCCACATTCAGTGGGGCTGTCCCCACATCAGAGCCAACATTTTCCCTGAAAAAGGGAACCTCAGTGGGATCTGCCATCCCAAGGACCATCACTCCCTGTTCGCAGGGACAACGGGACAAAATCTGCCTGCAGGCTGCAGGAGGCTTTATTTAAGAGGAATAAATAAAAAATAAGGCTGTGATTATCTCGGGCCACTCTCCAGCTGCCACCCAGAGACAGAACGGGGAGCGGGGTGGGGGAAGCGCTTTCCAAATGAATAAACAAACGCGAGCGGATGTGACATGCCGAGGCACAGGGACGGATTCCTCCTCTCTTCCTGGCCAGATAACCCCGCTATCAGCACGGTGGAGGGGCTCAGGAGGGAGGAGGAAGGGAGGAAAACAGCAAAAGTGGGCAAAAAGAGRGGAAAATCACCCCTGAGAGAAGGCTCAGGAGCGTGGGGGCTGCGTCCAGCGCCAGCCTATTCATCCCGCCAGTGCTGGGGATGAATGGGATTTACTGCCCATTAAAATAAAGCCCTTTCTGTAGTTTATAAACAACGTCGCTGCTCGGTGGGAGGTTGGACATTTTAGCTCATTAAGCAGCAAATAATCTCCGTCACTTTTTATTTTTAAGTTTATTTACACGTAAGGTTCGGCTTTTTATCCCTTSCTCGTCCTCCTCCTCCTCTCCCCCTCAGCCAGGAGCCAAAATCTTCCCCAGGCCCCGAGCTCGTTCCCCCTGTGGCCGCTGGCCAAAACCACGGAAATAATCCTGCTTATGTATCAAAAATGYTCCTTACAGGAAAAAGAAATTTATATCTGCCTAAAAGCCCTAAAAGGCATGGGTGAGTGGGGTGCAGGAGCTGCTGGGCATTGAGGGAACTTCAGTAGCCATCCTGGGAAGGGAATTTGGGGGAAAGCCAGGGACACTGGCAGTGCCTGGGACAGTGACAGGGACAGGGACACGGTGAGCAGAGCCCGTTGTGCCGGGCAGGAATGCAAACAAACCCTTCCCGTGGCATCCCAACATCACTGAGTGCCCGCCTGGAAACGCCACCTTGTCCAGGAGTCTTCCCTTGAGCAGGGGGACACCCTGCAGGGGTGGGAGGGTGACAGGGTGACACAGCTCCAGTGAATGACTGGTGGCAGCTCTGGCTGTGGGTGCCTGCGAGCTCTGGCCCCTCTCCAGAGGCTGAAGGAGGAGCTGCTCCTGGCCAGAGCTCCCCAGGCCCTGGCTCCACACCAAAACTGCCAAAAAAACTCCTCTGGCAGCACAGGGGAACCTGCAGGAGGCTGAGGATGCTGACACCAATGGATGGCCAAGCCCTGTCCCACCCTAAAAACAGCTGAGGGTCCGCAGTGCCCTCTCCATCTCCAGCACAAGGCACAGCTGGGAGGAACCAGAACATCTGGGAGGGGCAACACCCGATTTAGCCTCCAGCAGCCCTAAAAACRCCCTGATGGCCTTTTGGAAGGAGATGTGAGCTCCCTGCTCAGGCTGGCTCAGGGATCCCCTCCCAAACCGTGCTCCCATCACGGTGCTGCATCCTTTAAGCAGCTCCCTCATCCTCCTCATCCTCCTCTGCCGGACACTCGGCTGAACCCACAGAGCTCGGCCCCACTCCCCACGGGCAGCAGGGATCCCTGCCCGCCTTATCTCGACCCTAAAGCACTCGAGCAGACGGCGACCGCGCGAGCCATTATATCACTGACGCGCTATCAAAAGCTCACACAGTGGCACTTAATTACAGCCCCGGAAGCGCAGGCTTCCTTCATAAATCAAAGAAATAAAGTCAGAGATGATGCACCGAACAGAGGGGGTGGGCTGGGGGGGGTGGGGGAATAAAGAGCTTACAGTTCCCCACTGTGTGTCCCCTTTAGATAACAGATGCTCTCTTCTTAACCTCTCACTTCATCAGATCAGCTCCAGCTGTGTTTGGATCAAGTGCACAGCCTGGCCCGTGTCCAGCCTGCCTGCCTCCCTGCTCCAGTGCCAGCTCCAGCCCCGGGGCTGGCTCGGCCGGGGTGGCACAGCGAGGGGACTCCGCCGAGCCAGCCTGGCCATTGAGCAAATTTTACCCCATTCCTGCTCTCAGAATTGCCAAGAGCATCGCTGGGATTGTCAGCATCCGGAGGGTATCCCTGGCCAGGCTCTCGGGTGTCACCGCAGCGGCGCATGGGGGATGTTTGTCCTCGCAGCCCCCGGGGTTGTCTGCACTGGGGTGGCACAGCGAGGGGTGCCATGCTGAGCCAGCCTGTCCCACTGAGCACATTTTACCCCATTCCTGCTCTCAGCATTCCCAAGAGCATCACTGGGATTGTCAGCATCCCGAGGGTATCCCTGGCTGGGCTCCCAGGTGTCACCGCAGTGGCACACGGGGGATGTTTGTCTTCACAGCCCCCGGGGTTGCCTGCACTGGGGTGGCACAGTGAGGGAAGCCCCGCCGAGCCAGCCTGTTCTGCTGAGCACATTTTACCCCATTCCTGCTCTCAGCATTCCCGAGAGCATCGCTGGGACTGTCAGAGCCCCATCAGCATCCCGAGGATGTGTGGCAGTATTGTGCGCTGGCACTGCTGCCTGCTGGCTGTCAGCCTGGTGTGGGCTGGGGTGGCACAGCGAGGGGAGCCCCCACCGAGCCAGCCTGCTCTGTTGAGCACATTTTACCCCATTCCTGCTCTCAGCATTCCCAAGAGCATCGCTGGGATTCTCAGAGCCCCATCAGCATCCCGAGRGTGTCCCTGGCCAGGCTCCCGGGTGTCACCGCAGCAGCACACGGGGGATGTTTGTCCTCACAGCCCCCACGCCAGCCCACACCGGGGTGACAGCCATCAGGCAGCACTGCCAGCACACAGCTCCCWGAGGCTGCGTGTCTCCCCGGCCATAAATCACGGGAGAAGCCCCCCAGGACGCGCTCTGCTGCTGCCTGGGCGCGCACCACCCACCTCCCCATTTATTTGGAAGCCGTGACGGATGGAGCTGCCCCGGCGCTGCGAGGAGGCTCCTCCAGGCACAGCCTCGGCAGCAGCAGCCCCCCGTGCCGGGGTCCCCATCCCTGCACCCCGGGAAGCAGGGATGCCCCGCTGAGGAGGAGCCCAGGTGCTCTTACCCGCCTGCAAACACGCTGCGGCCGCGGAGCTGAGCGCAGATAAAGCCGCCGAGAAATCCCGCTGCTCCTAATCCCCCCCATAGCACAAAAATAATGGAGCATTATCTCATCAGGATTTAACCCACTAATTACCCTGGGGATGGCTTAATAAGGAAAGACACCCACCTGCCAGAGGCARCCTAAGCCTGCCTGCTGGCCAGTTACACAACGGCACACTGGGCATCCTTCAGCCCGCCTGGACCAGCCCACGTGGGGAAAGGCGAGCAGGAACAGCCCTGTTCCCAATCTGGGCAGGGTATGAAAGACCCCACAAGACCAAACTGCTCCTCCAGAGCACAGGATGCCACTGCCCCAAATATCCCCAGCTGGAAGGAGGCAAGCCTGGCTACCAGGAAAAGCCGTCTGCTCCCAAACTCCCCAAAACAGCCCCAAAATCTCAGTGGCTGGGTGGAGGGAAGCCCTGCTCGCAATCTCTCCATGCCACCCTCTCTTCTCCAGCTCAGYTGATCAGAGATCATTCCACATCCTCCTTGCCAGCCCTCCTGGGCACATCCCAGTGCTCCAAGGGACAGTGTCAGTGTTTAAATCCCACCCTGGCAGCTTGACCTGGACGTGCAGGGGGCTGCTCATGACTCCTCCTGCAAGACCAACATGCCCAGCCCAAATCACGAGCAGCTACAGCAAATCTTAGCCAGGGCTCCCCATCAGCACACGTGTCCTGCTCGGTGAGCAGAGCTGCAGTGTGAAAAGCGAGCCGGATGGAAGGCAGCGCTTGGGTTACAGCCGGGAGCAGCCACGGCGGGGCTGGAGAGGGCTCTGACAGCTCCCGGCCGCTCCCCGGGCAGCGATATCTCCAGATCTCTTACAAATAAATATCATTGCTCATTATCTGGGCATTAAAGTTACATGCTGGGCGAGATGGGCACTGAGCTTTCTCTCGCTAATCTAAAACGGATGCCAGCGCTTCCATTATTAATCTCGCAGGTCCCTGCTGCTCCAGCGCTGCCAGCTCTGCCACTGCCACCTCACAGGACAGGGGACAGTGAGAGTGGCTCTGGGCTTGTTCTCACGTGGCCTGGCAGCTTCCAGCAGGGGTAAAGCCAGCGGTGCCAGGGCTGGGAGTTTCCTGAGGTTTGGTTTTGCTGAACACATATCCAAAGACAAGCAAAGTGGCATGGGGACAGTGGCAGTTCTGCAAGGACCCACAGAGCAMCCAGGAGAGCTCTCCCCAAGCCTCCACCTCCCCAAAGTTGGCACCTGCAGACCAGCTAAGAAGAACTCTGCTAGAAAACCTCCTGGCACGAGCAAAACTGAGGCCAGAAACCCTCGGTGGCTGTGCTCTGATGTGCCACAGACAGAATAATCCCCACCACGAGACACTGAGTGGGTCAGACACCCACATCCTGCTGTATTCCAGCCTGGCATGGAGCTGAGCTGCTGCAGGATGTGGCAGGGCACTGCCCGGGTGCCCACGCACCCCAGAGTGGCAGCAGCAGCTTCCTCCAACGCCAGAGGCCAGTGAGTCACGGGCACGGAGCTGCACAGCTCATCCTGACCCTGCTGCAGCTGCAGGGATGGATGGATGGATGGATGGATGGATGGATGGATGGATGGATGGATGGATGGATGGATGGATGGATGGATGGATGGATGGATGGATGGAGGGGTGGATGGATGGATGGAGGGGTGGATGGATGGATGGAGGGATGGATGGATGGATGGATGGATGGATGGAGGGATGGATGGATGGATGGATGGACAGGGATGGATGGATGGATGGATGG
>NW_026623381.1:516282-518878 GCF_030028575.1 Malurus melanocephalus
TGGATGGATGGATGGATGGATGGATGGATGGATGGATGGATGGATGGATGGGTGTCACGGCCACAGGAGATGAGCTCGTCCCTGCTGCTGACAGGGACAGCCCTGATGCCCAGAGAGTTCAAACTGGACTGCTAAATATTGGTCACACACAGAGAAAATCCCTCTGTGTAAGGGATTTACAGAGGGAAAGCCCCAAATACAGTCCCAAACACAAAGTTCCGATACAGAAAGTTCCCCTGATCACACACAGCTGGACCAGGGCAGAAAGAGAAGCAGGTTTTTCCATTTCCCCAGGGTCAGTGCCCAAGACATCCCCCATTCCCCGCTGCCAGCACCATGAAATCACCCAGCAGAGCCCCAAGGTGACAGCACCCATCACCCTGGCTGCCCCCTTCCCTTCACTTCTCCTTTTGGAGAGAACACTTCAGCCCTTTAACCCCCCACAGCAGAGCCTGACCTGGCATCCTCCCGGCTCCTGATCCTTCCCGTCACATCTCACATGGCAGGGGGGTGACCCCAGCCCCCAGCCCCGCTCCCACCGTCCCCACGGGATGAGGGCTCCTCGTGCCAAGCTCTCTCTCTCGCCAAGGGGGACGTTTCCTGCCCGCCCTGACGTCAGGCAGCCGCGTCAGGGAAATGATTGTGGATTTCAACATCCTTTGCTTCATCAGCTGCTCCTTTCGACATCCCCACGGTAAACCCCCCCCMAAAAAAGCACACCCCGTCACTCCCCCGCAATCCTCCTTCTGCTCGCTTGGCTTCATCCACCAGAGTATTTGTCACCTCCAAATAAATATTTATTAACCGAGCTGCAGGTGTCTGGGGCTTCCCACCTCCTCTGCTCTCAGCTGCGCTGACACCGGAGCCGTGCCGAGCTCCCAGATGTCAGCTGGGAACGGCTCYGGGAGCGTTCCTGGTTTGAGTCTGGCACCCAGGGAGCTGCAGGAAWCGCTCAGGATAACAGGCATGGCAGCACGAGAGGATCCAGGGGTGATGGGTGGAAAGGTGGTGCTGGTGGGAGCCTTCCTCGGGCTCTTCCTCTTGGTAAACTCATGGATACAGTGAAGGGAACATAAAGTCCAAAGCCAAGAGTCAGTCCTGCAGGATTGAGCTCCCCAGATAAAAACTTTCTGAGCAACAGAGAGGAAAAAAAAAAAAGGGAGAAATAGGAGAGTCCCARGCAGACTGCCTGCAGCACAGGGCGGTCGGGCTGTGGCAATGGAAACCTTGCCAAGCCACATCCCTGGGCATCCCTGATCCCCAGCCAAGGGACAGCCACGGGAGAAGGGAAAGCTGAACCCGGGATTTAGCGGTGCACCACAACGGGGGAGATGCTTGTGCCAAGRACAGTGTGCAGAAGGGACACAGGGGTCCCTGTCCCCTCTGGGGACAGTCCAAGGCCACCGCGCCRCCCTTGACGCACAAAGCAAAGGGATTTGGGCACCTCCAGTGCCCTTGGGGACACCACTGGGCTCCCGTCCAGCACAGCCTCCCGCCCAGGGTGACGATAAACCCGAGATTGGGAAAGGCTCAGACGCTGCCACAGACACGGGGAGCATTTTCACAGTCTGGCCTCTCCCCCTCCACGCCCTGTCACCGCTGTCACCGCGGCCCCTCGCTCCCTCCCACCCCTTTTCGAATTAGCAGCCATCGACCTCCTCCCCCTGCGGAGCTGACATTAATCCGCCGATGTTTGTTTAACAACAGTTCCCATTGATCTGTAGCCTGATCCTCCGAGTCAATACAGGCTTTTGCCAGGGTCTGGAGTGCAGGATCTGGCTCTGGAGTGGCCCGGCAGGAGAAAGGCTGTGCAGGCTGATAGGATCAGATGCTGTCAGTGCTGCTCTGGGACCCATTAGCTTTAATTAGCTGATGATGCTGTAGAGGCCACATAAAACAATGAAGGGGATTGATCCCTCGTGTAACACTATTGACAGTGGAGCTGCATCTGGGATTGGTTTGGTGCCGGATGCATCTGTAGGGTCTATAAAACCAAGGCCTGTTTTCTTTTTCTGGGTTGCTTTTTTTTGGGTTTTTTTTAAGCATTAATTTTAAAATCCCGTAATGATAGGGCTGCCAGGTTAAAAGGAAGAGAGGGGGTAAAAGAAGGGAAAAAAGGCAAGGAGCAGGGGAGACTTGTCTGCTTAGGGCACATCCAAGCTTTTCCACTCTCCCTCCCTGCCACAGACCCTCCTGTGGATCACACACGCCGGTCATTAGGTCATTAATGCGCTGCTTCCAGGTCACTGTCATTATCCCATGTGGAAAACAAGCCATCAGCTCTCAGTGTCCTTTGCTCTGAAGGGCACATCAGCCCCTGAACTATCTGCCTTCGGCAAAAGCTCTTACCCTGTGCAGTGTCACCCATCACCCCTGCAAAGCCCTTTCCAGTGTCACCCATCACCCCTGAAAAGCCCTTTCCAGTGTCACCCATCACCCCTGCAAAGCCCTTTCCAGTGTCACCCATCACCCCTGAAAAGCCCTTTCCAGTGTCACCCATCACCCCTGAAAAGCCCTTTCCAGTGTCACCCATCACTCCTGCAAAGCTCTTTCTCCAGTGTCACCCATCACCCCTGCAAAGCCCTTTCCAGTGTCA
>NW_026623381.1:519367-539529 GCF_030028575.1 Malurus melanocephalus
TTTCCAACTGCCCTGCTGCAATCACAGACACTGAGGCTGGAGAAGACCCAAAAATCATCCAGCTGGGTATCTCCACGTGCCCACACCATGTGGGGGTTTCTCCTGGGGGCTGAGATGCTGGCAGCCAAACGCCTTTGGGATGAGCCCACAGGCACTACAAGCAAGAGAACCTTCCCAAACAGCTCCCAGAGCACCGGGGACTCACAGAGGCTTCACCTCCCACAAACTCCATCCTTGAGCCAGCAGCCTCCAGCAACTGCAGCACCACATCCCTGCTGAGCTACAGCCCCGGGATGCCAGGCCAGAAACAGATCCAGGAGAAGGGAACTCCCCTGAGCAGGCAGCGAGCTCTCCAAAGGAGTGCTGAGAGAGGATCTGCACAGGAGGACCACAGCAGAGCTGAGGGCCACAGGAAAGCATCTGTGACCACAGGGAAGTATCCCTGATCCCAGGAAAGCATCCCTGACCACAGTAAAAAATGAGCATCCTAGATCATAGGGAAGTATCTCTGACCACAGGAAAGTATCCTTGATCACAGGAAAGTATACCAGACCACAGCAGAGCATCCCTGATCACAGAAGAGCATCCCTGACCACAGGAAAGGATCCCTGATCACAGCAGAGCATCCCTGACCACAGGAAAGCATCCGGATCACAGGAAAGCATCCCTGATCACAGGAAAGCATCCCTGATCACAGGAATGGATCCCTGATCACAGGAATGGATCCCTGATCACAGGAACGGATCCCTGATCACAGGAAAGCATTCCTGATCACAGGAATGGATCCCTGACCACAGGAAAGCATTCCTGAACACACGAAAGCATCCTTGACCACAGCAGAGCATCCCTGATCACAGCAGAGCATCCCTGACCACAGCAGCACATTCCTGCAGAGCTCAATCTTTGCAGGTGCCCCTCAAAACTCTCTAAAAAGGGGAGGCAGAGAAAGCTCAGCCCTTAAGCCCTCTGGGGAAGGCAGTTTGAAGCTGAGAGCAGCGTCAGGGCATGGCACATCCAGGCAGRCGAGGCACAGAGCGGGCAGGAGGCGGGCAGCAGGGAGCACATGCCAACCCACCGGCCCTGCCGGCTGACACCCCGGCCTAACACTTTCCAGATGTGGCTGCAGGAAGACAGAAGCAGAGCTGTTCCCTGCTGAGGAAGCTGGAAAGGCTGGGAGATAATGTGGAATTCCTGAACGGGAGCCAGCGCCGGGCCGGGGCTGGGGCGCAGGGACAGCCAGGGAGAGGCAGAGCGCTGGGCCCGGCACAGAGCTCCTCTCTCCTTTGTGTGTGTGTGTGTGTGTGTGTTTTATTTCGGGAACCCTGCGTGTAAAAGCCCTTAATTTATACGCTGTGTGGGTTGCCGGCTGTACCCAACAAATGGAACATTTTCTCCATCCCCTTGCGAGTGTGATAAACAGCCGCTGCGCAGAGAGGGAACAGAGCCTTTTTCTTCCCCGTGATAAATGCGCTCCCAGCTCCTTGGCTTGAAGATTATTATTTTTTCCTCTTCTCCAAGAGCGAGGTTTTGGTTCCCTCGCCAGGTAGCCGGCCCAGCAGCGGGCAGGGGAGCAGTGGGTGCTGCCTCACCCTGTGACCTCCTCCTCCTCCTCTCTGAGCAATGACAGAGGTGACACAGTCCTGTGGGCACACCCCGCCACCAGACACTGACAGGGACCGGTCCCTGTCACCCACCGGGCACAGATGGGCACCCATCCACTCCTGTGCCACTGCAATTCCCTCTCTAGGGTGCTGCAGAGGTGGCACCACAGCCACACCAAGCAGCTCCCTCAGGAGCACTCACTTTGTGCCCAAACTMTGCCCAGTTCCTTCAGAGAACTTCAGAGACAACCTTCTGAGAACTGGAACCCAGGACAAGTAAACTTTCATCCAAAATCAGGGTTTTTTTCCCCATTTCTGGCTGAAGCAGATAATCTTGGAAATACAGCATTTCCTGTGGTATTTCAACAGTTTTTCAAACCGATCTTTTCTCAGACAGAGCCACCTGAGAGTGGTTTTCAGGGCCATCAGTGGGCTCTGGAGCAGGGCCAGGAGGAGAACAACCACAGGGAAGCAGGAGGGTCTCTTGGAGCATCACTTGGATTCAGCTCAGCTGGCAGAAAGGGCCAAAATGGGGTTGGCACAGGCACGGGTGACACGGGGCAGGGACACAGCAGCACAGCACTGAAGCCTCCACACTGGCAGTCCATGGAAATTTGGGTACCCCAAATGGGGTGAGGGTTCTTCTCATTTGTAATCCAGCTGATGGGGAGCTCAGTCCATCACTCCTGYAGCTTGGTTTATTAAATGTTTCCAAAAAAGTGGGGATGTTGCTTGAGATAACTCTGGGTGCAGCACTGGGGAAAAATCAGCATTGTGGTTTTGTCACCCATTTCCACAGCGTTCCCTGGGCATCAGTGGGAACAGGATGGCTCAAGGACCATGCAGAGAGTGGGGCAATGCTCAAGGGATGCTCYGGGGTCCTCCACACAGGCAGTTGGTGATGTTCTGGTCCAAAACTCCTGCAGTGACCCTGGGTGGCAGCTGAGAAGACATTTCCGAGTGCTTCCCCAAGCCTGTTCCATGGCATGGCAGAAAGTTGTGGCAGAAAAGGCCAAAGAAGGCAAATCTCCTCGTTGTATCCCAAAACAGACCCTTGGTGACCCCTGAGGCTTCAGTGAACACCAAAACATCCCTGGGAACTGAGCAGGGACACCCTGAGAGCAGCCTGGAACAGGGACCATCCCTGCCCTTCCCAGGGATCTCAACACCGACACCCACACAGACCCAGCACCCCGAGGCTCAGCAGCACCCAATGCTCAGAACTTCCCAGCTTCCCCATCCCACATGGATTTTCCACACCAGGGACATTYCCAATTCCTCCAGGGGAATGGCTGTGCCTGCCACGCTCCCCTGGGCAATGTGAGAGCGGGTGGGTGGGCACACGAGCAGCACCAGGGCAGAGGTCCCCATGAACGATTTCCCCTTTCAACCTCCATCAGCGAGCCAAAGTCCTTGAATTCTCCACCCCAGGGCCCTGCCGAGCCCCAGAGCACCCCTGGGAGCAGCTGCCCAGCCTCCCAGCCTCCCAAGCAGCATCCCTGGATGCAGACAGGCAGCAGTGCTGATGCTGATGGGCATGAAGGTCAGCGGAGAGGGAAGGTCGGTGCGGCAGTGCCCCGCGGGCAGCGGTGCCCTCTCCCTGCCCTGACCATCCCAATGCCCTGCCCACCCCGTGCTGGACCTTCCAAAACCCATCCCRAGGGGCTCTGAGGGCACAGCTCACATCAAAACCGGGGAATTCATGGCTGGGRGAGCGGGAGAGGAAAGCAAAGCCACGGCTCGGAGCCGATGCTGCCGCTCCCGTCCCTGCTGTCGCTGTCACTGTCACCGCCAGAGCCGAGCAGCGTGGTTGGCACCTGCTCCCCCACCTCTCTCCAGGGAATGTCTGAGTCTCTGGCAAGCTCTGGGAGCGACAGGATGATCCAGGATGCTGTTTGCCACAGCAGGGTGTGAGTCACAAGGATTTGGTGCATGCAGCAAGGGCAGTGACCTCTCCAGCCAGACATGGCCGTGCTGTTCTGTATTCCCCCATTCACTGAGGAGGGAAACTGAGGCACAGAGGGATACCAGGGCTATACTAGACAACAACCCCCATTGCCCCTACAGCAATCCCAGCCCTGGGTAGCTGCAGCCTTCTCTCAGCAGGAAGAGCCGTGACCCCAATGCTGTCCCTGCAGACCCCCCRTGCCATGCCCAGGTGTCTCCTGYRCTCTCCCCCACTTTTCCTGTCACAYCAGAGAKRGTGCCAGGCTCAGGAGTRTCTCACAGTGCCCATCCCCACCCTCCTGGCCGCACGTGTGCACACACGCGTGCAAAAAAGCCGCCCGTAATCCCCCTCACATCTGCTCTTCCCAGCAATCGTGGCATCTGCTGAGAGCAGGAATTCCTCAGCTCCCCACAGCCAGTCCCACACAGCCCCACAGAGGTTGGGATGGCAGAAATCCTCCCCAGCCCAGCTCCAGGACCTGCAGCACCCGTGGAGGTGGCAAAGGAGGCACAGTGGTCAGGCTGGAGGATGGAGGAGAGAACAGACACATATCCATGGGCAGAAAGGAGCCTGCACCCTGCATCCAAGCAGSATGAGCACCTTAAACCCCATCCTTGCTGCTCCACCCTCCCACCTCCCCGTGCAAAGGTGGGCTCAGCCTCTCCCCTCTGCTCTGGAAGCAGAACACRGCCCCCAGGGGAAGCACAAAGCTACCACGTGTCCCACCCCTGCTCCCACACCTCCTCCTGGCCAGCCACAGCCACCAGGGATCCAAACCGGGCTGTCACCTGTGATTTGTGGCGTTAATATTCCAGGGGAGGGACACGGAGGGGTGACAAGGGACGGGAGAGGGGAAGAGGAAGAGGAAGAGGAAGAGGAAGAGGAAGAGGAAGAGGAAGAGGAAGAGGAAGAGGAAGAGGAAGAGGAAGAGGAAGAGGAAGAGGAAGAGGAAGAGGAAGAGGAAGAGGAAGAGGAAGAGGAAGAGGAAGAGGAAGAGGAAGAGGAAGAGGAAGGGTAACAGCACAAACACAAAATCCTGCCTTTACATGAGCTTGTCACAGTTTAGGGACAGAGCATCAGCACTGAGAGCGGGACCAGCACGACAGGAAAGCCAGGCAGCGCGGGGACAAGGTGACAGGAGGCCCCTGCTGCTCCCAAAGCATCTCTCCCCAACACGGGGAGCATTTCCCCGGCATCAGCCGCCAAAGCCGCCCTGATCCATCCATCCCCACACACCGGCATCACCTGCTGAGCCTGTCCCTGCTGAGCCTGTCCCGGCTGAGCCGAGCCTGTCCTGGCTGAGCCTGTCCCGGCTGCCCCCACCCCGCTAATGCCCCGCCAGTCCAGCCCAGCCCAGCCGCCTCGACAGCCGGAGCCCTTTTTTAAGACCTGCAGCCCTTGAGAGGCTTAAAGACAAGAATATCTCGATTATCCGCGCCCGGAGCCCTGGAGCAGCCCCAGCTTAAAGGCTGGGAATTATCGGGCGGGGGCAGCCGGACCCTTTGGTGGCATCCCCCGCCGCCGGCTGTGCCTCCTCTCCCGAGGGATGACAAATCCCCAAAACCCCCCCAAGAATCACCACCCCATCTCCTCCCCGGCGCTTTTCACACCTCCCATCAGCAGCCAGGCATGTGCGGCTGGCAGCCAGCCACAGCCCGGCCCGCCGCGGAGCCCGAGACGCTAACATTTTGCTGGGAAAAGGGCAATTTAATTATCCTGTTCTTCTGTTTCATGACAACACGGGAACACGCTGCTCAGACACGGAAAGTGCCGTGCAGGCAAACAGCAATCCCGCCTGGAGCTTCCCGGAGCTGGTTCCAGGCTTCCTGCTGGTAAAAGGGACCRGTGACGGAGAGCACATGGAAATTATGGGGTTAAAATAAAGCCCCRAACCTCCAGGTTTTTCAAGAGTCCAAAGAAGCGGGGAAAAATGTTTTTGTTGCCCAGCTGCAATGCTTCTTCTGAGCTCAAAGCRAGCTCCGAGTCTCATCTGGGGGCTGTTTGGCCAGCACTGGGTCTGTTTTTACAGGGRAAAATGGTATTTTGAAGGGGAAGGTTGAGCAGAAGAGGAAGAGGTATTAAAAATACTGCAGCCCTCTGTGGGGAGATCAAACTTCACCGAATTTAGCCAGGGTGTGCAAAC
Organism: Malurus melanocephalus; assembly: GCF_030028575.1. Taxonomy (NCBI): domain Eukaryota; kingdom Metazoa; phylum Chordata; class Aves; order Passeriformes; family Maluridae; genus Malurus; species Malurus melanocephalus. Next base: position 525,060 of record NW_026623381.1, read on the forward strand.
CACGTCTGACCTTCCAAAGCACCACTTAGCAGAAGATTTACTACTGAAATATATTAAATAATAGAAAATATATTCAAAGTCACCCACTCAACTCAGCTTTGCACACGGAGAAGGGGTGAAGGCAGGAATTTGGGGTCTGTCCTGCAGTTGGGGACATGCAGAGAGGCAGTGCTGGCCCTGCTCTGTCCCCTTGGGGACACGGGGGACACGGGGACAGAGAATGGTGCCAGGAGCAGCTCCTGGTGCCGGGTGTGGGCAGGAGAATCCCGGGATGCTGGTTGAGGAGCAGCACAGCACGTGTGCCTGGTGTTTGTTGTGACAGCAGCTCCATTAGCACCCGGGAGCCAAGCTGCCTTCCCAAGGACACGGCGCAGACACCCTAATTARTGCTTTAACCCTAATTAGTGCATTAATGAAACTCGCTGGCTGGGAGAGAGCAGGTGTGAGAGGGTGGAGGGGGAGCTGGAGTGTCCCCCGGCTGAGCCACGTCTGTCCCAGCTCCCCATGTGCCACAAGAGCTGCAAATCGGGACAGCAAACTGGTGGCAGAAGGGACATTCCAGGTAGAAAAGTCACAACAGGACAGAGGAAAGAACAGCTTGGTGTGGGGCACCCAAACATGCCAGCTCAACCCCTACAGCCACCCCAAATCCTGGCACGGGCAAGTTCCCACGCCCCAGTGAAACTCGGTGACAATGCCAGCGATGAGCTGGCACATCCTGGGCACAGGAAATCACAAACAGGTGACAAACAGCGAGCTCTCTGCCCACCCAGGAGGGCTGGCAGTGGCACTTTGGGGACACCAGCCGGTGAGCTGTGTGCCACAGAGCCACAGCAGAGCAGGGGAACCCCGACACTTCCCTCCCTAAAGCAGCGATTTGCACTCTCATGGCTCCTCTGGTTCACCTTCCCTCCCGTTCCCAGCTCCAGGAGCAGCAGAGGCCCCCAGCCCAGCGGGTCTGCAGCGATGTCACACAGCGATGTGACAGAGAACACCCCACGGGCAGCGCCTGACACCAGGCTGGGTGACAAAAGGCATTTCTCTGCGTGGAGAAATCTGTCCCCCCGTGCCACAGCTGGCCAGCTGTGCATCGCCAGCTCCATCCTGCATCACCAGCTCCATCCTGCTCGTGGGGAAGGACGGGTTAAGCTGTCCCCGCAGTGCCCCRGCCCCARGCGGGTGCTCAGCCCCGAGGATGGYRCTGCCCGGTGCACAGCTCACGTTAACCAGCTCTGATGGATGCTCGGGGTGGCCGCAGCAGGGAATGCCCTGGCTGGACACAGACAGCAGGGGACAACGGGGGGACAAACCCTGTGACCGCCAGGTGACCCTCTGTGCTGGCCTGGGGTCACGGTGACCCCACACCTGAGCATGGCAACTCCACCTGCTCCCTGCCCTGCATCCTCCGAGCCCTTCCCCGGTGTCACCGGGGTCACCCCATGCACAGGCTGAAGCCAAAACGCTCCAAAGGCACCTCCCACCCATCCACCACCTCTCCCAGATGGGTTTTCATCATTCCCCAGCCCGGAGCTGGCTCCAAATCTGCTCTACAACCAGGGCCACGCTCGTCCCTACGAGAGTCTGAATGGGAAACGAGCAACAGGAGTCCAGACTTCAAGGCTGTCGGCTTTAGATGCCATTTGGGCTGGGTTTTTTTTCTTAATCAGATCCATTGTCAACCCACAAAAATGTGCCTGTGACACCCTGGGGATGCGTATTCCTGACGCTGCCTCGGGAGCAGCAGAAATKCAGATGATTCAGCTCCAAAATTATCAGCAGTGGGATGTGAGCCTCCGAGCAGATCCCTGGCTATTCCTGGGCAAAAGCTCGAAGCTGCTCTTGCTTCTCTCTCCTCCTCTTGCCATCAGYAGAGAATAAATCCCCTTTTTTCTCRMTGYGAACACATTSCCGTGTCTCCAGCCCTGCGGGAAGGGGATGGATGCTCCAGGGATGGCTGGTAGCCACGCTAGCCAGCGTCCTGGCGTGCCAGCAGAGCCGGGCACAYGGTGCCAGGAAGGACAAACACGACCCCGTTGGCCTTTCCCATCCTCCAGGAGGGTTTGTCCCGACTCCCGCTGGGCTCGGGCGACGGCGCGGTGCTGCCGCTGCTATTTTCTCCTTGTTTTCCTAGACATTGACACTTCCTCCCTGCACCCACAGGATGGTTTCCAGGCTTCAGTTCCCTTCCCTATGGCAACAAAAACCCAGCCAGGAAACCTCAACCCACTCGCCCAGCTCTCTGGAAGAGGAGGGAGGTGGGGGAAGCTCCAGCCCCTCCGCTGGTCACTCCATCTGGACACAAAACTATCTGAAAGCTAAATTTTGGTGACCATTACAAAGCAAAGTTGCCCCAGGTGCGACTCAGCCGGGCCCAAGGTGCCCACAAGTGTCACCAGACCCCAGAAGAGAGAGCAGGGGGACACCAGAAATGTGGGATTTGAGGAAATCCCTGCTCACCTCCACCCTGGATCCTCTTGGATGCACTGGACTGATCCAGCCCACAGCCCCCTGGCTCCAACAGCATCCCAGGAATGCTGCTCCATGCACAAACTGCTCCTAAAATACCCAATTTGCTCCTCAGAGCAGGAGGGGTGGGTGTCAAGGAGGAAACAGGGAGGAAGGACGAGAGAGCAAACAAATCATATCAACTCAAATCAAAGCGGGCCACGGAAATGATTACGCTTAAGCTTTTCACGCCTGGTTAATTTTTTTATTATTCAAACARATTCCTGTTTTTGTTTTGCCTCCTTGAAGGAAGAGGCAGAGGGGAGATTGCTCCTSCAGCAATCCCAGATAATAACCACTGGGAAAAAAGGCTTCAATGGGAGACAATCAGCATGAGMTGAGGTGCAGGAGCATCTTTAACCCACCCTGCCTTGTCAAAATGAAAACTGAAACACTTTGTGGGAAAGGGGGGCTGAAATTAGGGATTTATTTGGGGAGGGAGGGCTGCATATCCCGGCACTGCATTTGGCTTTGTGGGATCCCCAGGGAAAACTGGGCCCAGGATGGGATCCAGGGATACCCAGCGAGCCTGAGCAGTGAGAATGTGACCCTGAGGTGCCCGCTGGGCTCACAACCACATCCCYATCTCTATTTTCAGCTGTGTCTCTGCTCGGGATTTTGGTGTCTTTGCTTTTCCCCAGCGCTCCCGCACAGGTCAAACCAAGCCACCCACAGCCTTAGAGRGATTTTCTCCCTCCAGGACAATTCTCCAAGGCCAACAGAGGGGATGAAGCTCTTCCAAACCCACCAGGAGGCAGCTGAGGTGCTCCTGCAGCTGCTCAGCCCGAGGAGGAGCAGCCTCTCCCCCTGTGCAGCCGCTGCTCCTTTAACTGCGCCGGGAGAAAACACCCGCGCTGCAAATCCAACCGTGCGTCATTCAGCTCTCATTTTGATTGTTAAAAATTCATTAATGAGAGCAGATTGGTATTATATCGCTGCCTTAATTAAAGAGGGCTACGGAACAGCATTTTAAATAGCAATGTCATTTTCTAATTGACACAGCTACATTATAAAGAAAAATACTTAAACAGAACTTGAAACCGAGCCGGTTTCTTCTGATGGCAGAGCTCATTTTGGCTTCAATTTTTAATCTGCTCGTGAAATATTTAGGGGCAGGGGAAGGGATAATGTTTCTCCAGGTGTACGGTTCCCCTCCTCCGGCCCAGGCCCCCRTGAGGCTGGCGAGGGAGGAAGGCTCCAGCATCCAGGGGAGCTGCTGCTCCATCCTCCTCATCCCTGGCTGAATCCCTTCCTCAGCCCCAGGAGATTGGGAGACCCCCAGCCCCGCTCAGGTCACTGCTCCACCTGTATCCTCGCAGATAAATCCCACTGGATTCCCGTGGGAAATGTGCTTTTTTGCTCCTTCTCTTGGGCCAAGCATTTCTTCCCCACCAAGGGCAGAGGGATGACAGGGATGAGCACATCGGTGCCTGAGGCGGGTTCCAGAATTGGCTGGGTCCCTGTGGGGTTTATGGGATGCACAGGGATGTGGGATGGGGATGCAGGACAGCTCAGGCCAAAAGCATCCCATGTCAGGACACATTCGGACACCGGATCTCCCCCTCTCACACACAGACACTCAACACCTTTCTCCACTTTTTAATGTGCTCCACGCACAAACTTCCTACAGCCAACACCCAATTCCACCCATTTAACAGCACAGATTCCTCCTGTTTTCCATTTAGGAAAAAAAAATCTGGTCACCACTTCAAGCAAAGCAGGGAGGAAAACAGCTCGGTACGCCTGGATGCGAATTCCTTCGCGAGGCAGCGCGTCCCCCCCTCTCCCCACCCCAGTCTGGGAAAGCAGCCCCTGCTCACGCCAGCAGGAGATTTTTCCACCRGTATTAGTGGAAATTAGTGGCATTAGTCCACGGCTGCGTTTCGCCAGCCAGCCGGAGTGAACTCAGCGCACGCCAAGCCCATTGAGAGCGGTAGCGCTGCGCTTTGGCCACCGCGCTCAGAACAAGCACGAGGGCAGGGTGAGCCAGAGGACAGGTTGCTCAGAGGCTTAAACTCTGGATCTAACTCTCACTCGCATTCCAGATGACCTTTCGGATCCTAAAGACACCCTCCGCCCTGCCTCAGTTTCCCCTTCTTGCCTGTGCCCTTTTTCCAGGTGTTTTTATGGACTCAGAGGTGCAGGGACTGGGGGATGCTACACTCGGGGGTTTGGGGCATCCCTCACACTCTGCCTGTTCACAACAACTTCCAAAAGCAAAACACCAGCAGCCCACAGGGTGGCTTGGCATGGCCGTGCTGTTTTTCAAAGRGGAAAAGATTTGGAAAACCAGCAAGAGGAGAAACATCAACTTCTCAGTGACCCCTTTCTCCCCTGCTCTCTGAGGGAGGGCTGCTCACCTCCGTGCCCCATGGAAACGCAAATTTTTGCCCATGGGGAAGCAAAGAGGAGCTGGCACCATACAGGCATACCCATGGAGGTGGCAACACACCCACCCCTCTGCTGGAGGGTCCAGCCCAACCCCTTCTCCACCGTCCCTCCCATGTCCCCAGCTCCTGTGGCGAGAGGGTGAGGCTGTCCAGCTGGCTCGTGGAGGATCTGGCCAAGCTGTTTAATCAGGGAGAGCGATTCGGCCCTAATTTCTTCTGATAAAGTATTACAGATGCTGCGTTTGGAGCCATCTGGCAGCAGCCCGCGCTTCCTGCCTCTGCTTCTCGCTCTCCGGGAGGAGAGAGGGATCCAAAATTAAAGGGAGGRTGGCAGGGAGGGTTGGACTGGGATGGGAAGGGGRGAAGGGCAGRAATTCMCAACTCCCATCCSTCCTGAAGTCATTCTGCYCATCCCAYRGGCACTGCTGGGCAAAGGATGGGATGAGCAAAGAGCACATCAATGTGCCCGGGAAGAGCAGAGGAAATGGGGCTGGAGCTGCTAAAAGCCAGGGCAGGATCAGAGCCCTCAGACTGAAAAACCCTCCAGGAAGGGCAAAACCTCCTTCTCCCTGGCCACCCCACACTTCAGCCCCAATAGAGACACTAATCTGAATCCCAAAATTCTTTACACCAGTCACARCATCTGTATCCGTGCTCATCAGAGCAAGACAAGCCCAAAACCMAACAGATCAGAGCCCATCCAGCTTTACACCAGCGAGTAATTTACGCTGAGCCGAGCAATCCGGCGGCGCAGGGGGAGGCTCCACAAACAAGAGGCAGCTCCTTCTCGGATTTAGCCGAGCCTGAGCAGAACYGCATTAAAAATAACTGAAGGGAAGGGCTCGCACTTCATTCCTCTCGACAGAACTGGGTCTTGGTCACGCCAAGGATCTTCTGGGGAGCCCTCACGGTCCTGCTCAGGTGTGAAGATGAAGTGRTGGATGCAGRGGGATGCAGRGGGCTGCATTTTCCAYTTYTCCCTGAYCTGCTGATGCGAAATGTGAAGATCCCCCTGAGCCAGCATTCCCTGAATCCCTGCTCCCAGCAGTGCATCTCTCCATCCACATCCCAGGGATGGTGCTCCAGGAGGGCTGGGCTGCACACAGAGGCAGCAGAGATGTGTTCATGGGTTGGGAAAACACGAGAGATGTCTTGGCAGAGGGATCCTGGGAGCTGGCAAGGATTTGTGGGGTAAAACCCCTGAAGTTTCTTTGCGAACCACAGAGAGTTAAAGGCTGGCAGCACGGCCTTTATGCATATGTAGCCAACGTAATACAATTATACATTAATCTATAACTAACAGCCACGGTAATACAACATTACAGTAGGTAGATTATCCCATCTCCTGTCATTTATTCTTGTTATTTGTAATCCATTAGTGTCCAGAGCTGGACCCGGGTCAGAGTGCAGTGTCCTGGCATCCTTTTGCTCGCCCTGGCAGGAGCAGGAGGATGGAAGACCCTGCTGCTTGGGGTCAAATCCTGCCCTACAATGAGTGCTGGGCACAGATCTGCCTCCCTGTTGGCACTGGGACAGCTCTCAGGGCTCGGGATGGAAACATTCACCAATATAGGATAAAGCCAGGCTTTGCCCACCCAGCACTCCCCTACAGCTGTCCCAAAATGCTAGGGCCAAGCAGAATGAGGGGCTCAGCAGGTATGGGGCAGCCCTGGGGCCACACCATCACCACAGAGCCATTCCAGCTGCCTTTGAGGAGAAGGAACAAAGCCCAACTGGTTCTGCGCAGCCACCAATTAATCTTGATCGACGCCGCCCTCCGGAGTGAGTCATCCACCCCGAGTCAATTTACATTTTTATTAAATCACACAGGAAAATTAGGAGCGTTATTACTTCTCTCCGATTCAACACGAGTTCTGTGTTCCCCCACCGCTCGCCGTGTGGGAAAACATCCCGGCATCTCCGGTTTAACCGTTTCACCCAGCGCTCCCCACCCCAGAGCAGCCCTTTTTGCATAGCCTGGAACTAAATCAGGCTGCTCTTTGCGGGAGGGAAACCAGATCCCTCGAGGGAAAAAGCGACAGCTGGAGATGCTGCTGCCCAGGGAAGGAGGATTGGGTGCATTCCTGGACACCCCAATGTGTTCCACAGACCCTGAGGGACCTCCTGAGTCCCACCAGCTCTGCTCCTGTCACTTGTGCCACCTGCACGAAGCTGCACCGACCCCAGAAGTTCCCAAAGAGGGAAAGGCAGCAGCCGAGGGATCAATGCACATTTCTGTCCGTCCCTAAAGCCATCCCATCCTGCCTGCGTGCAGGATTATATCATCCTCGCTGCTGCAGCACAGGCAGCTCGATTCAACTGCCATTTATTTATGGTTCCCACATGATGCACGCGGATCTGCGGGAGAGCAGGGAATGCWTCCTCGGAGAAGGGATAAAACCCTGCGTGCGCACCAGCCTGACCAAAGGGCTTCCCCGGGAATCCTGGGGCTGTTCAGTGGGCTAAAACAAGAGGAAGGGTCTCCTGCCAGCACGTGAATTAATATTTGCTTGAAGGAAAAGCCCTAAAGCTCCCAGTGGGATCATGACTCCATCCTACTGGGATGGAGAGACCTTGCTCAGAAGAGCAGTTAATGGGACTGGGTCAGAAAATTATTTCCCAAGGATGAATGCTCGTATGATGGAAGCATTTCCCAGGGATGAATGCTGATTGTCTGCAAAGCCCGATCAATTTGGGCCATATTTCCTGCGGATGGAGCAAGAGGAAGGAGGGGAATTTCCATTTTGCGAATAAATTCCAAAAATCTGCATTCTTCTCCCAAACCAGCACAAAAGCACGGTTTGAAATCTCTGCGCTTCCTGCCAGCGGGGAAGACTCCAAGTTTCAACCACACTCTTTGCAATTCAATTAGCTGCATCCTAGGCAAGGGCTGAAATCCCAAAATCTGAGCGATGYGCTCCAGGATGCTCACGGCACAGGGATGCTTGCGGTACAGGTACAGGGATCTCATGGAATAGGGATGCTCCGAGCCAGCACAGCCCTTTGGGGTCTGCTGCTGAGCCCCAAAMCACCGGCACAGCCCTTTGGGATCAAAAGCCCCAAACCCTGATCGCAGCCCTTTGGGATCAAGAGCCCCAAACTCCCAGTGCAGCTTTTTGGGATCATGAGCCCCAAACCCCAGCACAGCCTTTAGGGATAACATTGCTGCTGAGCCCCAAACCCCAGCGTAGCCCTTTGGAATCAAAAGCCCCAAACCTCCAGCACAGCTTTTCGGGATCAAGAGCCCCAAAACCCCAGTGCAGCTTTTTGGGATCAGAAGCCCCAAATCCCCATCTGGGATTTTTTAAATTTAAAGATCCCCAGCCCTCTGGGATCTTTAAAAGCCCCAAACCTCCAGCACAGCTTTCTGGGATCAAAAGCCCCAAACTCCCAGTAGAGCTTTTTGGGATCAAAAGCCCCAAACCCCCAGTGCAGCCCTTTGGGATCAGGACCCCCAAACGCCCATCACAGCCCTTTGGGATCAGAAACCCCAAACCCCATCGCAGCCCTTTGGGATCAAAAGCCCCAAACCCCATCCCAGCCCTCTCCCCGTCTCCCCGTCTCCCTCCCCCTCTCCGCAGGATGTGCTGGCTCAGCACAGCAGCGCCTGCCCCCAGCCCAGGGCTGAGCGAGCAGCACGGAGCGATGCAGGATCGGGAATCATTGAGGGAATCCCCTCTCCATCCCTGCATCCCCCTCCCATCCCCGGCAGCGCTCTCCTCCTCGGGGGGCAGCCACACGCTGCAAGTTCGGATTTCCCAGGCTGCCTGCAAAGGGCCTTTCGCGCATTCCTGCCGTGCCTGCAGCGCTTCTCAAGTCCTGTTTTTCCACTCCAGCAGCCCCCCCTTCCTTGTTTTCCTTCTCCGGCTGCTGACCCAGATTTCGTAATGAATGAATCCATGCAGCGCTCTTCAGAGTTTAATTATTTTTTTCACTTTTTCTCATCATACATTATGCATCGATAATAAAAAAAAAAAACCAACAAAAAAAGAAAAAAAAGAAAACACCAACGAAAACCAACCCACCCCAGCACAATTAATTTAAGGCTGAATGGTTCACTCCTGCCTATCGTTAATCGTGAACGGGCCTGGGAATTGCAGCGCTTATTTTAGACCTTGCGTTCATGTCAGGATGAAAACAAATAGGTTTCAGGAGGCTGTGGTGCCTCAGCAATGCCAACTCACGGATTTCTCCAGAAGAGAACCAAAAGATTAAAAAAAAACAAAACACAAAAGTTGGGGTTTTGGATATTTGCTATGAGAACTTGCCATGTAGCTGCCCCTTCTTCTTCCCCTGCTCCTGGCCATAAGTGAGAACTGCATGGGTTGGGCAGGCGGGCAGTGGGGTGCAGGAGAGGAAACAGAAGCAGGAGGGCAATGGGATGAAGGAGAACAGTGGGATGAAGGATGGCAATGGGATGAAGGAGAACAGTGGGGCGAAGGATGGCAATGGGATGAAGGAGAACAGTGGGATGAAGGATGGCAATGGGATGAAGGAGAACAGTGGGATGCAGGAGAGGAAAGAGAAGCAGGGAGCAATGGGATAAAGGATGGCAATGGGATGAAGAATGCCAGTGGGATGCTTTTCCCAAGGGATAAAATTTTAATCCCTTCACCTCCCAGGCTTCRGGGAAATCCCTGAGTCAACCCTCCCTCGGGGTGGGCTAGAGGGAAACACCACAGGCTCAGGGGCTGTGCCCACTGTGCCCAGATCCTTGCTTAGAACCAGCTCTGGATCAATTTTGACCTTTCCAGCTGAAACTGCAGCCCTGCCAGGGGCACAGACAGCGCTGTCCTGATTTACAGAYGGACAGGATCTGCCCATCCATGTGCCAAGCTCTTCCTGCAGCCCTGCCTACGCAAGTCCCCTCAGAAAAAAAAAAAAAAAAATAAAACCCAACACAGGCTAACACAAAAGGCCCTAATTTGATCACATTYCTCTGAACTAGAAGCACCTTTGACCTAAATTTCCACCGCGGGGTTGGAATTCACCCTCAGCTGGATTACAGGAGAACAGAGCCGTGTGTGCACGGACAGATCCAGGATCCTGGGTCTCTGCCTCCCTTCCCAGCAGAGGGCAAAGAGGGCAGGAACCTCCAGCACGCCCTACCCAAACCTGGCAGCGCCTGGGTGTCTCAATTTATGTAAAGCAGAGCTGATTTCATACGATCATATGATATTAGAGCAGCCTACCTCTCTGCTGCAGCCCATGTGCAAAATCCGCGAGCGGAGCTGTGAGGAGCATATGGAAAAACATCTCCCAAGCACAAACATCCACCCACGGCGTGAGCTGTGCAAAGTCACCGAGCCATCCAAGAGAGGGGGATCACAAAAGAGGTTTCAACCAAAAGCAAACAGTCTTGTGTATGGTTTTTTTTTTTCCCCTCCCAAAAAAACCCAGAAAATGAAGCTTTCCCTAAACACGTGCCTTGCGTTTTTGCTCCTTCTGGCAGTTTGAWGGCAGCTTGCTGGTTTTGTTATTGAGGTAACAGCCAGAATTGCTCCTGCTCTGTCATTAGGAGCAGGTTTCCATCCCCTTGGAGCCAGCMAAGCTCCCAGAGGTGAGGAGAGGCTCTGACAGAGGCAGCGGGGTTTGGTGGGTGCTCGGGGAGACCGAGCTGACCACGAGCTGCCCCTGCATCCTCTGCCTTTGTCAACACCTTGGCAAGAAATTTCCTGGGGAGGAGGGAGAAAGGAGATTACAAAGTGCTGACAGGCCCCTGGGATGTTTTTGAGATGCCCTGCAAGTCATCAGGCTCTCAGGAGCCTCCTCCAGGGGCTCCARTCCTTGTCTGGATGTGGGGATGAGATGGTCCAGTCACACCAGTCACCTGAACCTTCCCGTTCTCATCAATCATTCTGGCACAAGGAGAGAGCAATCCTCAGGAAAAGCTGTTTTTGGAGGYTGCTGAATTGTTCTTGGCACTGCTTGGGAGAGCTTCAACTCGCTGGAAAATCCCGAGCGTTTTAATGTCACCRGAATATTTGCTCACAGGATGATGAGTCCCACCCCAAAATGGGATGTGACCTCTGTCCCCCCATCCCAGGGACACTTCCCTTTTCCTTTTTAACATCCAGGGGGAAGGATGCTGAGGGTCACCTCCACACAGGGTGACGTGACCACGGGGCTGGGGACACAAGAGCCACCTGCCCTTTCTCCTGCCAGCCAGGAGCAGCTCCAGCCACCTCCCAAAGTGTTGACTTTGGCTGTGGGCAGCCACATCTCTTCCTTGGAGCCACCTCACAGCCTGTTTTTCCTCTGCCCAGGGAAAAAACGCCTAATTTTTTTTTTTTTTTTTTGCCTTTCCTTTCTTCTATTTTAAGATCACAGGCCTAAAATTAGCTCCGATCGCACAATGGGGCTCTGAGATTTAATCCCTTTCCCAAAAAGCTGACAAAATAAGTTGACGCTTGAGTCACTTCTACAAACTCCCTGGCCGCCAGAAGAAGTAAATAAACAAACAAACAAACAGAGGGTGCAYGGGGGCCAAACCACTCTGCACAGAGGGATTTGAATCACAGAGGGATTTAAAAATAGCTGTACCTGCACCCAGAGAGGAGATGGAGCATTCAGAGGGCTCCTCTTCCTCTGCAAACCCTCTGCCGGGCTGCCTCCCCCTAAAACGCTTCTGGGGATGGAGCAGAGAGATGCTCAGGTTCCAAAGGCCACAAAAAAACAGAGAGGGATGTGCAGTGGGATGTGAGCCTGCTGAAACCCCCGGTGACCACATCAACAGGAGCAGAACGGCCCCTGGCTCATGGTGCAGCCCCAGTGTTGGTGTGAGGCTCCTGCACACCTCAGTCTGCAAGGTGGGGTGATCCACAGACCATGCTCCCAGCATGACAATTAGTTAATATTCCTAAAGTGCCCTGGAGTTAATTAATTGCCATTAACTCATTAGCCAGATTTTAACCTCCTAAGCCCAGCTTTAAGCCCTGCCCTGCCAGGCTGGTGTGCTCAGCCKGCTCTGAGCGTGCAGAGCCCTCGCCCAGCTCCACCTGTGCCCCTCRGGGTGTTTCTGCACGGCTGYTCTTGGCCACCCGGCCGTGCCAGCCTGGTCACCAGCCTGGYTGGGTGGCTTTGGGGCCATCCCTGTGGGGACAGGGGGATGGCACTGAGCGCTGCATGGGAGCTGCTCCAGGGGCTGCAGCCACGGCAGCAAATTCCCATCTGGCTCTGGATTACCTGCCATATGCTCCCAYGGGATTGTGTCTGCCTGCAGCTCGGCACTGGGGTGCTCACTTGTACCCCATCCTGCCCACTTGCACCCCATCCTGCCCACCTGCACCCCATCCTGCCCATCTGCACCCCATCCTGCCCACCTGCACCCCATCCTGCCCATCTGCACCCCATCCTGCCCGCCTGCACCCCATCCTGCCCATCTGCACCCCATCCTGCCCACTTGCACCCCATCCTGCCCACCTGCACCCCATCCTGCCCATCTGCACCCCATCCTGCCTGCCTGCACCCCATCCTGCCCATCTGCACCCCATCCTGCCCACTTGCACCCCATCCTGCCCACCTGCACCCCATCCTGCCCATCTGCACCCCATCCTGTCCACTTGCACCCCATCCTGCCCATCTGCACCCCATCCTGCCCCGGTGCCCACCCCACCCCGCTGGGCCAGTGCCCGCCCCACAGCACGGGGTGAAAACCCCACAACGCAGTGACAGGACTCAACATCATGTGCTTGGTGCATCTGCAGCTGCATCCCTTCCACGTGCCTGCTCCRTCCTCAGGCCAGCACAGGCTCAAAGCACCGGGTGGAGCCCAGAGTCAGAGCTATTCCTCCCTCTGTCCCTCCTGCCAGGTGCTGTGACAATTCCTGTGCAGGAGCGATGCTGCAGGRCCATGGCACGGCCTCTCAGGGATGCTGAAGGCAACAACCTGCACTTGAGGATGGTCCCTGCTGGAGAATCGCCTGCCAGCCCTCTGCAGGGAACCCCAGCATTTGATCTCACCCCAAAGAGATCCCTGGTGTGCCAGTAGACAGTCCCACGAGCAGCAAAAACCTTTTCTTTGGCAAAGAAAACCCACTCGATGTCATGAATAGATGACCGGCCTTCCAGGGATGAGCCCAGATGGGCCATGGAGCGAAACCCACAGCAGGAAGGTGGGCAGAGCCCAGTCCACCCCACAGAAACTGCCAAGGATGCCCACAATGAGGAGAGCCCAGCCTTCACCCCATACAAACTCTCTGAGACACCCAGAGTGGGCACAGCCCAGCCTTGGCCACTCCAAACCAACTCTCCAGGATGCCCACAATGGGTCCAGCCCTGACCATCCCATGCCAACTTCCTCAGACACCCAGAGTGGGCACAGACCAGCCCTCACCACTCCAAACCAACTCTCCAGGATGCCCACGATGGGCAGAACCCAGCACTGACCACCCCACGCCAGCTCTCCAGGATGCCCACGATGGGCAGAACCCAGCCCTGACCAATTCAAACCAACTCTCCAGGATGCTCACGATGGGTCCAGCACTGACCATCCCATGCCAGCTCTCCAGGATGCCCACGATGGGCAAAGCCCAGCCCTGACCACTCCAAACCAGCTCTCCAGGATGCCCACAATGGGTCCAGCTCTGACCACCCCACACCAGCTCTCCAGGATGCCCACGATGGGCAGAGCTCTGACCACCCCACGCCAGCTCTCCAGGATGCCCACAATGGGTCCAGCTCTGACCACCCCACGCCAGCTGTCCAGGCCGCCCGCTGTGGGCCGGCAGCAGCCCCGGCACGCGAGACCGCGGTCTCAGGAGCAGCCAACAACAACAAACTCGTGTGTGAGCCACAAAGGGAAAAACTCTGCGAGGAAACAATATTGAGCTCGACTCTTCCCGAGCCCGTATTGTAAATAACGCCGCGTACGGGTTTGTTTTATTTGTTTTAATTATGAAAACACAGCCCGGATTGTCCCGCTGGCTTGGGCAGGCTCCGGCCGCGGGCAGGGGAAGCGAGTGACACCCCGCAGAGCCGCTGTGGCCGGCAACCCTACAACAAACAACGGGATCAGGGCGCTCAGCCCGGCCCTGCYGAGCTCTGAGCTGAGCAGAACCCCACAGAACTTCATCCCCTGCCAGGCTGAGCCCAGCTGAGCCCRGCTTTGCCCAGGTGGCACGCAGAGGACAGCGGTGCCAGCGTCCTGCAGCAGCTCCACAGCTCTGGAGCCCCCAGAGATGGGAATATTGCACATTTCAGCAGCTGTTTGGTGACTGGGTCCTTCAGTCCTGCAGGCTTTTCAAGATATTCATCCCTTCCTTATTTTGCCCAGCTGTCTGAGCACAGGATTGTCTCGCCCGTGTCTCCATCGGCGCTGCCATCGTCCTGACACACCAGGGCCATTGCTCCACACTCCTGCTGGCCAGCTGGGCAACACAGCTGAAAACCAGAAATGGTTTTCTTTACGTCAGAACAAACCTTTCCTTCTCTCGCTTCCTCCTCCTCCTCCTCCTCCTGGGCCGGGTTGGGATGGAGGGTGCAGCCCTCACCTCCCACCACATCCATCTCAGGAGAAAGCCAAGCAGCCCGGGGCACAGACAAAGCTTCAGACACAAGCAAGTTAAAAATACATA
>NW_026623381.1:541046-554658 GCF_030028575.1 Malurus melanocephalus
GCGAGGAGCCGCCACTTTGGGCTCAGCAGCAGGCGCTGCTCTCCCTGCCGGTGAGATGCCCCCTGAGGAATTCGAGCCTCATTCCTTGACACCCGCTTTAATTATAGGTATCAAGTCGGCTTGAGTCTTTCACAAGAGCTGTGAGCCAATTTCCTGCTCCCCTTTCTCTGCGAGGGGTTCGTGAGTCACTGGGTCCCTCCCTGTGCAAGCAGAGGGCGGTGGGCTCTGCCAGGGCASAAACTCTGGGCACCGAATTTATAAAACTGTGACATCGCAGGGTGATCTGCAAAACTTCAGCCCTGCTGTCACCAGGAGGAGTCCAGAGGCAGAGATATGACAGGTATTGTCACATGCCATATGGCTCAAGAGCTCCCTGCACACGAGGGTGCTCCGTGCTCGCCCACCAGCCAGCACAAGCTCCTCCAAATGCTGGTGGTGTCTCCAAAATCCTCCTCCAGCACATCCCCGGGGCTGTGCCACTGCCACCAGGCTCTGCAGACAGCAGGTACACCCCAATGCCAGCTTGGTTTTCCTCCCCAGCTGCTCCAGGGCATCAGTGCCCCATCCACMCATCCCTTCTTGACGGAGTTCCTTTTGCAGGGTTGTGGGTTTGAGCGTTGTTGCTGTTGTATTTTGAAACACAAACTCATTAATTTCAGCCTAATGAGGACTTCATTGGCTGGAGATTACCATTATTCAGCTCAAGGAGATACAAATAAACATTCACCAGTTCTGCAGCCTGTGCAAGGATCCCGACCCTACAGACGGTTCCTACCCCAGCACCCCTCTCTATGGCCACAGAGGTGACCCCATTGTCATGTCCCTGTCCCCAGTCCTCGGGCTGGGAACCCCACAGGCCTCAGGAAAGGCACCCCGAGCTCACAGCAGCCACAGCACTCCACTGTGTTTGCTTTAATTTTTAATCAAGTCACGAGACGGGGCGGATGCTGCTGGAAATAAATCATCAACCACAGCAGCAATAAAAACACCCCGGCAGCCCCCASCTCGGACCTGGCTGAGCCACCGTGTCCCATCGCTGACAGGGTGACAGARCAGCTGCTGGGCCAAGCCTGGACACTGTAAGGTTGTCCCCAAGGAAATGGTGACAGGGCTGAACCAGGAAAGGAAAAAGCTGCTGCAGCCAGTCGGGCCAGCTGCACGGCCCCATATCAGCGGGAAAAAGGGATCCAGGATTGCAGCAGTGCCAGGATAGCTGCCCTGGGGACAMGGATCCCTCCTGGCTCGGGGCTGCATCTCCCCTTTCCAACCTCCTCCAGCCCCAAGGGGAAAAGGGGGAAGAAAATCTGTGTCTCCCACGCAGGGCGCCAGCACAGCTCCTCTGCGGGATTGAGCAAGGTGGGGATGATCCAGCAGCATCTCYCCACTGCTCTCACCCCATCACAGCACTGTCAGCTCCCAGCAGCTCCTCCAGCCCACCCAAACAAATCCCAGGAAATCAAATCCTTCTCTCAGCCCCTACCCAGAGGATTTCTGTGCACCAGGCAGGATCTGGCCGGGCAGGAGCACAGGGTCACTGCCTCCACACCAGGGTCCCTCCAGCCCCCGCCCAGCTCGCAGCAGAGGGATGTTCTCCCTTTCTTCTCCGGCAGGATTAGACACACTCCTTTTCTCTCATTGCTTTTCAAAAGAGAGCCTTTTCATCACTGCCGATCCCTGGGGGAAATCTTGCGTGCTCTCTCTCTCTTTCTCTCTCTCTCATGCTTTTAGAGCTGGGACAGCAGGAAAGGAAGTTTTCCTTCATCTCAATCTCGGCGCTGACAGCCCGGGCACAGAGCATCCCCCGGGACCCTGCGTGCCCCCAACACCGCCCCATTCCCACGGGAGCACGGCCAGCATTGCGCCCAGCCCCGAGAACGCCCAGCAAAAACCCTCTGCGAGCCATTTCGAAACYCACGCTTGCGAAAGCCTCGTAAAAACCCCGGGCAGAAGGCAGAACCCGGCAGCAAACCCAGCTCAAGGCAGCTACAGGTGCTCTGCCCTCGCCTACCTGCTCCCTGCAGGCTCCCATTACATTTCCCAGCCTTTCTTACACTGTTTTTTTAYTATTATTATWTTTTTWTTTATKTTCCCTCCCTCTTCCTGACTGCTGCAGAACAGAGGCAGGGAGAGGAAACCAAAGGCAGGAGCTGGCAGGGTTTGAGACACGCACGGGGTTTTTAATGGAGCACTCATATGTGGACAGGGGAATGTGCCCCAGTGTGTGTGGGATCACAGCATCAGCGGCCCCACAGCAAAACCAGCCATCCCTSAACACTTTCAAAAGCTCTAAATACCCAAAAAGTGAACTCGTGGCTTTTTTCCCACCCTCTAAGCTGTCTCTGTTACCAAAATCAGGGTGCAGATGAGGTGTTTTTTTTAATTATCGACCATGTTGCAATGTTTTCTTTTTATTTTTAGGAGGCCCTTTAAAACTATAGAGGAAATTATCCAAAAGAAGTTTGGTTCGAACGGCCTGTCACTTTGAGGAAGTGAAATTAAACCAGAAGAAAAAAAGAAAAAAAAAAAAAAMAAACCCAGCCCTGAATCCTAATAAATCACACATCCACACACACAAAATTGGAGAACTCTGGGCATGCCTCCAAAGCCAAGTAAATGGATGATAAACAAAACAAACCTAGCTCTGCCCGGTAATAAAGCCTTCCACAGAGGGAATTTCTCACCCGGGAATCACTTCCACCGAGGGCACAGCTGGTGGCACACGGGGAGCTCCTCCACGCTCCCACTGGGCTGTGCCTGCAGGGAAAGCAATGCCATCCCATGCTGAGCTGCTCTCCACGGACACAAACCCCACACTGAACAGATTTCCCTCTGTAAATCCCTTTGGGAGCTCGCCCCAGCCCCGCTGAGGATGGATGGATGGATGGATCACCCCGTGGTGCAGAGAGATGGATGTTTGGCTGTGCTGTTGTCACCAATGTGGGCACCACTCGAGCGCTGGGCTGGCAGTGGGGACCTGCTCAGGGCTCACAGACCCACCCAGAGCAAACAAAACTCACACCTTGGAGGGGGAAAAAAATCGGTAAAACCAAAGTGAGGGAAAGGGTGAATGGAATAAGGAGGAAGATGCTGAAATAACATCCAATCGGGCACTCAGGTGTGTGTGAGCTGCCCTCCACGGACACAAACCCCACACTGAACAGATTTCCCTCTGTAAATCCCTCTGGGAGCTTGCCCCATCCCCACTGAGGATGGATGGATGGATCACCCCGTGGTGCAGAGAGGTGGATGTTTGGCTGTGCTGCTGTCACCAATGTGGGCACCACTTGAGCATTGTGCTCAGGGCTCGCAGACCCACCCAGAGCAAACAAAACTCACACCTTGGAAGGGGAAAAAAGTCTGTAAAACCGAAGTGAGGGAAAGAGYGAATGGAACAAGGAGGAAGATGATGAAATACATCCCATCGGGCACTCAGGTGTCTAAAGCAGGAGGCGAAATCAGAGTGTGGGACAGCAAAAACGGCAGTGCCAAGGCTCCCTTCAACCTCTAGAAGCAGATTCCCATCGACGTGGATGCTGCAGAGTGATGCCCATCCCTGTCTGCCCACAGGGTTCATCCTTTGAGGCCACACAAAAGGAGAGAGAGCACGGCAGGGACATGGCCTGTGTCCTGAGAAGGACAGTCCAGTGACCCCAGCACAGCCCCTACACACCCAAAGCCACATTTTGGGGGGCCCCAGCTGGGCCAAGAGCTGAGGGCATGACAGCAATGCCAGTGTCAGGGTGGGCACGTGCAGTGGTGACCYCAGGAGTTGCCAACAATGTCCCCATGACCACCCTGGCATGGCCACCAGCGAGCCCCCACTGCAGGGACCTCAGCCCCATTCTCTCTCTGCCTTCCAGCAGAGATTGCCACGAAACAGTTAAAGCTTTCTGAGCTGGGCTCTGCACAGGATTGACTCCGGTTAAAAGTCCACCGGGCATTTTCCCATGGTGGACTTTACCCCGGCGCGCGGCCGCGATAACGCACCCGGAGGTGCCAGCCTGAGAGGGACCTGGCACAGCACAGTGAGGTGGCACCGAGGTGGGCGACACCTGAAAACCCCCAGGGGGGCCCTGCATAGGACAGAAAAACACAAACCAGCCCCCAAGAGCAGCATTTTGGGGTTTGGCAGCACGAGGCTGCTGCACRGAGCATTCCCGGAGCAGGGAGCGGCGCTGGGCTATGGGGCTCACCCACCTCTTGTGGGAAGGACATCCCCACCCCACAGAACCCATTCCAGCATCTCCAGCCCACAACAGGCTCAAATTCCCCCCTGGCACAGCCCAGAGGTTTCTGTCCCCGTTCCTGAGGGAGAGGCAGGGACAAGTGGCACTGCTGTCCCTGCTGGGAACAGCCACCTGGCTCTCCTCTGTCCAAGGTTGCCTGCAGATCCTCTCTCACCAGGACGGCACATACCATTTTTTAAAAGCTGGGTGATGTAACCAACCCGTATTTATAATGCTGAAAACATCCCAAAGCGCCATCTCTTCCAGCTCCCAAGCACACAGTGTTCTCTTAATAAAATAATTGCAATGATGAATAGCTCCTTATAATGTTCTTCTGCAGCTCCTGACAGGGCCAAGARCTGGGATGGAAAGTCCTTCTCCTCAATGCACCCTCAAGGTACATTCAGATTTTACTCCTCAAAGCAAAAAAAGGCTGGAAAAATYGGGGAAGTGCTGTCAGTGCTGTTCCAAGCCATCCCAGCAGGCAGAGAACACCGAAATCCCTCTCCTCCAGCCCAGCCCCATCATTGTCTTCACAATAAAGTCAGCAAATCACTGCAGGTCAATCCCAGTCCTTGGTTAAGCTGACGCAATCTTGAACCCGCTSGATGAAATCAATGCTGAGCTGCAGATCCTGCCACAGGGCCCACAAAAATCCASCCTGACAAAGGTTCCTGTGCCCCAGGGTCCGTGGGACCCCCAGAATCAGCGCTGGAAGTTCTTTTCCTGAGCTTTGGAAATCAGGCTGTGGATTTAATCCCTCGCTGCAAGTCCTCATGTGCCCGTGATTTCCACACTGACAATTACAGGGCAGGTCAGTGCAGTGGGGTTGGATCTTCTATTTTTTTTTGGTAGAGTCACTTCTATCTTATTAATTGGTGAAGGTGCTTTGAATTAGGAGCTCACTGGCTCTGCCTTCCCTTCCCACGCAGAGCTGGCTGTTACTCCCAGCCAGGGCCAGGCGCTCTGGGTGTTTTCCCAGAGCTTGTGCTCCCGAAGATTTACAGCAGAGCAGCCAAGGAAGAGTCCTCGGAAGCAGGGGCAGCGAGGGATCTGGGATCAGCCCTCACCCGGCCTCAAGAGCAGCCCAGGGGATTCTCAGAGCCCGGGAGAACTGGCAGGACCGGCTGCTCCCACCCTGYAGGCACATCCCTACACCCAGCTCCAGGCTCACCCCTTCCTACCCAGCACAGGCACTTTTCCACCCCATTGTGTTCGGTTCTCCCTCCCAAGTTTTGGGGTTCCCTACATTTTGGGCAGGACTGGAGCATCCCTCTGCTCTCAGGGATGAGCCAAGATGAGCTTGGCTGCTTCCCAGGCTGCATCCTGAGGTTTGCATGCTTGTACACCCTTGGAAAGAATTTTGGGGCTCCCCCAGCACTGTCCTGGGGTGCTGCAGAGCTCCACCAAGCCACGGCCCCAAGGTGGGCTGCACCTTCCAGCACCCACCAGCACCTTCCAGCACCTTCCAGCACCTTCCAGCATCCGAAGGCAAATGCAAACACTCCAAGAAGAGACCTGGAGGGTTCTTGGATCATCCCTGCTCCAAGAAAAGACCTGGAGGGTTCCTGCATCAGCCCTGCTCCAAGAAAGAGACCTGGAGGGTTCCTGGAGCAACCCATGGTTTTGGGGAGGTGCTGGGAGAGGAGGAGCCTCCCCGTGTGCGTAGGTGAGGGTTCCAGATGGGCACCCTGCTGTTTGTTACCTGCTTGCTGCAAGAAATCCCTGCCCTGCAACATTTCCTGCACRGCCCCAGAGGCCGTGAAACCTGGCCAGGGGAGAAGCCAGACRAGGTTTTCCATGCCTGCCCAGCCTCAGCTGCCATGGCCCAACGCTGGGACAACCAAAGGAGCGCCCGGGTGCCCGCAGGGAGCGGCGCCCAACACCCCTGGGCCATCCCAGGCGGAAAAACACGGTGGGAAAAATGAGCCCAACAAAGCCCGTGGCCTCTGATTTCCACACACTAAACCTGCCCCACAGGTGAGGCACGCAGAGGGAGCGCCCTGCCAGAAGGGARTTGCTGGTTTTCCCCCTCTGAGAGCAGGCTGACACCCCAAGGCAGAGCTGCTCCCCGGAGCTGCGGGGCAYGGTGGCACCGCTACCAAAACACAGCCCCAAACACTGCCATAAACCCCTAAACCAACAAAATCTGTGTCTCCCAACCCTATAAGCAGCAGAGGAATGTGCTGGCAGGGTGTAATTTGGGGTGCCAGCACCAGCCACCCCAAACTGGCACTTGGGGGTCCTGTTTCCCCCGTGCCCCAGCTGTGACCTGCTGGTTCGAGTCTCCCAAATTTACACACAACAGGTACTTGCTGGCCTGGGGCCAGCCTATCTCAGCTGGGATCAGCTAAGCCTTCCTAAGTGCTTRAACAGGGGCCTGCAGGTAATTGTCCTAGGAACCTTAACTCTTCCCAGAGCCCCTCTGATATCCAGGAGYGCAGGGCACGGCTCACTGCACAACAGCAGCAGGGATGGCACCGAGAGGACGTGGATTTAGGGCAGCACGGGTCACTGCATCCTGCCCTTCCAGCCCTATTCCCGACCGCGGCGCTTTCCGGGATCTTCCTGGGCATCCTATAAATAACCACCAGGGCAGAGGCTGGGCAGAGCAGACTGTAAAGCACGAGGCATTAACACCCAGGCTGGCATGGCTGGCTCACAGCGTGCCCCGGCAGCCGACCACAGTCTGCTTAGGGGTGCAGAAAGTTGGGTCTGCCCCGGCAGGAAGGGAGCCTGGGTGGCCTCTGTAGGTACAGGAAACCCCTTTCTATCACGCACATCACTCTGCTTCCTCTGGATTTCTTTAACCTTTCACTCTTGGCCTGATTTATGCTTTCACACTGATTTTTGCACGCGTGCATTTCCCTCCTCCTCCTCCTCCTCCTCCCGGCTCCACACCAGCGAAAAAAACTGGCAGGGCTTTGGCATCCGGCTGCCCCGAGCCAGAATAATCCCTGCAGGGAAACCTCCCCATTCCAGAGGAGCTGGGGCTCTGCAGGAGGAGGGGAAGATGCCGTGTCCTGCCTTGTTGTGCTAACAACAGGAGAAGCCAACACGCAGCTCCAGAGCACCCATGGGATCCACGCYGGTCTGCGTGTGATGGGGAGGCACTGGAGCAGCTAATCTGGGACCCCAGGGACACATCCCAGCCAAGGCAGAGATGGAGGCTTTGCTGCAGAGGTGGTGAGACCCAGGATGAATTCTCCKTGCAGATGAGGGAAAGAATCCATGAGCAGCTCAGCCCTGAGCCCTGCAAAGCATCCAGGCAGGGCACAGCAGGCACAAAGGGCATCCCCGGCACCACGAGCGCGTGGAGCAGTGCCCAACGATGCCATCAGAGGCAGGAGGACATGAGGGCAGCGGGGACACAGCYTTAATGTCACCTAAAGGGCCTCTTGGGTGGGAAGAGGAGCGCTGGTTCCCAGTCTCCACGGGGATCCTGGCACAAAACGAGCAAAACATTGGAGTGAGCTGGGAAATAGTGGATTCCCGGGAGGGGATGGGGAGGTTGAGGCCAGCAGCTCCRAGGCACTGTCGGAGCAGGGACAGCAGCACAGAGCCCAGGGAGGAATCACRGCTGAAGTCAATTCTCCAGTCCCAAACTGGGGGCATTTTAAWCCATTCAGCTGGATAAATGCAGAGCGTGGGAGCAGGTGGCCCTGGTGTCACCAGCCATCATCAGGGAGGCGGGGAAGGGACAGAAACAACCTGGTTTTCCATCCCCGCTCTCACATGCTAAACCCCACACAACAGCCCGCTCAATCCCAATCTTACAGCTGCACCATCTAGGGAGGAAAAAGGAGAAAATTCCAGTGTGAGGCCAAGCCAGGAAAGCACCTCTTCACCCAATCTGCACGGGACGTGGGAGGCCACCCTGAGGGCCACCAGCTTGCAGGGCTCCCCCAGCCTGGCACGGCCACCAGAAAGGAAATGAAGTCGCAAAGGTTATCGCTTCGGTGTTTGACTGAGCATGAAAATCCCGCTCTGAAAACAAAACCAAGGAAGAGAGGGACAGGGAGAGCAGCAAGGGAGGAAAGTGGCAGCGATGCACGACCCCAGAAAAATGGGAGAAGGGGTGCAGGGGCTCCCCCCACACCAAAACACATCTCCATGGCAGGGGAGTTTCCCGGCAAGACAAATGCCGAGTCTGTTATAAAAGTTTATCAGCGAGGAAGAGCGAGCGCGCCTGACGACAGGATAGAGATGTCATTATTTTCATGCATCTGCCTTACCCAATTTTATTTAGTTGCTTTCTGCACCATTTCATGCTCATTCTGCTGCTGAGCTAGACAATTGCTTTATAACTCTAGGGTGCAATTTCACTGTCTGTGAGCCACACGCACGCACGCGGGGGCTGCGCCGGGATGGAGCGCCGGGCTGCACCTCCCTCCTTCCCTCTCCCCCCACCCTGAGGTTTGGGAGCTCGTCTGGAGAGGAGTTTTTCCCCATAAATTTAAGGGAAAAAAAAATTAAATTAAAATGCTAAGCCGCTATGTTTAATATATCCAAGGAGTGCGTGGGGGGAGCGGCCCCAGTAAGCAGCAGCTCCCCATTAAGGYTGAGCGGGATGAACTGGAGGGCAATCTGCTCCCTCACGCTGCGTGAACGCGGAGAGATGGAGCCTGGCAGGCTGCAGGGCAGGAGTGCCGTGAATCACACCGTGTTTTTATGATCAATTGAAAGTCACACTTGAACAAGTGCAGGTCAGCGGGGACGGTTGGTCACGCAGGTGCAGAGCTCCGAGACGGCGGCTTTCCACTCGCTCAAGCCACCTGATCCCTCACAGGCCTTGGGCACCCCTATTCCCTGATCCTATTCCCTGATCCCATCCCCTGACCCCTCACTAAACATCCCCCAGGGTCAGGGCAGCTGTAGGGTGTGAGGGGTCCCCAGCATGGATGGGAGGCACTGTGGGATCGTGGATTTCCCCACCACAACAAGCACGAGCATCCCCAGCGTGATCCTCCTCCAAACCATCAGAGACCACAGCTCCTCCACACCAGGCACAGCCAAGGCTCCCCAGGCCTGAGGAAATCACTCATCTCACCCAAAAGGGCAGTAAAAAGAAGAGGTGGGGGCAGAAGGGGAGTGTAAGGATGATCGGTGAGGAAAGGGAGTCTCATTCTTTGGTTCCCTTTTTCCAAGAGGGAATTTCCCCTTTCCCAGCTGCACACTGCTTTGGGAGCAGGGCAGGGAAGCTGCAGCACTGGCAAACCACTCACCCCATCCTTCACAGCCCCAGGAGCAGCCAGGGTGAATTCTGGCTGGAAGTTCACCTCGTCCCATCACCTCCATGCCCCAGGGTGGATTCTGGCTGGAAATTCACTCTCTGACCCATCCCCTTTGTGCCCCAGGGTGAATTCTGGCAGGAAGCTCACCCCYTGTCCCATCCCATCACCTCCCTGCCCCAGGATGAATTCTGGCTAGAAGATCACCCCCTGTCCCATCACCTCCGTGTCCCAGGGTGGATTCTGGCTGGAATCTCACCCACTGTCCTGTCCCATCCCCTCTGTGTCCCAGGGTGGATTCTGGCTGGAAGCTCACCCCCTGTCCCATCCCCTCTATGTCCCAGGATGAATTCTGGCTGGAAGCTCACCCCCTCCTGCCCTTCTCCTTCCGTTCTTGCCTCACCACCGCCGTTGCCTCACTGCCACTCCGGAATGGGCACGTAGGAGACACGCTGCCCACAACAAAATTGTCTCGCAGCAGCCCACAGAGTTCACAGCAAAAACAAAAAAAAAAAAAAAAAAAAAAAAAAAAAAAAAAAAAAAAAAAAGAAAGGAAGAAAACAACTCTCTTCCAGCACTCACTTGTCAGCCAGAAATGGAAAAACAGTAATCAAATGTTTCTGCCTTCCCGCCCAGCTGAAACGAGACGGGGCATCCCTCCCTAATCCGCTCCTGGCAGCACAAAGGATCTGCTCCAGAGGAAGAAGGGGCTGTAAATCTCAGGGGGGGCTCCCTAAGCTCCCCCTCCCTGGATTTTTTCCTTTTTTTTTTTTTTTCCTCAAGTCTGTAAAGCTGAAGAAAGCCAAAACTCTACAAAAGGGGAGACCATGAAAAGTAACAACCAGCTGGGAATGTCATTACTGTTTTATTGGTCCCCAATACCGCTATTGCCCCTTTTATCTCTTGGCTCTGCAGCGATCCCACAGCTGATGGGATCCAGGGGAAGATTCAGGGCTCAGACAAACCCAAACACATCATCAACCTCCACTCGTGGCCCATCSAAAGCAAGATTTTAACCCAAAAATCAAATCCCCCATGGTTTGAAAAAAGGAGCAGTGGCCACAGTGAGAGGGATTATCTCGGGCTAGAGCAGAAAGGGATGCCAGCCCTCATCCCAATGCTCAATTAACCAAATATTTTGGGTGTTTCTTCCTCGCCCTGTGCTTTGGGAGCACCTGGCTCACCCACAAACCCTTTCAGAGGGAGCTTTCCTTTGCTCCTGSGCCAAAAAGCAGCTTGGGGAGGGGGTTTTTGGACCCTGCAAAGATCTGTGATCCCAGACAGATCAGTTCTGCAGGGCTGGAAGCTGTCAGCCCAGCCGAGGTTTCACAATCACCCCACGCCCTCGCTCCGGGCCCCGTTCCCAGCTCYGTGCCTCAGTTTCCCACCCTGTATCTGTCTGATCTGGGCAGACGAGGAGTTTTGAAGGCAGGATCCATCCCCTCCTGATGTGCAGAGGCAGGAGCTGGCACAGGCACTGCCAGAATCACAGCCCCAAGGTGCAACCTTGGAACTTTTATTGTGGATCACCAACAGAGAAAAGGCAAAGAAAGGGGGGACGAAAAAAAAGCCCAAGCGTTTCATGCTTACRAACGGTCTGTTTGAACAGGATTATTTTTTAACTCCATGTTAAACAAAATTTCAAAGGAGAGGAGCAGCATTTGAGCTTAATTTGAGCTCTTTTCTTCCCTTTCTCGAGAGGGAATTGTTCCCTGTTTATCTCAGAAAACACCCTCCATTTTGAAAAGCTCCCTCTCCTCTAAATAAAAACTCAGGTTGTTTCCTTGACTTTGCTTGGCTTTTCCTAAGCCAAACGTTGTCAGAAAAGGCAAGTTCTCACAGCCCGTTTCCATCTCAACAATAGAGCATTTTCCCAGGCTAAATTGCTTCTGTCTGAAAATCTTCTGGCAGTTCGAGCTGGCTGGCATGTGCGGGGATCCTTCTGTAGGGTTTTTTAAATCCTTATTTGCAATATTATTTCATCTGCTCTGCGCTGCCTTGATGTTGGAGCAGCCTTTGGAGAGACACAACCGCTCCTCCCTCCTCCTCCTCTGTCCTCCCTCCAGGCACACGCTTCCCTTTGAGGAGGAGGAGAGGGGASAAATAAAATAAAAGACAAGCAAAGAGGAAAATGTCAGAAAGCTGCTTTTTGTGTGCGTGTCAAACGTTCAAAGTTATTCCAGACTCTAGTCTTTAAATGTAATAAAATACAGCAACTCCTGACAAAATCAATTAAAATAAAACCACCCAGGCTGCCTCCCCTATTGCTTTGTAGCTCGACTGACTCGGAGAGCCCACCTGGGCCTTTTAGGGAAGCAATTAGGGGAAGTGCTGGGTTGGATCCTGCACTGAGCATCCCTCCAGTGCTGAGCATCCCTGCACAGTGCTGAGCCTCCCTTGGCACTTCTGAGCATCCCTGATACTTCTGAGCATCCCTGATACTTCTGAGCATCCCTGATATTTCTGAGCATCCCTGATATTTCTAAGCATCCCTGATATTTCCGAGCATCCCTGATACTTCTGAGCATCCCTGATACTTCTGAGCATCCCTGGTATTTCTGAGCATCCCTGATATTTCTGAGCATCCCTGATATTTCTGAGGATCCCTGATATTTCTGAGGATCCCTAATATTTCTGAGCATCCCTGATACTTCTGAGCATCCCTGATACTTCTGAGGATCCCTCCACACCCTCTGCACAGCCCAGATCCCTCCACACCCCCAGCATCATCAGGGTCAGAGCGAAGAGAACTCCAGCTCCTTCTCCCACTGAGGGAGGTGACGATGCCTCTGACACGGGGATGGATTAATTAGAGCCCAATTAGGTTGCCCAGCTCGCAGAGAAGGTCCCTGCAGCACTTGGCCAGCAGGGGTTTGAGGTATGGAAGGGCTTGGCTCATGGAGGAGCCCAGCTGGGGCACAGGGACCCCTCGGTGTCACCCCACAATCGCTACCCCCCCGTTTTGCCCCTCGCCAAGGGCCACCTCCTCTTGTTGTCTCACTCCTGGGATATTTATAGCAGGAATGATTCGGGGATTTCAGGCAGCCAGGAGCCTCGGGGAATACTCTGAGYGCACACAATCCCTGGGAAAAGGCACCAGGATGCTCACACAACACAAGGCAGGAGCAAAGCACACCCCAAAGCCCCTGCAGCACCCACAGCTCCTCTGGTTATCTCCTTCCTTAATCATCCTGCAAAAAAAACCCTAAAAAAATCCCAAATTCAGCCTGCTCAAACCCACCCCTGCTCCAGAAAACAATACTCAACAAAAAGGTTTTTAACCCATTTCTTAATAAATATTTATTTTCGCCTTGAAGATGTGGGTGGGACGAAGCCAGGGTGTATTTTCCAGTGAAATGTTTTGATTCCCCCCTCGTTTTTTTTTTTTTTCCCCTCAACAGGAGCAAAATGCCAATAATAATATTTGCAATGAATAACTCAAATTCTGTGGCTTTCTCCCCCGCTCTCTTTCAAATAAATAAAATGCCCTAAATTTGAGAAACACAAACGCTCCCTCCAACACACAGCAGGACGACGTGGAATAAACTCGGGGACGCGCTAAGGATTTACTTCACTGTCGCAGCTCAAATTCTGGAAAAGGCAGGAATTCCTCCCCAGCTTGATTTTTGCATGTGTCAACGAGGAGAGGTCGAGCCCTACACGAGGCTCCAGCCAGAGGGAGCAGGACAGAGCCAGGCTTTATCTGCTGCTGCAGCCCAGCAGCCCCACGGAGCAATCCAGATGTGGGATAGAGGGTTCCTCCAGCCATCCAGATGTGGGGCAGAGATTTCCTCCTCCAGCCATACGTGGGGCAGAGAATTTCCTCCTGCAGCTATCCAAATGTGGGGCAGAGGAATCCTCCTCCCGCCAGATGTGGGGCAGAGATTTCCTCCTCCAGCCATACGTGGGGCAGAGAATTTCCTCCTCCAGACATCCAGATGTGGAACAGAGGATTTCCTCCTTCAGCCAGATGTGGGGCAGAGAATTTCCTCCTGCAGCCATCCAGATGTGGGGCAGAGAATTTCCTCCTCCAGCCATCCAGATGTGGGGCAGATATTTTCTCCTCCAGCCATCCAGATGTGGGGCAGAGATTTCCTCCTCCAGCCATCCAGATGTGGGGCAGAGGATTTCCTCCTTCAGCCAGATGTGGGGCAG
>NW_026623381.1:554748-557405 GCF_030028575.1 Malurus melanocephalus
CTCCTCCAGCCATCCAGATGTGGGGCAGAGATTTCCTCCAGCCATCCAGATGTGGGGCAGAGGATTTCCTCCTTCAGCCAGATGTGGGGCAGAGAATTTCCTCCTGCAGCCATCCAGATGTGGGGCAGAGGAATCCTCCTTCAGCCAGATGTGGGGCAGAGGATTTCCTCCTCCAGCCATCCAGATGTGGGGCAGAGGGTTCCTCCTCCCTCGCAGGGATGCTCAGATCACCCCACACCTCTCAGAAGTTTCTTCCCTGCGGTTTTTGCAATCAGCTGTACATTTCTGAGGGTACAAAGGGCAGCTCTGGGGATCGTGGCGAGGTCTCACCCCGGCCACACGCCCGGGATGGGTGCTCACAGTCCCACATGAGCATCCCCGTGCCCCAGCATGTCCCCTCCCCAGCCAGACACGGGGGGTTGTTTTGCTGCTTTTCTCAGCAGGGCCGAGCACAGCACGGTCAGTTCTCACCCCACATCCTGAGCAGCTGCAGCCAGCCCTGGCACAGCCACAGGGATGGTGAGAGGGACATTTGCAGAGGTTGTGACCGCTGCAGTGACCTCCGGAGGGAAGCTCCGGCCTCGGACACCCGCTCACTGTTCCTTTCCTCACAAAGCTGAGCCTTGAGGGAGGGCTCCCCGAGCCCACCACGTTTCTTTTCCTCCCCAGAGACACCCAGGGAAGGGGAAAAGGGAAAACAAAGCACTACGGGGTTGTTAAAGTCAGAACCACCAAAAAAGCCAAGTCCTTGTTTTGCACATCAGTACCAAGAAAGCCTGACCTCGGCACACACACCCCACCAGAGGAGATCCYCACAGCCCCACAAGCACTCACACCACGGATTTTTYYAGATTTTCCTCCTCCTGGAAACCCAGCACAACACAGAAGAACAAAAGCAGGACAGCCCCACAGCCCCACAAGCACTYACACCACSRWTTTTTCTAGATTTTCCYCCTCTTGGAGACCCAGCACAACACAGAGGAACAAAAGCAGGACAGCCCTGAGCAAACTAAGCCTGGTAAAGGCAGGACTGTGACTCCAGATGGCTCTGAGGCAGCATCTGCCGGACCCCGAGGTGTTTGAAGCCTCCCCAGAGCTGTGGAGGTACCTGTGCCCACAGCCCCGTGCCAGCCTGCAGGTTGTCCTGGCAGTGGGATGGCACAGAGGGGACAGMAGCCAGCCTGGGAGATGCCCAGGGACGTGCTGTCCTCACGGGGAGCCTCTGGCTGGCATCTGCCAGCAGCTCTCCGGAGAAGCAGGAAAATGAGATACTACTATTAAAAGTGCCCAGTGCTGGCCACGCTGCCAGCCGTGACATCAGCGGGGTTATCTGAGTCTAACCACGGGCAGCACTCGGCCAGGAGCCACCAGCTCGGCCTTGCTGGGCCAAACTGGGCTGGGATTTTGATGGGGACAAAGCAACTGAAGAGGATTTTGGCCGTGCTGCTGCTGTTCCCCAGCTCAGGCCTGCGCTGCTGTGCAGGGAAACAAACCCCACGAGCTTGGCTGTTTTTCTCCTCTCGGTTTGCCAACAGCAGCTCCCAAAAATGACACGGGATGGGGTTGGCAAAACATCCTCGGGCTCTGCAAAGTCAGGACCTGGTGGGTTTTGGACCATCCCACCTCTGAAAGTCCCCACAGCTCTTCCAGCTCTGCTCTGGTTTCACTGGGAAGGTCTCTTGTTCACAATCCCCTCAATCCTAAAAACTGCCCACGAGCTTTTAGACACAACCTGCCTGCACTGCCCAGAGAAGGACCAAAATCTCYCTCTCCAAAACCTGCAGCACCCTTTGCAGCCAAAGGGATTTTTCCCAATAATCAGAGACCAAAAAACAGCGGATAAAGTTGAGGAGCCTCTCCTGCAGCAGGAATAATCCCAGACCACACACCCCAAACAGCTCCCACAGGCAGATGAGGGTTTCTCCTGAGACAAGGATGAGAATTTGAACCTCCCCCAGCATAGGGGGCTGCTCTGCTTTCCCTGGGGATGCTCCTGGTGCCCTGCACAGTGTGTGGTGCAGACCCACCGYGCACACATTTCTAAATGAGCAGATAAATCAGTTGTTTTCCACTTGCACCGGCGTGAAAACCCTTCCCCGAGCCAGCAGTGACACAGACTCTCCCCCCTCCTACCCCCTCAAACCAACCTGACTAATAACAACGCATTTTTTAGCATTTACAGCATAACAGGACCGACAGAAAACACATTTAACATACACAGGGGCCTGAGCCTGCCCRGATCAGCAGAGGTTTGGACCGTCTTCCAAAAAAGCATCCAAGCAAATGCGAATCCCCCAAACAGCCACCCCTAAGGTCAGAGAGGCACCTTACGCTGGGGTGAGCCCCAACACCCAAATTGGACCTAACCAAAAGGAGCTGGTTTGATTTGGAACCAGGACCCGCTCCTGGACACGCTGCAGGGGAGATGCTTCTGGCCCCAGCAGCATCTCCCACCTCCCAGCCCAAGCAAYGAGGGGCACTGTGAAACTGTGATTTTTGGGGGCACGGAGATGCCAGCTACAGCTCTGCCAGCCCACAGGGCCAGGGTCTCCCTGCCAAAGCCCCCAGATCACCACAGCTCTGGAAACTTTCCCCGGGTGCTGGGGACCTTGCAATGGCTGTTTATATTTATTCTGCACAACTAAAATTGCATTTTG
>NW_026623381.1:557529-558669 GCF_030028575.1 Malurus melanocephalus
AACAAACAAAACACACCACCACAGGCTGGAGAGRCTGAGCACAGATTTAAAACCCAGAGAAGCCAGAAGGGATGGTCCGGCTGGCCACGGCTCGCTCGGCCGGAGGCTGGGAGCCAGCGGGCTGAGCACGGACAGGGATGGCAGGATTCGCCCCGCTTCCCCCTCGCCCGGACTTGGCGCCAGGCGACTTCGCTCAAACTTTTCTTCCCCCCACCCCGAGCACTGAGCTCTGCAATATCACTTCTCCTGGAAGCGAGACGCAGGAGGCATTCGCCCTTACAAGCCAGGACTTGACTCGAAACGATGGCAAACTCCGGCTGGGAATAGGTTTTAAAACGCAACTAAAAGGAGGGGAGGGAAGGGGGGRAAAAAAATAAGAACAAAAAGGCAGGAGGGTCCCAATCGCGGCGCGTCTGGAGCCGGCGATGCGAGCGGAGGGGCCGGCGCGGGGAACCCGCGGGCGCTGCCTCCCCCTGCCCGGCTGCGCGCCCCGGATGCCGCGGGGAAAGGAGGGAAAAAAAATAGGAGAAAAGTAAAAAATTACAGCAAAAAAATAAACGGAGGGGGAAGGCAAGAGAGGGGGAAGCACAAGCAGCGCGCTGCCGAGCCCAGCGCAGAGCCGGCCCCGGGCGGGGAGGGGGCTCTCCCGGCTGCCGCTGCCCCGTTCGAAAGCGCCGCTGGGGCCGCTGCCCGACCGGCCCGGCCCGGCTCGGCTCGGCTCGGCTCGGCTCTGCTCCCCTCCCAGGGCCCACCACGGCAAAAAAAAATAACAACCGAACCAAAACAAAAATACCAACTGGGAGGCAGGGGCCGGGGGCCGGGGGCTGGGGCCGGGCCGCCCGCAATCGCCGCGGCGCTCCCCGGGGAAGGGGCGAGCGCATCCCCCGCCCGCCGGATCACAGCGCGGAGCCGGGGGGGCCCGCAGGACAGGCGCTGATTTCACCGTGTGGAAGCACCCCCACCCCCCGCGGTAGGAACGGAGAATCTCTCGGAACAGAACTCACCCAGCGGCAGGAAGTGTTTGGTGTCCATGGCTGGTGCTTAACTCATGCCAAGGGGCTCGGCGAGAGCGGCGGCGAAAACACACAGGCAGGGCGGGCGGAGGGGAGGGAAATCAGCGCGGGGGGAGAGGGGAGGAGG
>NW_026623381.1:558923-560245 GCF_030028575.1 Malurus melanocephalus
ATACTCCAGGGCATGTTTTGCTGGGCCAACAATACATGCCTCACTTTTATTGTGAGGCACAAGCCCTTCGGTTTCATGTCTTTTGACCTCCCAAGAAATGTATTAATGACCCTATAAAGCTCTCCCTGGCACGTATTCATATTAATACAATATACTCCTTTGTTTTTTTATATTCCATAATAAAAGAGGGGAGAGAGGGAAAAAAAAAAAAATAAGAAGAAAATACGAAAGGGAGGAGGAAAAGGGGGAAAAAAGGATAAAAAGAGGGAGCGAGGAGGGGGAATTAGAGATGAGGAGGAGGGAGGGCAGATCAGAGAAAAGAGAGAAAAGGAAAAAGGGAGAGAGAAAAGTCAGGGAAAAAAAAGAGAAAAGAGGGGGAAAAGAGGAGGAAAGAAAGAGGTGAAGAAAGAAGGAGGAGGAACAGAGGGAAAGGGGGGGAAGAGAGAAAGGGAAAAAAAAGGAGGTGCGTAGCGCTGCAGTGGCAGCCTGGGAGGGGGGACAGCAGAGGTTCCTCGAGTGATGCTGAGCAATGTCAGCCGTGCCCAGCCCCGCTGCAGCCCCTCTGCCTGTCCCCGGGGTGTGTCACACGGCGGGCAGCGCTCAAAGCACCATTTATTTCATTTCCCATCAATGAGGCACAACAAATAACTCTGTGTGTGTGTGTGTGTGTGTGTGCGTCTGCAAACTCTCACCTCCTCGGCACGGCCGGTCCCACCCCGGCAGCACCACTGGCTGCTTCCCAGAGCTCCAGCCCTCCTTCCCCGGCAGGCCTCCAGGTTTAATAAATGATACTCAGCCCTGTAAGAATGTGTATTAGCGGCTTGATGGACCGGAGCGACTCCACTATGCATGAAGCATATTAAACATGGTATCGACCCCTCGCTTTCCACGGCCCTAACATGCATAACAAACAGGCTGGGGCCACGCTGCAGCTGCTCCCACCACGCTGGGGACTCGGCGAGGCTGGAGTGACACCAGGGACAGCTGCTGGRGGGGTTCTGCTGGCACAGGTAGGGAAATTTTGGGAGCTGGGACAAGCAGGGGTGTCCCGGATGCTCTGCCGTCACCTCCCTGTGTGGCAGATCCCGTGTGAAACRCTCCCCGGCCTTATCTGACCTGATTTATTCTTTAATTGGCAAAGCGTCTCGTGCCATAAATATTAGCGAGTGAGCAGCTCCTCCTGTAAAAGTGAGGCCTCTTATCTGCCATCGCCGGATCCCCGTYTGTCACCGCCTGCCCTTATCGCTCCATCTCGTGCCTGTCGCTGGAGGATCCCAAACCACACTGGAGAGGCTCTGGAAAGGCCCTAAAACCTGGATTTG
>NW_026623381.1:560792-570450 GCF_030028575.1 Malurus melanocephalus
AGAGAAGAGAAGAGAAGAGAAGAGAAGAGAAGAGAAGAGAAGAGAAGAGAAGAGAAGAGAAGAGAAGAGAAGAGAAGAGAAGAGAAGAGAAGAGAGAAGACCCTGCCCTTCCTCCAGGGCAAACCCACATTTGGGTTGGTTGGATGAGGGATGCACAGCTGGCAGCCTCTCAGGATCCCAGTTTGGAATCTCTTCCACCATCACAACCCATTTATTTTCAAATGAAAAAAATCCAAATCCATTCCAATCCACCTGAAGATCAAAAACAACCCGAAGGACCCATCTTGTGTCAGGGCAAGAGGCTGCAAACTGACACTCAGGTGGAGCTGGAGAAGTKGAAACAAAATAAAGCGTCTTGGATCCTTTTAATCCTCTGCTCCTGTAATTTCAGCATGTCCAAACAGATTTTGGTGTGTGTTTGTAACTGGTAACTTCATTTGCTCCCGGGTTGGGACCTTAAATGCCAAGTTTCATCTCCAAGTCAGTTTTTAAGAGCGAGTTACCTTACCTCCCGGGAGAGAAGGGGGGAAATAAAGGAAATACACAAGGAGCTGAAAGAAAGTTGAGAATTGTCAGAAAAAGCAAGTTCAAAGTCTCTAAGAGTGAGTCAGGGGGGTGAAAATCACAGATTTCATGAATATCTGTGTACAAACTGACAGCTCTGAGGAAGAAATAATTCCCCTGATACACAAACTAAAGCTCATCTGTGGCAAACACTCCTGGGGGCAGAGCTGGGCTCTCACCTGCCTCTCCCTGCCCAGTGGGTGCCCAAAGAGCCTTCAGGGCTTTTTGGGGTGAGATTYTGGCCCCAAACCCCCATCCTAAAGCACACTCAGCCCTGTGGCTACAGCAGATCCCAGGGTTACGAGAGCCAGGGCTGAAAATCCACCTTTGCAGACTCCAGCACATGAAATTACCATAACCAGGACATTTCACGCTCCTCTCCCATCAAGCTGTTTAGAGCAAATTAAATTTCTCCCTAACCAGGCTGTAACAGTTCATGTTAGATGTGGATCTAAATGTTAATTGCAGTGACAATAACAGGTCTGATCCTGCAATCCTTATTTGGGTAAAACCTTCCACAGAAGCCAAAGGAATTTTGCCCCGGAGAAGGCAGCTGGATGCAGTCCCACATTTCCAGTCTCTTGAAGATGCCAGAAGGTGAGCCAGGATATTTCTGTGATGTTCCAAACCTTTTCTTTCCCTTTCCCCTCCCTTCCACCTCCCCTGAGTTSTTTAATGCACTATTAATTTAATAAGCTGCCTAATGCCGTGCTCACCTTCAGCCTCGCACTTCCCGGGAAGGATTTCACTCATTTTGAGGGGGTAAATTCAGATAATTTTGGCAGGTCATTGCCTTGTACATCTGGTTGATGCAGGGATGCTTGAAGGTCCTGTGCAGGCTGGGAGAGCTGGAAAATTGCTGCTCCTGTCCTCTCAGTCCTTGGTGATGCAAAAATCCTTTAGCCTGGGATAGGATAGGAAGTTTTTATCCTAAGTGGATAAAACAGGATGATTTTGGGGATTCCTGGCCTCATCTGGGCAGCTCTCAGTCCCAGGACTCAATTCTGGCTGAATTTGGCAGAGAGAGGTATTTTTTTCATCAGATATCCAAGTCAATCAGGCAAAGGCTTCTCCTTCCATCTCCACACTCCCACCCCATTGCCATCCCATGCACTCCAGACCTTTGGGACAAAGGGATCCAGGTTCACRTGGGTTCAGCAGGAGACAGGCACAGAGATATTTTTGGGAGCATTCAGAACTGGGCACTTGGGCCCAGTGAGTGAATTTGGAAATCACAGCCTCTATGATTTTTTTCTAAGCGTTTCCAGTTTATCTTGTCCGTAACCTGGGATTATCTGACAGGACACAAGAACAAAACCTGCTGTGCTTCTCCTACTGTTTTATGCCCTCTTGCACAGTTAGAGAAAAAAATAATTAAATCTGTTTTCCTACCTGGCTACATTTTGTTACATATTAAAGAAAGAATAAATGCAAAATCTGAGTGAGGGAGTAGGGGGCTGTGCCTGGGCTCT
Organism: Malurus melanocephalus; assembly: GCF_030028575.1. Classification (NCBI taxonomy): domain Eukaryota; kingdom Metazoa; phylum Chordata; class Aves; order Passeriformes; family Maluridae; genus Malurus; species Malurus melanocephalus. The sequence goes on from NW_026623381.1 coordinate 562,829, forward strand.
GTCTCCATCTGTCCTGGGGCTGATGGCCTCAGGTAATTTACCCCCAGGTAATTTGGGGCTGCAGTGACCTTACCTGTGAGAGCTGAGAACCAAATCCAGCCAAGGAGTGACACCTTCCACTCCTGCAAACTTAGACACTCYTTCTTGTCCTCAATTCCTGTCACCTGCTCTCCCCAAAGTCACTCTCCAGGACCAGGATCTGCATTYCCTGTGTCTCCCAGCAGAATTACAGCTGAAAAGTCCCTTCACTGTGCAGTTTCCTGCCTGGATCTTCAGGACAGGACCTACCCTTATTTCTCRGGGGCAAGAGGAGCTCACATATTGCTTTTTTTTTCCCATGAGGAACAAGAGAGAGATGCAGCAAGACTTTGGGGGAGAGATCAGAGACCCTGGAGCCTGAAAGTGGAGTTGGWCCCTGAGCAGAGCTTTGCCAGGACTCTCAGCATCCCTCAGACACATCCAAACCCATCCAGCTGCCCACATCCACCCATCCATCCTGCTCCTCAGGGTTTTGTGCTCCTCACACAAACCAGCCAGGCTGCAGGACTGAGGTTTTTCTGTCAGTGCTGCTGATTCAAACAGCCTTGTTTTGTTTCCCAGCAGCCTTTAACAGGCTGATGATGTTTGTTTATGAAGTGAGATGCACATGATTTATTTGATCTGCTGGAGGGCCTCATTCCCACGCCAAGGACAGGCAGAGATTCTGCATTCCCCCATTTTTTGGGTCAAACTCTCCCTTGCAGAGGCAGAGCTGCACTCTCAGCTGCTTCARAACTGGACATTAAACACTTATTAGAGCCCTCCAAACCCCAAACCATGAGGCTGCATTTGTTCTTGTCCATCTCTGCATGTAGAACAAGCATTAACAGAGCGTTCAGCTCTCAAAACAGGTTTGGGGAAAAGGTCTCAGGGCGTCTGGGCTCTTGTCTGGATCCAGCTTGAATAATCCTAAAGGAGGTTTCTTMCTCTTTTCTTCCTCTCCTCGTGCTTTTCTGGTGGATTGGGTTTGGCGTGTCTCACCTGCAGGGACGGTGGTTTAATGAACTGCTTTGCAAAATGACTTTACAAATGGACTTTTGCCTTTTTTAACACCTGGAGATCTCTTTATTCCAGCTCATCACCCAGAGCAGGGCCTGGATGCCAAAGAAGCTGGCAAAGAAAGCATTAAGGGGTGGAGGATGAAATGCAGCACATGAGCTGTGAGATTTACAGCTCTTAGGGGGGAAACACACGGAGCATCACCCATCCTGCCAGCAGGACAGGAGCCAAATTCTCACCTGATGGGAGGCAGGAACCCARAAAATGCCTGGGCAGCAGCTGGAGCTCACCCCACACTTCTCAGGGGYTTGAGGACGTGACTCAGAGCTCCTCTGCCCGCCTTCCCCTGGTCCCTGCATACAAAACACTTTGCAAATGAAGTGTGAAGATRATATGCTTTATCATGGGCATTTATTACCCGTGATTGTTGGATAAATCTCCCTCCATTCACATACATATACATAAGGTGTATATAAATATGCAGCATCCGGCAGTACCCAGAGCCTTTTTGATGATGTCAATGTAGCCCCCATAAAGATAGYGGGGAATGATTCATAATATTTATATGACAGACATGATATGAACTGTAATAGCCTGTTGGGATGGAGAATATCCATAGGTCTCTGTCAGCCRCAAATGTGATTTAAATATTATATATGTGGCAACTGTAGCATTAGTAATATGATAGCTGTTATTGATAGTGGTCATAAAATGCAGTAGTTTTGCACTGAAGAATGTGAAAAATAATCTAGTGGTTTTCCTAATGGTCTTCCCAGCAATGCACTGAAAGGAAGTGTACTTTCAATGCCTCCTTCTTTCAGTGCCTCCTCCTCTCCTCCCCCCACCCCAAATTACCATCACATTCTATCAGATTACTGCCAGGGCCATATTTTACTCTGCTGATGTCAGGCTGTGGCATCTCCTCCCCCTGGGGCTGTCTGGGGAGGGCAGAGGGTCCCTGCAGAGCCCCGAGGTTGTTGTGGATGCTGTGTGTGCTGGGAAGGTTGGGTTGGTGAGGACACAGAGCAGGAGGAGGGCAAGGAGAGGGGCTCAGGACACTCTGGAGGTGCATGAGGACCATGGCAAAGGGTCCTCAGCCAGAATAAATCAGCACAGCCCTGCAAAAACAACACAGCCACAATGATTTATGCTCACCAGGCTGCCCARGGAGGGTTCTGGCACTCAGAAGCAGGAATGGGGCACCTGAATCCTCTTCCTTCACCTTCCTTCACCTTCCACACCCAGCCAGGGGCCTGCTGGAGGACTGGAACAGGAGCAGGAGGATGGATAAAGTCACTTTGTACACCAGTTCCCGGGAGAACTGGGGTGATACCTCTGACCCCAAGGGATTTGCTCTTTGGCCAGCACACTCCTCCTCAAAAGGCTCCTCAGGGTGTCCCTGGATGCAAAAAACCACTCCCAACATCCTCCCATCACTTCCAAAGCCACGAAGGTCCCTTCCCTGCTGGTTGTCAGCTGCCTTCATCCCCCCATCTCTGCTCCAAGAGCRAATGAGAGGAGAAAATCCTTCCAATCCAAGATAAACCAGTTGCAGCCCAAGCCATAAATTAAACCAGCCCCTGGATTTTTCCCATAAGCAGCACCAAGTGAGGGTGGGAGAGCCTGGGTGGGGGGCCCAGCTCAGGGTCCCTTGGATGCCACAACCCGCTCTCACCCAGCAGGGTTTTTGGGGAGATTCAGGAGCTCAGATCACCCCCAGAAATGATATTTGATGTCCATCCAGCATCACCACCCTGCACCCAGGGAGCTGCTTTGAAARGGAGCCTCCAGCAGGGATCAGGTGCTGCTGAAAGGAGTGAACTCAGGACTCTGCACCTGCCGGTGTCAGGGGCAGGAGAATCCCCCCCAGGCAGGTATTGGGATGCTGCCTCCATCCTTCCACATCACAGGGAATAAATCAAGTGCTCCAAACACAGCAGAGCTCAGGGCGAAGCATTGATCAGMTCCCTCGTGTGCAGCCTTAAAAAATAAATTAATTAGAGTTCGGTTAGCGGGGCTTTGCAGAGGGCCCCGCGTGTGCTCGGTGCTAACAAGGGGTACAGAGCTGCAGGCTGCCCTCTCCCACCCCTCTCCTGAGGGATTTCATTCCCCAGGATTACATTTAAATATTTTAGAGCTAACAGGATGCACACATTTCAATTTAATCCAGCCACTGGGCTCTCTATGTGCAGAGCAAGGAAGAGAGAAGCTGTTTGTGCACAGATGGGTGAAGCTGGAGCAAGGAGGTGGTGCTGACCTGACTTTTTGGGATTTTCCCCCAAAAAGTAGAGGGGAACAGCAGCCCACCCTCTCCATCAATGTCYTCACCTCCCTCCTGGCTGATTTCTTTCCATGCATTTGTAACTTTGACAACACATTTTATAAAAGAAAGCAAAAGTCTGTTGGAAAGTAAGAGTCCAGGTGGAATTTTATGACAGTTTTCTCCATCATTTGCATTGTGAGGGACCTGATCTTCCTCTTCCCCACCCCGGTGTGAGCCAGGCATTGCTCCAGGGAAAACCATGGGCCTATTTCTGCTGTGGTTTGTGCGAACATAAATCAGGAATTTACTCAGTGGAAATAAGTGGAGCTGCACCAGTGCAAAAGCAGTGTGAGCTCCGAGTTACAGTGCCATAAAAGCAGTGTGAGGTTAGAACCAGCCTCGGTATTTATGGACATGGCTTGAGGAAAGCCATGGGAAATTAGTGATATTGGGAACTAACAAAGAGAGAAAGAAAAAAAAAAAAAAGAGGCTTGTGATTTCCTGATGATTTGGAAAATCAAATCCTCAAGGCAAGCACTGATATTCCTTCCTCCACTGCCATCCCTGCTCTGGTGAGCCCTTCTGCCAGAAGAGCCTCTCTGTATTATTCCTCTTCTGGGTGACGCAGCTGCGAGATGCTCGCTATGGAAATGCCGTATAAAAATAAATTGAATCGAATTAGGGAAACAACTAAAGTAATTTCTTCTCTGTCCTCACATTAATCCATTTAGGTTGATTCTCCGGGTGCTCCAAAGGGGATTTGCATTACTATCCTGTCAGCAGCCACAGTCCCTTCCTCTCCGCTCAAACAAGCCCCGGCACCTCCTAATTCGATGTCTTTTTATTATTCTCCCCTTCTGCTTGCCCCTGCATGGAGACTTCAAGGAGATTTTTTTTTTTCCAGGGTGATTGGCTTCCCTGGCAGGTTGGATTAAGGCGCGATTTGCTCTCAATTGCGACGTTTTAATGAGATTCCTTCCGGGGGGGTGGGGAGGAGGGGGGGACGGGAATTAAGAGAAGGGAAAACAAAAACCATCTTGTAAATGAAATAAGGACGTGCCAGGCCCGAGATCTAATGAGAAGCATATCAGTGGCAATCAGAGATGTTAAGGGAGCCCGTGCATGGATATCTGCTCCCGGGCAGTCACGGCAATTCCGGCGTCACGGACACGGCGGAGGCTGGGACAGCATCCCCATCCAGCGCGGATTTCTGCTGCCTGCCCTAAAATTATCCGCTGTGTTTCCGAGAGGATGAATTCCAGAAAGTCCCAGGGCCCGGGCTGTAAGTAGGTCAGGCGAGATGCTCATCGCCACGGTCTCATATGGCCTCCCAGTCTCCGTGCCCTGCGGCGAGGATGCAGAGCAGGCAGTAAATAGCACAGGGCCCAGGGAAAAAGGGCTCAATCCCCCTCCAGACCCAGCACAGGGGGATATAGGGACACCCCAGGGCTCGTYCMCAAATACTGGGGTGGCTCTCACCCYGCTGAGGGATGTTTAGAGGCRGYTCTGGTCCATCCCTGCTTYGYTCCCGCTGAGTCTGTCAAGGTGCACTGAGGAATTCCCACGAGCCAGCAAAGGAGCTGCCTCTGCAGAATCTTCSCTGCATTTTCCCAGGAAAATCAGCRGCTCTGCCACAAGGCGTGAGTAATTCACCCCTCAGTGCTGCTGAGGAGCAATGCTGATTCTTTTCCTCTTCTCAGTTGATAAAAAAAACCCCATAATTTGCCATGAAAAGGTGGAAAACCCCAGAATCACCCTCAAATTGGGATAGTCCCCAAAGCAGGAGGTCTTGAACTTGGCTCTCTCCCACTGCCCCCAGCCCTGACCTCTGCACTGTACAATCCCCCATTTCCTCCCCCTCCAGGGCCCAGAGGCTTTCTCTGCTCTGTTATTTCAGCCCTTTGGAATTTCCCTGCAAAAATGAAAGTCCACCAGAAAAAATTCCCTTTTGGCTTTGTCACACACCAAGAACTGTTGGACACGGGGGGCTGTGGTCACCCAGGACACTGCGAGCGCGTCCAGGGGCTCAAACCCTGCTCAAGTTTCTTCTCATCCTGCCTGGGAAACCTCCAAAGGTGCCTTTGGAACAGCAATGCCTGGATCAATCCCCTGCACAGCTCTCGTGCCTCCCTGTCCCAGCAATTTCCAGGATTCATCCCAGAATCCCGACTGCCAGCTGCTGACACCACACATTTGGAGAGGAGAGAGAGAGAGAGAGAGCTGCCAGCTGCTGACACCACACATTTGGAGAGGAGAGAGAGAGCACAGGGATCTCCAGTGTAAATCACAGCCCAGTCCAACATAAATATTTCCAAAGAGATGGCAGAAGGGGGGATGGACAGCAGCGTTGTGGGGGGCAGGTTCTGCTGCCATTGACACCATGGGGAGCCGGACGTCACTTCCCAGCCTGGAGTGACCTTGGCTGATTCCCCCACATTTTGCTCAGATTTTGTGGCGGCGTCACCAAGAGCTGGATCTGACCCTTGAGGTCTTGCTTAGCGAGCAAGGATGGAATTCCAAGTGATTTTTTTTCCTGGAATATCTTGAAATCTCTTGGTTTCCTCCCTCAGCCCCTAAAACTGACCCCAGATCCCACGACTCTGCCCCACAAACAAAACAAAGCCAAGCTCAGGCTCAGCTCAGAGAGTTTGGCACAGCCTGAAAATGAAGTGCCATGGCCATGGATGGGCAAGGCAGGAAACAATTCCCTCRGCTCTTTGGGAACATCTGGGTTTGCTGCTGCTCCAAGCAGTTTTTGATCCTGCTGAAATGCAGTTTGTGGTCCACYGTGCTCTAGGAAATATTATCATCCGAAAGAAATACCAAATGTACATCCCAGAGGTGCACAGAGGGTTCTGCTGCCTGTCAGAAGAGGAATCCTGCACCTACAGACCCCAATTCAGTCACAGATGTGCTGTGGCCTATCCTCCCTGCTGCCACTGAAGTTTTTCTGCAGTGATGGAGAACAGGGAAGGAAGGGACCAGGACAGTTTTATTTCCTGTGACTGCTTTTTCTCCAGGATCAATGATTCTGGGGTTTTTGCCAGATGAACCCTGGTTAAGTAAGTATATCTTGGCTTTAAAAGGCTCACTCGAGGCTGAGAACTGGCTCGTGCTCAGCATCTCAGCAGGCACAGGGTTTGAAGCTGGGTTAAAKGTGGTTCTGGCCTTTGTGTCCAACTTGAGTGGGCTGAGCTTAAAAACTTCATTTTGGCCTTCAGAGTGTGTTATCATTGCGGCTCCACAACATTTAAACCTCTTTAGTTCTCAGCCCTGACAGCGTTTTTTGACAACTTGATGAAGGGGCAGCCGAGGTTTGACAAGGTTTGACATGGCCAAGGTGGGGTAATCAGAGATTTTGGGTTTGTACAGAAGCAAAATGCAAAATAAAACATTATTAAAATACTAATAACAGTGTTTGTGAGCTGCACRATGCAGGGGCTCAGTGTTGGGGTTKTTGCTTCCTTCCAGAGYKCTCTCCTGCTAAATCTTTCCTGATATTAAACCCAGCTCGATAGGGTCCTGATCCCTGGTTGAAACATCAATATTACTAATAAATAGAAATAACAAGCGAGGTAAAGGGCCAGCCCAACCTGACCTGCTTTATGAATTAATGTAGTGAAAGCTGGCCTTTTTCCTGCAGCCTTTATATACTACAGGCACATATATGAACATTGCACACATTTATTGGACATTGGAGCTTTGGAATACAGCTGGAGCTGTGCTCTAACCTAATTACTGCCTCACGACACTGTGCCAGGGAAAAAGGGGGAAAGGCCCATTGCACAGCCCCCTTTGGCTGTTTTCTCAGATGAAATCACCTCTCCCAGCCAGGATTTTGCTCTGGTGTGGATCCCCTCCAGCCCCARAGCCACAGGGGTTCTGTGGGATCTGGAGCTCCTGGTTTGCAGGGATTTTAGCTGGAGTTTGTGGGATGCCAGGGCTTTTGGGGGATGGCTGCCAACAGGAGCTGGGCAATCTGAGCCGTCCACCCCGTGTGTGTGCTGGTGGCTATATATATCCATATATCCATAGATCCCAGTCTATATATACCCATATACATGGGCATTGCTCTGCTCCCCTGCAGCTCTGCCCCGTSATTTCTGCGTGCCAGGGAGGGGTGAGGCAGACGTGACCATGCTTTGGGATGTGAGCTGATCCTACAGTCCCAGAGATGTCCCATCCCTGATCCCAGGAATTCCAGCACCACGGAGCAGCAATCTGGGGCCAGGCTCTGCTCCCAGACACCGACACCGCGTGGTGTCCATAATTTATAAGCGATTCAAAATTTATCGCCGAGAACTAACTCCGACTGCGGAAG
>NW_026623381.1:570833-572539 GCF_030028575.1 Malurus melanocephalus
GAGGATGAGGATGAGGATGAGGATGAGGATGAGGATGAGGATGAGGATGAGGAGCATCCTCCCTGCCTGCCCACCAGCTGAGCCTGCCCCGTGCCCCTGATCCAGCAGACCTGGGAGGGCTCAGATTATCCCTCTACCCCCTTATTTTTCCTTCCCCCCATCTTTTCCCCTTTGTGCTCCCCCTCCATCTCTGTGTTTCTCCAGCCCCAGGAGCCCCTGGGTCAGGGGTAGGTCGGGGCTGCCCGTGCCCCCCTCCAGTGCCCCCAGCCCCCTCCCTGGAGGGACCCTTGGCTTTGCTGCAGGGGGCCCAGGCCGTGCTGGCGAGGGGCTGACACAGCCATACAAGCACTTGTCACCCCACGGTGACGAATCGGCCTCGGCTGACAAGAATGGATGGAGCTGTTTGCMGGGCTGATGGGGGTGAGAGCGGGGCTGGGCTGGAGCTCTGGGGGGAGGCAGCAGCGGGGCTGGAGGTGGGAGGTGAGGTGGGACTCAGGTGGCCAAGCTGGGGCAGCCCCACGCTGGGGATGGGGTTTGRGGTCTGGGCTGGGGCAAATTTAATAAGTCCTAGGGCGGCCTCCTCCCCGAGCTTGGCTTAATGGGATGCCAGAGACGACAGGGTTGCCTCGATCTGCTCATTCCCTGGGCCTGGGGAACCATCCATCTTGTTCTAACCCTATTTTAAAAAAATATAAAAGGAAAGAAAAGGAGGGGGTGGGGGAGAAAGAAAAATGATAAATCTGTTCAGGGCTTTTGTTTGCCTGCGATTCCTGTAAAGGACAAAAAAATGAAATAAAAGCCAGGCCCATTTTTTCCCTGCTTGGTGTTGCCATGGGATAGAAAGCCCCCCGTTCTCAAGAGTGCAGTGCCTTTGGGGAGGGGAAAATCCCTTGTTAATGTTATGAGTTGCATCTGTTCCTTGGGTTCGGGTCACTTCCAGCTCTCCAGCTCTCCCTCGCCGGCCTCCCCCACCCCCTCACATTCCCATTGCTAATTTATTTGGCTATCCGTGCCCTCAGAAATCAAAGGGGAGATCCTGGCTCCCAGCTTGGCCTCTGAGACAATGGCCACCATGCTGAGAGTGTCCTGGCCCTGAGAGCATCCCAAATCTGAGAGCATCCCAAATCTGAGAGCATCCCAGCTTTGGGAACATCCCAAATCTGAGAGCATCCCCGGCTAAGAACATCCCAGCCCTTAGAGCATCCCAGCCTTGGGAGCATCCCAAATCTGAGAGCATCCCAAATCTGAGAGCAACCTGGCCCTGAGAGCATCCCAAATCTGAGAACATCCCAGCCTTGGGAACATCCCAGCGCTGAGAGCATCCCAAATCTGAGAACATCCCAGCCTTGGGAACATCCCAGCCTTGAGAGCATCCCAAATCTGAGAGCATCCCAGCCCTGACAGCATCCCCGCTTTGGGAACATCCCAGATCTGAGAGCATCGCAGCCCTGGGAACATCCCAGATCTGAGAACATCCCAGCCTTAAGAGCATCCCAAATCTGAGAGCATCCCAGCCCTAAGAGCATCCCAGCCCTAAGAGCATCCCAGCCCTAAGAGCATCCCAGGCCTAAGAGCATCCCAGCTTTGGGACCGTCCCAGCTTAGGAAGCTCCCAGCCAGGTGCAGGAGGCACAGGACAGAGCAGGGTTTTGGAGTGGGTTGCCTGCTCATCCCTCTGGAAAACAGAAATAATAATCCTGGGTCACC
>NW_026623381.1:573738-580121 GCF_030028575.1 Malurus melanocephalus
GCTGTGCCAACTGAACCATCCCAAGCCATGAGGAACCAAGCCATGCCACAAAGACCCATACCAAACCATGAGGAGCCATCCCAAGCCATGACACAAGGAACYATCCCAAGCCATGAGAAGCCATCCCAAGCCATGAGGAGCCATCCCAAGCCATGCTGTGTCAACTGTACCATCCCAAACCATGAGGAGCCATAAGGAGCCATCCCAAGCCATGCTGTGCCAACTGCACTATCCCAAGCCATRAGGAACCAAGCCATRCCACARAGAACCRTCCCAAACYATRAGRAGCCAYCCCAAGCYATGCTGTGCCAACTGTACCATGCCATGCCATGCCACCCGGGCTGGGGACAAGCTCCTGGACCCCAGACTGGCATCACAGCCTGGCAGAGGCATCCTCACAACGTTTCTGGCGCTGGGCAAAGCCTGGCAATGCTGGAAGTTGTGCCTGGAAGCCAAGGGGAAGCACAAAGGCCTCTGTGCTCACTCTAAGCATCCTCAGGTAATTTGCAGGTATCAGTTTGCTGGATTATGTGTAAAAGGCTCCACAGTCCTTATTATAAACACTATAAATAGGTTTGTGGTTCTTCTTTGAGCTTCAGAACAAAAGGCTGTTTCATTATCATTAAACTTGCGTTGGAGTTGCTCTGTGACTGAGTGTCTGGCCTTTTATTGCAAGCCAGGGCTTTCAAAAGCTCCTTAAATGTTAATGTCACCTTTAAAACAACAGTGGCGAGGCCTTTGATCAGCAGAGCCGGTCACTTGGTGCAGCTGAAGTCAGAACCAGCCCCTGACTGATCTTGGGGTTTTAATATTTCCCTCTTCCCCCTGCCGACGCCTGGCACCAGGAGAGCAGCCAGGCTTTGATCAGAGCTGGGTTTTCACCATCTCAAAGACCTCCTGCTCGAAGGAGATGTTCAGCAMTGGGTTTTCATGGCTCTGGGCTGCCCCTGCATGGCTTTGGGGTCAGGAGAGAGGCCTTTTTCCACAGGGATTCCCCAAGTTTTGGGGCCACGTGCTGCACCCCCTTGTCTCTGCCACCCTGCAAAGGATCATCTCAAAGCCTTTCCCTTCTCATTCCACCAGCTCTGCCTTTCACCAAAACCTCCCAGCCAGGCCACATTCCCAAATTTACGTCCATGTTCAGCCACTGTCCATAAGCACACGGTCAGCAGAGTGGGGACAGGGTGACACCCGTCCTCCCTGAGCAGCCAAACGCCGGGGGAAAGCACATTTTAGGTCCAATTAATGCCATCCACGGCTGTGCTGGTGCTGGGCTGGGTACAAGGATATGTTTGCAGAGATAAGTGTGAGTGTAACCTGATGACACAAGTTGCCTGCTTCCAAATGTCAGGCAAAGTTCACCCAACCCATGTGAAACGAGTTAAAATTTAACAGAAATCTGCAAAGTGTTGCGTTGTAATTGAATCCACGATGTGGACGGGAAGCGTGTTCAGACACATCCCAAATTTGCCTGAACCATAATATTCTTCTTGGGAAAAATTAAAAAAAAAAAAAAAAAAAAAGAAAAAAAAAAGGGAAAAAAAAGGTCGATTTTTTTTAAAGGAGGCGGCTGCTGCTAAATATGCACGCGCCCCCTCCTTCCCCTGCTGCAAGGAGAAAGTTCTGTCTGAAAACTTCTGAGTCATTCTGCATCGGTTTTGATGTGTCAAAATCGGTTTAAAAATTCACAGCTGAAGCAGCAGCGGGGAGAGCTGAGCTCAAGCGCAAGGCAGACGAATGCAAAGTGCCGCAGAGCCGAACCGCATCGGCTCCGCATCCAAAAGRAGAGTCGTTAAAGCCGGAGCCGGGCATTTAGGGGGAAAAAAAAGGGCTTTTTGGCTTCTTGACACCGCGATGTGGCTTTGTGTTGTTTTTCTCTTTGCTGGCTGCTAATTCCCCCTTTGTCCTGGCATGGCAGGGTGCAAACCCCTTCAAGCTTTAGAAATGGAAAGTTGTTTTGTTGGTTTTGTGCTCCGTTTCTATAGCGAGTTCAGCCCCCAAGGCCTCCATGCAGCAGCGGCCAGATGTGACCAGCACAGCCCATCACGGCCCCACGTGGGCTGGGAAAACCTCTCTGAGGTTGCAAACAGCCATCCCAGTGCCCTTTTTCCTTCCCTTTCCACATTTTCCTGGTTAAATCCTGCCTAGGTCCTGCTTCCCAAACCTCGGCTGCCACGAGAGCAGTGTCACAGCGAGGAGGAGGAAGCAGGAGAAATGAGCTCTGTGCTCTGGCTCACTCWGAGGTTTTTGTCTCTATCTTTTCCATTTAGGGAATTTATTACACTAAGTGRTGGATGGAATGGATTAAAAAAAAAGAAGAGAATGGCCGTGGTGGTTTGGACAAAGTGAAGGCAGCTCTCTGCCTGGGCTGGCTCCACACACCAAGGATGGATCTGGGGCTCGGATATGGTTCATCCCTTGCTCCTTGCCAGCAGATTAAACCTGTGATCCTAAAGGATCCTAAAGGATCCTAAAAGCAGCTGCATGGCCAGACCCTCCCCTGACCACAGCAGGAGCAGAGGAGAGCTGTGAGGGATGACTGAGACCCTTGTGTGCTTTTCATAGGGGAGCTAAAAACAAATTTAGCACTTACTGCTCTGAAGAGTAAACACTTAAATACCCTATCATCTGCCCAAGTGCTTTGTTTATTATTCAGAGAAGCCAAACTGAAGCAGTTTTCCATGGAGATGTAGTACCTCCTTCAGATTAGCCAGTTTGATTAGATCCTGGCTGCAGCATGTGCTGCTCTAGAGAGGGGGAAGTCACTTCCAGAGGCTCCACCAGGTACAGGGCAGGATTTTGGGATAAAAGTGGCAAAGCTGGACATCTCAAACTCTGGTTCAAGGCTGCTCAGTGCAGGTGACAGGGACAAACCCAACRCCAGTGCTGGAAGTGGAGAGGAACCCCTATTTGCCCCCCAGTCACACCAGTCTGTCCCAGCTTCCACCTCCAAATCCCAGCAGGGACAAACCTGACCTCTAGTMAGGACTGACAGCCTTAAAGAAGCTGTTTGTCCCTGGGATTAAAAGAAAGTTGGGATGAAAATGCTTGTTTAGGTACTAAATACTGGCAAATGCCACTCCTGGATAGTGGCTGCCATGAGTGGTGCTCCCCGAAGCAGAAAATCTCCAGTCTCCCATTTACAAGCTATTAAAGCTGWTACATCCCATAATGGACTTCCTCAGGTGAAGAAGACAAACAAGGGAAAATGCTGAAACACCACCGCAAGGCCTGACACAATAACAGACACGGCACAAGAAGGATGTGACACGGGGAGACAAACAGGAGCAGAATTTATGTCACTGGAGATTACAAGGGCATCGTATATCAGCCATGGGGAYGGGCTCTGAACGGGGCTGGCTGAACCTTTCAGGGAAAAAACTCACAGAAACAACMCCAGCAGAGGGAAAAACAGAGCTGGGGCTTTCTGGCAGCAGCCCATGGTTTGGGGRRGCCGGGGGGTTTGGTTGGAAGGAGRGGGAAAAGCCAAAAWTGAAGCAGTGGCTGATGTGACAGCTGAAGGTGTTGCTCGGTCATTAATGACACGAGGCTGGAAAATGTTTGTGTGCAGAGATAACAACCCCTGTGCCACAACGTGAGGGGTTTGCACTTCCTGGCCCCAATGGCATCACTTTGGGCATTCATGGCTGATCCTGTTTGATCCTATTTGATCCTGTTTGATCCTGTTGTTTGAGCTGATGGGGCTGCTCTGATCCCCACCCCAGCTCTGCTCATCACACCCCAAAGCAGCTCTGACTCTGGATAAAGGTGTAGGGAAGGGGAAGCCAAAAGCAGAGCTCAAAACCCCACAGTGTGGAGGGGAATTCTGTCCCTTCTGATGCCAGGGATCAGGAGCAACTGAGGAGGGGTCTATCATGAGGAAGCCCTGTTGTAAATGCTTAAATAACACCACATGCCCCAWCTGAACCAGTCTGCAGGGCAAGGTTTTACCAACAGATTATGGGATCTGGCTGTTCCTWTATCAACTTTCTCATGTTCATCCAAAAACCTGTAAACAGCCATGAAAATGCAGGAACAGGAGAAGGGTGTTGCCCTTCGGTTGGGTTTTGTGTAATGTGAGTACTTTGGACTTTGTTTAGCACTCAGATGAATTACAGGCTTCTCATCCTCCAGCACAGAACGTTTCCTTGCTTTGACTACTTGCAAACATGTGATGTCTGCYCTGTCAGAGCACAGGCCCCGCTCAGCACCTTGCAACTGCTCCTGGAAGTGTTAGAAATTATTAGGAGAGGCTGGAAATGGCCACTGCTGTTTCACAGGGTGTCTCAAGTTGGAAGGGATCCATAAGGATCATCAAGTCCAGGACTGATCCATATGACCAAGAGCATCACCTGGGTGCTTGTTGAACCCTGACAGGCCTGGTGCTGTGACCACTTCCCTGTTCCAGTGACWGATCATATGCTGGGAAAGGGAGAAATCCCAAACAATTTTCCCCGTGGTCACAAAATCAACCTATGACCACACCGTGACCTGAATATTGGGAATATCTGTGTCATTKCCAGCTGKTTTTGGSRTTGGAAATGCCTTCACCAGCCTGCYCCAGGGGCCAGGGTGCAAAKCAGAGATRCCTCCTGCTGCCAGGCACGATGAGTCCAAGCTGGAAGAGGATTTAAAAACCAACCCAAGGGTGATGCTGCAGAGACAGAGGGTCCTGCAAGACGTGGCTGCTCAKCTGCGAGTCTCCCGCAACTCCCAGCCCTCATTATTTCACTCCAAGTCAGTGCAGCAGCAGTCAGACTTCAGAGTAAAAACTGTCCTACTTTCAACTCACTGCATGCAGCCCGTGCCTCGGATTCCTGCTGCTGTGAGCACACGCTTCCAGAGGCACGAGCCTCTCGGTTTGGATGGTTCCCCTCCGTCCTTGGGTGACACGAGCTGAGATCAGGGTTGCTCTGTCTGGCCCCAGCTCAGTAAATTTGCCCTGCTGGCAGCAGCGTGGGGGCAAGATTACTTCAGTGCTGGATGAACTCATCACAGGAGCATTCCAGCCGTTGGTTCAGCGCTGCCCTTCACAGAGCGGATCTGTCACGGGCTCCGTGGGGATCAGACACCCTCAACCTCCGCAAATAAAAAATGCCTTTTCTTCTCCAGCCTCACAAAGCTGCCTGGAGCCCAGAGGCAGCAGCAGAGCCCCCTTCCCATCCCTTCCCTCGCTTCCTTCCCCCTCRCACACGCAGATATTGCGTTCATCCATCTCGGGGGCCGCGCTGGGCTCGCAGCCTGATAATACATTATGGTGATGGAGGTCTTCATTTCGCGCTGTCAGGGATTACAACAACTGTATCCGTTACCCAAACTGGGCCATTCCCCCAGCTCCTGCCCCTCTGGGGACATCCCCTGCCCTGTCACTGCATCCCACCCATGTGGCTACAGGAATGAGGGCAGTGCCTGGTGCTTGGGGTGCTTGGGGTGCTTGAGGTGCTCTGGGTATGGGATGGGGAAAGGAGGAGCTGAAAGATCGATGGCCCCGAGCGCTGTGAGCACAATGAGGTAATTCCACCCAGCAGAGCCTCATCAATCCCCCGGCTCTGCCACGGCATCCCCACGGCCACGGATTGCCCGGGCCGTAGCCCAGGTGTGTGGCTGTCATGGAGATAAAAGAGGCTTAATTAAGACCCAATAAGCTAAGTGATTTGTTATCTCGGCGCAATATATTACTCCAGCCTATCGATCGCGGGAAGCACACGTGTCTGAGAGCCACCAGCAGGGTTTGATCCCTTCCTGGYGAATATMCACTGTGGAATTCCCTCTGGAGCAYGGGTCCCTGCTGCAGGCTGCTGGCAGAGGTCAGGAACYGACCCCTAATGTCTCCCCACTGCTGGGCATACCCACAAAAATATCAGGATTTGCTTCTCCCATGGGAAGAACACACTGAAATCTGGGAGCAGGCAGTTTCCACAAACCAGCATGAGCTCAGCTGGGCAATGGGAAGGCCCAAGGCTTGTCCCTGTCCCAAGTAGGGCTGGATGGCCCCGAGCAGGGAGCCAGGTCCTGGACACTCACACCACGACCTTGGTGCTCCAGTCCAGCCAGCACCATGCATCCCTGGAGCTGCTGAAACATTCCCTTCCCAGCTAAGATCAAACCATTTATTTTTCAAAACTGGAAGGAGGGGTGAAGGGGAGAGGGAGGGGAACCCGATTCCTTTAACATTCGAAATGTTAAACTGTTCAAGAAGTTCTTTGATCTTTTGAGGTTTTGCTGCAAAGGGAACACCCTTTCCCCATTGGTTTACTGAGTCACGCTTATTACTTCAATGCAGAAATATCCTTTATGTCAAGTGTATAAATATCCAGCTCTAAGCTTCAGAAGCCTTTTCCTTTTTTCTTTTTTTTTTATTCTGTCTGCCTTTTTTTTTTTTT
>NW_026623381.1:580207-625801 GCF_030028575.1 Malurus melanocephalus
GGAGGAGCGTGTTTCACGCTCTCCCGGAGCCGCCTGCATTCTCCCTCGCAGTGGCTTCCCAGCAGGAAAACTGTGTGCTCTGCACAGTTGCCTTCCAGGGAGCAACCAGAGCCACCCCTCCTGCATCCTTCCCGCATTTCTTGTGGGGAATTAGACAAAAAACAGGAGGGAGGATGAGTGTGGAACATCCAGCCTGGAATTGCAGCTGTGTGATGAAGCCCCTATTGCACGGAGCCGCATCTCCCGTGGGATGCGCAAAGAAGCACGGACCGGGGAGCAGCTGCACGCCGGCCGAGCCCCGGCTCTCCCACGTTTTCTCGCCCATCTCTGGCATTCTCCGGGGTTCAAAGTGGCCGCAGGTGCGGAGGAAAAGCCCCGGGCTGGCCCGGCTCTGGCACACGCGATGCCGGCGGCACCCACGCGTCCGCCCGGACCTCCCGCGGCAGCGGCTGGAGCCGGGCCGGGCTGCGCCTTCCCGGGCCCCGCGACTTGGCCCCGAGCTACGTCTGCCTGCCATCGGGCTTGTTTGAACAGTATTGATGGCAGGCAAACCGCAGCTTGAGCGGCGGGAGCCCCGGGAGCCCGAGCGTTCGCTGTCGTGGGGATGGAGGCAGCGATCCCCCTGCGCCCCGGCCCCGCTGCGGGATGCAGAGCCCAGCACCCCCTGCTCGSTTTCAGCTTCCGAGCAGGCTGTCAGCTCCAGGACAGGCCATCCCGGTGCCATGCGTGTGCCAGGTTATGTGTGTGAACCCGTGGCACAGCTCAACAGCCCCGGATTTCCTTCAAGGAAAGACCCCGCARCGTTCAGAAAACCTAAACCTCGCTCAGACCCGGGCACACTCAGCCAGGCAAAAGGAGGCGTTCCCAAGAGCCTTCCCAACATGGGACAGCTTTCCCACACTGCCAGCCCTGGCCGAGAGRGGTCAAAGCTTTTAGGACCCACATCCCCTGTCTAATCCTTGCTGTGAGCCAAGAATGAGCGCTCAGAGCTACCTCWAACTCATCACCTCTGAGGACAACCAAGCAGACCCCTGAGCAGCTCTCTGTCCGGTCTCCTGTGTCCCCAAATCAGGAACTGAATCAGGAATGACAACCTGGCAAGCTGGGGCACCAACCAGAGACCTCATCTGAGAGAGGGATGAGGGCTGGTGCTGTGTCAGAGCGTGCTCAGGGATGTGTGTCCCCGCTGTGTCCCCGCTGTGTCCCCGCTGTGTCCCCCCTTCCTCTGCAGCACAGCACAGCAGGGATGCCCCAGCCTCACCCCCTGATGGCATTTGGGGTCTCAAGTGCTTTTGCTGGGGGTGGCACACCCAGGAATGCCGGGTGCACCCTGACCCACCCCTGGCCATCCCAAAGCTGAGTGTGGAGAGCTGCTCTGGCCCCCCCAGCTCAGACACACAARCCCAGCAGTACCCAGGCTGATGGAGATCCTGGCCAACACCTATCCCTGTGCTCCCTCTTGCATCCCAGCATGGAATGGGTCCGTGCTTTCCTTTTTCTCCCTTTTTCCCCCTCGTTGGAGGTCACACCCTCCCTGTTACATAACCAGCAGCCAGCTCTGGGCAGAGCAAGGAAACTTGACATTCACATAACCTGCCAGGCTCTCTCCGACGGGGATTATTAAGTCATTAGAGTCTGTTAGCAAATTTTCCCAAATACTTTTTGCTTCTTCCCAGGGGCACCTTGATGGTTAATGATCCYAAACTACGGGCTGGGCTGAAATTCACCCACTCGGGTCAAATAACCTGCTCCAGTGAACCTCGGGGTGTGGGAGAGCTGCAGAGGGAGGGGTCAGGAGGGACCCTTAGGAAAATTCCCTCATGAGGATGTTCCTGTTGAGTAGGAGAGGGAGGGGAAGGTTGGCAGAGGCAGCCCAGGGAGGGGAAGGAGAGAGGTGCCCACCCCAGGGAGGGGTGAGGGGTGATCCCCATCCTCCCCTGCTAACACACACCCGCTTTTCTCCTCGGCTGAGCTGGCAGCCCAGGGCGATATTTCTAACAGGCAACTGTATTGCCTAACTGGAGACAGAATAAAAAATAATCATAAAAAAAAAAACCAGTCGGGCAGGCCAGTTGAGTAGAGAGGAGATCGGTTTCACCCACCTGCAGATGACTTGTCCTCACRTTCTCAGGCTGAGCAGAGTGCACATCAACACCTGGTGATCTGAGCCTGGTGACAAGGGGACAGCAGCCTGGCTGTGCCATCCCCTGGCCCCAAACCCACACTCAGGAGCAGCACTGATCAAAATCCACCTTTTTATCAAGGTACCACTCGCATTTTTATGCCTGTTGAGAGAGCTATAACTGCAACCCAAGGAGTAGGTAAAGGGAAAAGCCCAGACAGACTCCTCTTATTTTAGAGCTGTGACTTTTATGAAGGATATTGTACACTTTAAAGGATTTCTGATCCATCTGGCATTTAGAAAAGCCTTCATAATTTTTATGARTATCAGTAAAACTAGCAATAATAATGAACTGATGGCTACCAAAGTGTGCCTCCAGGTAACTYTGAATAATTTCCACTCGGATAAGCAGTACAACTCTCTGATCTCCATGACCCTRCAGCCTTGAAAACCCTTCAAAAGACCTGAGGAGGCTGTGATTTCCATCCTGAGCCATTTTTGGYTAATATCTGTGAGGAAGTCACCTGGGTATATCCAGCAGGAGGTTCAGMATTGGGATGGGGCTGCAGAAAATTCCCTGACTGCCCAGACAACTGCAAGCACCTCAGTGGTGTCAGCACAGCACAGGCATCCACCCCATAGCTCCCAGAACAGGGGATGGAGCCTTGCAGTGGATCCCACCAGAAATCCCTCAGTGTCACCAACCCCTTCACCACAGGGCACAGACCAGAGAACAGCCAAGTCAAAAATTCACCTTCTTTCCAAAGTTGCTCGTGAAAGGAGATTTGTCACATGAGCCTGTTTGCTCCAGAAATAAAGCTCCCTTTAAGGCAGGTAAATCTCAGGCAGAATCTGTAAGATACCCTAATGTGGCATTAAGCTGAAGTTAAGGTTATATTCCTCCAGGGATGCCAGATGGGATTTGCTTTCCTTGAAGACAGGACACATATTTTAACTTTAATGGATTGATGGAGCCCCTTTTATCTTGTAAATATGAATGAGGAAGGGGGAGCTGTTAAATAAATGGAGGGGTTTTACCTGAACCTTTTTCCCCATCATTGGCTTGGACTRTGCTAAAGACCTTTGTTTTCTCAGYGGAAAACTCGCTCAATCATTCAGAAAGGGAACTAAATGCCTTTTGAGAACATAACCTTTATTTTCCAGATAAATGGTTCACTCAGAGCAATTTGCATGTGGGAAGCTGGTATATGGCACAGGGAAAAAAAATTATATTTAAAACCCAATAGCAATGTAGGTCATGATACAAACATCTACCGCTGAGATGACTTCTCTGGGGTTGGAGAGTTAGGGAGCTCAAGGCAATGTGAAAGGATGGGGAGGGTTTGTGCAGCAGCTCTGCTTAGGGCTGAGTGGRGAGATGGAGGAGTGAACGAATCCATTGTGGTGCAGATAAAAGGGGCTGGGCCTTGGGAAGATGCAGTSAYCCAAATGGAGCTCKGCACATGGGGCTCAGCACCCAACAYTCGCTCTGCAGCTYTGTCCCCAGGGCTGGCTGTKCAAACCCGGCCCAAACCTCTCTGTTTCCAGAACTGATGCCACCASAAGTGTCCCAGTCCCTGGCAGCCGTCACACCCACCCCAGTGACACTTGGCCACCTCTGCCCGAGCACAATTCCCACAGCAAAGCCAAGCAAAGGAGCTGCTGCTGCCACACCAACAGAGAGGGACAAACCAGCACTCAAACCACTGAGTCCTGACGCTCTTCCTCCAGCAGTGAGCTTCCCTAAAGCTCTCCAAACCACTGCGCCCCAAACCTTCTCATTGCCCTGTCCAACCTGCTGAGAACCGACTCATTAATCCAAGTCACCTAATCCAGCTCAGAAACAGCCCCCAGACTTCCAGATCTCAGGCTGGGAACCACAACCATCCCCTCCAAAGTGAGAAAGGCACTGACCCCGCTGCAGGTTGTGGCCCTGGGATGGCGCGGAGGAGGCAGAGCCTGGGAAAGGMGCCGGGAGCAGCTGCGGCAGAGCCYGGTGCCAAGCCCAGCTGCTCGTTAACTAGGGTAACATGTTGTCTCTTGTACACACCTCCAAAGACGCTGCATTAGCTTGATAAGTATTTAACACTTGGCACGGGGGGAAATTTCCACTTAGCATCCAGCAGCGCTGAGCRGCAGGGGGGGAGAGGTGGCACCGGCAGGGCAGGAGGTGGCACAGTGCTGGGGATCCAGAGGGTGTGAGGGTTCTGCCATCACACCACGAGATTCCAGCCCTAGGACAAAGCCCTGGCTCTGCTCTGGGTTTAATCCACCCCTCTCGTGGGGGCTGTGGCAGCTCGTGCCTTTTTTTTGAGAGGCTTTTGGTGTGTGCTGGCCGTGACTGGCGCGCTGTGCTGTGCACATTGTGCTGGGGTGCAGGTACCGTGCAAACACCCTGCCAGGGCCAATGTATTGCTGCCTGAGAGATGTCTTCATCCCCACAGCTGTCAAACTCAGCTCCTGGGACAGCAGAAAATCCCCAGAGCGGAGGGAAACTGAGCTGGGACCCAATCCAAGCTGGGCATCTCTGCAGAAAAAAAATGGTCATTGCTGCAAAATTCGCGTTTTGCAAGCACAGCTCCCTCCAGCATGTGCAGGGATGAGGGTGATCAGACTCTTCCCAGCGTTGGGGACTCATCCCAGCCACACATAAACTGGGGTGGGGGAGCTGGTCCCAGTCCATCGGGCACTCCCCAAGCCTTACACAAGGACAGGCAGCAGCCCAGCCTCCTCTTTCCACTACCAGGTTACATTAGCATTTTCCATATGTTTCAATGCAGATAAATCTTTTGTCTGGATTGAAATCAGTAATTATGAGTCAGTGTTAGAACACAGTGGGTGAGTCAGGCACAAAAGCATTTCTGCCTCGTACCCTCAAGGTCTAAGACACATCGCTCTCCTGAGCCTCCCATGTGTGGTCTTTGTTCAAGGCTTTCACAAACTCCACGGGCAATCCACCAGCGAGTTCAGCAGCAACCCCCAGCCAAAGCTGCCACCTCCTCTTCAAATCCTCGGGGTGGGAAAGCACCCTCAGCACCTGGGAAATGCACAGGTGGTCCCTGCTCACTCGGTGCTGTGTTCATGACTTCAGCTCTGAGGGGATGTGGGTTGTTGGAGGGGATGTTTTATTGATGGGTGTGGCTGGCTGGAGCTTTGTCTCCCCAATCCCTTTGATCCCCCAAATCATCTCCTTACCCCATCTCCTCTCCTTACACCCCCGTGGAGTTTAGCCCCATCCTTCCCTCCCATGTGGCACTTCATCCTCCCACACACCACGTTTGGGCTACAGAAGAACGATCAAACCCTTGGAGGTGCTGTGGGCTGTTGGTTGGTTTGGTCACCCAGGTGTGAGGARGGAGCTCCAGCCCAGCAGCCACCCYRGAGAGCCCATCCCAGTGTRGRTCCCACTGCTGAGCCACATTTTAGAGATATATGGGCAGAGGAGTACATGGCCTAAATCCTGCATCTTGGCAAGAGCCACATTGTTAATGTCACCCTGGTGAGACCCTTATCAATGTCACCCTGGTGAGACCCTTATCATGGCTTTTCTGCTCCCTGGAACATGTGGAAGTTCTTTAGGGGAACAGAGTAGAACTTCTTTAGGGGCTTTGTCCTAAAAAGGCAAGACAAAGAGGTTCCAAAAGCCATTAGCAAGGAGAACACAGTCCAAGATCTCCACATTCCCAGCATGATCATCGAACTTCATTTAATTTTGACATGCCACAAAAGAGTAACAACACGCTGACGCGTGCAAGAACCAGCACCTCGCACACATGGGAGGGAGAACATCCCCCTGCTCCTCGTTTGAGCCACAGCAGAGATAAAAATCCCACTGGCACGACCTAGGAAGGAGCTGTCAGCCCCCAGCTCTGCCCCGAGGAGATTAGCTCAGYGAGCCTGTTTGCTTTCTTTGCCTTAAAGCACGCAAAAGCCAACAAAACAGACTTTGTTTACTGCCCATCCTAAACCGCTTAGGCAGGGGAGATGAGCTGAAAGCTTAGACACGCTGCAGAGCCCCRGCCAGATGTGGTTTCCAATGGCTGAGTTAGGCACCTCTGAAACCTGAGGTTTATTAATGAAGGTGCCTGCTGAACCRTAACGAGCTGTTGTAATTACCCCGCGGCCGGACAGCACCGCCACCAGCGCCCGGCCGAGTGACCACAGCATCTCGGGGAGGTGAGGAAATAGGTGAAGGTCATTCCCCAYGCTGACAGGCTCTGGTGGATGGCTGGGGAGAGATAACAAACCCTCAGGGCTCACCCCCGATAAGGGATGAGAAAGCTCCAGAGGCGAGGAATAATTACGTGTGAAGGGCAATGTTTTCCTCCCAATGACAAGCACTTCATCAGAGCCCTCCAGAGCTCAAGATGTTCCATTGAGGGACCAACCATGGCCGGGCAGCACCGAGTTGTGTCTCTGTGGGGTGAGCACTGGGCAGGAGAATCCTTTCCTGCAGCCCAGATGGTCYCTTCCCAGTCCAAACCAGTGCAAGGAGCAGAAAGGAGGGGTGTTCTCCTCCCAGAGCATCCCTACAGCATCTCCAGAGGTTGAACACAATGGTCACCTGTGGATGAGCTCCAGGATGCTCAGGAAGTGACGCTGGGCTGTGCTCAGGTGGAAGCAGCTTGAACTGCATCAGCCCAGAGCCCCCAGCAGTGGGAATGGAAAAACCACCATGGTGMGGGCAAGAGAAGCATCTACACCAAACCACCAAGAGGATGGAGACAGGAAAATCACAGAAAACAAACCAGAGCATCCAGGAGGGGGTCACAAAGCTGGGGGAGCAGGTCACCCTCCCCAGCAGGGGTACAGAGCTGTCCTCCTCCCCTGCTCCCCGGAGCACAGCCCTGCTGATGGAAGTCAGCACCTCACCAGGGAAACACTCACCGGGAGCTTTTCACACCTGGCTTTGCCTCTTGAAGTTTCACACCAGTGAAGAGCTGTGACCTCAGGAGGGGAGGGTATCAGCTATATTTCCCAAATATCAGCAAATTGTGTGAGAGGAAGAGATATGCTAAGGGGGCAGACTGCTCAAACCATTACCATCCTTCTTAGTACCACTTAGCTGAACCGTTAAAAAGATCCAGGGCTCCCAAAGACAATTAAGCTCAAGGGAAGCCATAAATCTCAATAAACATCAAGCCAAGTTTTCTTCACTGCTTGAAACAACAGATATAATTTCATTGGTTACTGAGCTCATGCTCCCAAAGGGATTTCAGATAAAAAGCCACTTATTCAAAACACCAAACCCAGGCTTCTCCTGTCTCTCAGGCTACCGAGGGGTCAGATTTCCCAGCATGGGAACATGTGCCCCGCAGTCTGCAGAGGTGGAGCCTGGCTGCAGCAAACCTTTGCAGATTTATGATGTCTGTGGCACGGCGCTGTGACCTGCCACCAAGGTCAGGCACCTGCCTGYGGAGGTGGCTCATCCCAGCGAGAGAAAACCATGGGGCAGGAGGGGATCTGGATTGCTGGGGACAGCCCTCAATCCTCTGCTGGGCTTGGCAGGACATGGAGCTGGTGGGGCTGGACCCTGCTGTGGGACAGTGCCACACTCGCAGGGGCAAAGATCATGCCTGACCAAAGCATGTCCTGGATCTCCAAGCTGGCTGCCACCCCTGCCTTGTTTACTCTGAGCTCCTTGAGGAGCCCAAACGGGCAGCACAGAGCACAACAGCAATCCTGGCTGCCCCAGGAGCCTCCTGGCACTCTGCCCTCGTGCCGTTTATCCAGCCCACAGCCAGCCTCTCTCATCCATGTGCTTTCCACTGCGGAGATCAGAGTGAAAGCCATGCCAAGGCAGCACATGCCAGCCTCAAGTCCTCACTCCAGGKTTTTTTTCCTGGCAGGTTTTGTGCTCAACAGGGCTGGGGCCCTGGTTTTGACAGCTCTCTGCAAGGTCGTTTCATTCGCCAAGAGCTGCTTCCTTGTGCTTTGATTTAAGTTCTTGCATGCTTCTTGTATTGATTTCTCTCAGATGTATTTTATGGGGAATAAGCACTCAAACCAGGAGGCCAAGACCTCCTGCATTGTGCACGGCATAGTAATGGATGAGCTCCTTCTCAYTCTCACTCCCTCCTCTCACTCTCCTTGTCCCCAATTCTCTCACCTTTTATTTAATCCACTTGCAAACACACCRGGGTGAAGGATGACAAAGGCAAAACACATGAGATGTCCCTGCTCTGGATGCTTCCCTGGGTGAGCTAAGCAGGGGACGGCTTTGGGATGAGAGCAGAAAGACTTCTCACAGCTTTTGTCAGGAGTTTCAGCTGCAAAAGCATTTCCCAGGTTGAAAAGGAGATTGTCTATGGGATCTCCTTGACTGGGTAGTGCTTGAAAGCATCAGGAAGCACAAAGAACTCAACCTTGTCATTATTTAGGACCTAAAAGCCAAAGATCGCTGAACCAACACAAACCTCATTTTTCTCCCCAAATGAARCCATCTTTACAATCAGAAATGTTCTGGTGGGATGGGAGGGAGTGTGTCCTCATACCTGTTTTGCTGTCTGTGCAGATTATCCAGGGACAAACAGATCCCTGGCTTTCCTGCCTGCTGAAAAATCTCCTGACCTCAGCAGAGGTGGAGACACAGGGGGTCCTGGGGGACAGCCTGAGCTAGCCAGGTTTCCAGCCCAGTGGTTTATCAGCATCCAAGATGTGCAYTCTGGGTTTGCTGCATTTGGCACTGCTGGAGGTGACCTTGGCAGTGCTGGTGTCCTGGTTAAACCCCAGCCTTAGCAGAGACCTAAAATCACCACCAGAAACAGCAGAACATTCCAAGAAACAAATCCTCAGCAGACTCGAGGGATGGGTTTTCCCTGTTTTAGTAAACAACTATCTGTGATCCCTGTTGCCAGCATCAGGTTTCCCCAAATCCTGAATGCAGGCTGCYGAAATGATGACACTGTTGGAAAAACGAGGACTCCAAAACTCCCATTCAATCTATTTTCCTCTGACGACACAARCCCAAGGAGTCAGGACTTGGATGGCAGCCCTCATTCTGTCCACGGGAGGAATAAAAACATGATTATTGTTTTTCTCAGTGAACTGCAAAGCCTGTTTTTAAGTGAAACCTGAGCTGCYCGTCTCATCACGTGCTTCCAGGAGCTCGAGCTTTCGGAAGACCAAATACTTTGGAACTCTGGATAAGACCATTAGAGTTGCTTAATTTCCTTTATGTCCATCTGTTTCAGTTCAGCTCAGTTGCTTCTGTCCCAGACAAGACATTTGGCTCTTCTAAATAAATCTTATAGCCCATTTGGATTAAAGATTTTCTGATGCAGCCTCTGAATATAATCCCTCTGATTTGCATCTCAAAGAAATCGAGTTAAAACCGAGTAAGAACCATACACGGAGTGCTTGGAATTGCTGGAGTATGTGGAGCACTCACGAGATCCCATATGGATAATGGTGCTTTTGTTTGGAATTGATCATGAACTCCTGCGTTCCCCTGGCCGTGGTCACACCAGGCACACTCCGGGGCTTTCAGAGCAGACAGGGTGAAAACATAATTGACTGGTTTTGCTCTTGTCCAAGGCTCACAAGTCTTACACCCCAGAAACCGAGAACGCTGCGGGAAAAGTGTGAGACGCRCTCAGAGAGCGGCAGTTGAATGAACAGCAAATCACACCCAAGCTCCAGTGTTATTATCATTAGCTCCTAAGACGTGTTTTTCATATGGAGGCAGAGCTCAGAGAGCATTTCCCCATGCTGGAGCACTCACAGGGGTCTGTGCTCTGCTGTCCCATTCTCCCCAGGCCGCTCAGCCTGGCACTGGAAACGTTATCTCATTTTTGAGCAGCAGAGCCTGGGTCACGGGATGCCGGGGTGCTATTCCTGGCGGTGACGCAGCCGCCTTCCTGCCCAGGCAAATGCTTTTCCCCTTTCCATGTCCCAGGGTACCTGTCTGTGACACATGCCTTGCGAAACGGCTCCAGCTCGCTCTGAGATTCCCCAGATAACAGCTCCGTTCGAGGGTTGCTGCTGCTGTCATTTTGGCAGTGGCCCAAGCGCTCCCTCGCCACCGCCAACCCATCCCACTGATCCCTCTCTCAGGAGCGTTTTAAAGCTGGAGGTGTTTGTGCTGGTGAGGCGTGGGAACAGCTGCTTCCCTCTTTCTAACCTCCAGAGCAGTAAAATCCTGAATTTTTTTTTTTTTTAGAAACCTTACGTAATCTTTAAAAAAATTAAGTAAAGCCTTGCTCACCATCAATGCTGTCCATGGCAGAGCTGGGCTCTAAATGGATTCAAGGGAGGGATTCAGGACCCTGGCACAGCCTCCGTTGGTGACATAATTATAAGAGGAATGGACACGGTTGCATTGACAAACTGCACACCTCCTCCCAAAGATCCCAAGATTATCAACTCCTCTGTACGGTGGGGAACTGAGTCACAGAGCAGGGAGGTGGTTTGGGGATCAGCCCTACAGGGTTACTCCAGAGGATCAGATAGGCAGCAGGACACAGGCAGGAATCCCTTTGCTAGGGCAAAACTGACGCCCACACTGCTAATAATGATAATAATTAATTACAAGGACAGCACAGAACTGCCCCAGCCTGAACCTTTACCCAGAAAAACCTCATTTTCTCAGGATGAGAAGCACCTCGGTTGTTTACCACTGAGGAACTGGGGAGAGAGATGAGCTGGACCCACACATCCCATCACTCCTTCCTCTCCCACTCCTTTAGCTCCAGAGCCATCACAGGGCCATTAAAAGCCAAATTCATTTCCACCACTGAAACCAACTGCCCGTAATACAGAATCTGCTGCAGCTGTGGTTCAGTGTGGCACCTGAGAGCTGGGAGGTTAATGACACAGGGCTGTCAGCAGCCTTAATTATATTCCCATTTTTCCAGCCCCTGATTAGCTTTAGAGCTCATCTGGTGTCAGAAATTTGGTGCCTAAGCTTTGACAAAAGTGTTTCATTATTACTTAATAAACGGGCAAAGAGGGAGGGCATGTCTTTAAGCTCTGGCTTGTAAAAGCTTCCTCTTTTTTTCAGCTTTTTTTTTTTTTTTATTTAACCTCACAAAGGCTTCCTTACCTCAGCCTTTGGGCTGAGTTTATTCTCAGCGCCCAGCCAAGAGCACCCCACATTGTTGGGACCCCCAAACCTGTCTCAAATTCCCCCATAAATGTGCTCTGTTCRGCTGGGAGCCTGCTGCTCTCTGGCTGCTGATGGCAAATTAATAAGAATCATTTATTACTGTTCTATCACCCCTAAAACGAGCCAGGTGCTAGCAGGGAAAAATAATAAAATAAAAGGAGATTTAGAAAWAATAATAATAAAAGCACAAGCTTCGAATCAAAAGATCCAAACGGCTTAAAACCTAAAGCAGAGCTTAGGTTCTTCTTGAGATTCAATTTCCTCCAGCTCTCAGTGAAGTTAATTAGCTTGRATATTAATAGAAGTGGTGAGAAGGAGCCTGGTATCTTTTAGCTCCTTCTCTAAAAACAGTGGGACTGATGGACCCCCAGTCCTTGCTCAGACCCCCAAAAGGCAGCTTGGTACCCAATTCCTTGAGAATTTTCCCCAAATTTTTTCATCTCTCAAAGTTAGGATTTTTTCCCCTTTTGTAGGAAATCCTTGCAGTGCAGTTTTGGGCAGACAATCACAAAATATTGAACTTGTGCTTGGGCAATCGCTGGTGCTGCTTGGGTGGCTGGAGGAGGATTTTAAACCCCGAGCAGCTCTTCAGCATCATGAACTGGATGTTCCCTTCCACCTGGCCTGACAGTCAATCCCCTAAATCCCTCCTGTGTTTGTGAACATCGATAACAACATTTTCCCCGTTTCTGTGAAGATGAGAGGGGCCTGCCCAGAGCAGCAGTCACGTGTGGTGGGGTTTATGGTGCAGGTTGCTGCTGGKCTCTCTCTGGCCTTGGCCACGTTCATGGCAGTTGCTTGAGACGAAGGACGCTCGCAATGATTTTATCCTTGACCTCTGATCAGTCAGAAACCACGGAAGTTTCCAGCACCTCCAACCACTTAATGTTTAACTTCTGCTGTAGCTTCTGGAGACTGATACAATTTTGGCTTTGCAAAGGCAACTGGGGCTCAAGGAGCCGACTGCAAATCATTAGCAGGACTGTTCTCACCCTGGTTCTTGGCTTTTTAATTGCCAGGCAGAGCRACATGAGACATTCATAGCAAAAAGCTGCAACCGCATGAAATTCCCCTCGTTTGAGGTTTCATTCCGGCAGAGCAGCGAGTGATAGAAACCAGGTTGATAGCAACAGAGCCACTTCCAGTGTCTCCGGTGGTGACAGCTCTTGATTTTGGCTCAGAAGCCTTCCAGAGGCTGGAGATGGGCAAGGAGCACCAGCAGCATTGAGTGAATGGCCTCAGCTCAGCAGGAAGCAGAGGGGTGGTGTGTTTCTGGCACAGTCCAACTGCTGTGTCTGATGCTCTGTATCTGCTGTATTTGGGCTCGATCCCCACAGCCTGAGTGACTAAAACACACCCCATCACAAGGGGGACCCAGGGGAAGGCTGGAAATTTCTCTGTGTCCAGCTTGTAAATGAGTCCCATGTCCAGGAATACCTGAAACTATTGGAAAGAAGCCATCTCCTTCCCTTTACCCTCTTCATGAAAAAAAATAATCATTTGTTTTGGGGGCAAAACCAGCTGGAACATAAATGATTTTCCATTAGTGAGGAAAGCTGAGGTGGTGTCTTGTGCTGTGGACATTCCCTCGAAATGGAGAAGGACTTTGGTCCAGCTGCCTCCCAGCAAGGCACCAGTAACACCAGTAGCACCAGCCCTGCAGCCTGTCTCCATCCCATTTGCAGGGCTGGTAACGAAGGGCAAACACCAAATGCTCATTGCACAGAACCCACCCAGGCTAATAACAGTATTAATTACAGCACACGGCCCCTTCTTCCCACTGTAAATCTCTATTAGCAATAAACTGGAAGGGTCATAAAAGGGAGTTTACAATGAACCCACCAGGCAATATGTGCCTGAATCCTTGGCTTTGTTGCAGCTGGCAATAAAGCCATCTTTTATTAGAGCACATACCCTGCCCTGGAGATAACGTACAGGGCCCAGGACTCCTCGAAGAAATGATGCAAAGCTGTTTTGTTGCACTTTGATTTGCTGCAGAGCCGTGTGGAGGTGGGAAAGCCGAGGGATCCGGGTAACAGGCTCCGGTTCCCTCGCTCYCAGCCTGACACTGAATCACCGACAGGGAACAGCCTCGGTAATTCCACATCGTAAATGTTCCTCTGCCCTGCGGGGGGGAAAACTCCAGTAAACAGTAAAAAAAAAAAAAAAAGGTAAAAATTAAAAAAAAAAAAAAAAGTTGGAGGTAAATTAAGAAACACAAGGAAATCTCTCATGTGAGAAAGGAGTAGCAAACRGTTGTGGTGGTGTGATGGGCAGAAGTTAATTTTTAAGCTTCTGTTTTTGTTTATAAAAGTCGGGAGCAGATAGTACTGAATATCTTAGAAATAGGCACAAATCCATCCAGGGGCACGAGGGCCAGGCCTGGAAAAGATTTGTCAGCTTCAGAGTTCCAGCCAGATTCAAAAAGCAAAAAGATTAAAAAAAAGAAAAAGAAAAAAAGAAAAAAATCCCCAAAATAAGCAAAGCTTGATATTTACAACTTGACTGGGACATGAGAGAAGCAACCAGACCAGCACACAGATCCTGAAAATGATGTCCCACTCTCTGCTTGCCTTCCCAGCATCCAGCAAAACTGGACTTTGCTTCTCCTCGTGGGTTCCTTCCARCTCAGGATATTATTCTGTGATTCTGGGAAGGTTTGCTTTTCTGAAGGACAAACACCACCACTGCCAGTATCACTGCACAACCCAGTGCTGCCCCTCTGCCCTGCTCCTGTCCCATCATGGGGTGTCTCCAAGCCCTAAAAAGGGGGACCTGGAGTCTCTGGGCTTTCAAAATCCTTTAGGAGACACCAAYACTCATTAATTCAAGCTCAGTCAAGGCTGCTGTAGACAGTGGTGTGAAATCACCAGTTTTATTTAGCTCAGTGCTTAGGTAGGATTGTTCTCAAGTGCAGTTCAGCCCTGTTCTCTTATATATCTTGCAGTCTTAAAAGCAACAAGACTGTCGCCTCTGGAGCTATTTCTCTGCTGTTTGTAGCCTTGCTGGAGCTGCAGTGTTTARCTGGAGGGCTTCATCTCCTTTAGACAGCCACCTGTCAATTATCCATCTCCTCCATAAATAAAATAAACAGCTGRTGGCTTTTGTTATATCCATAAAAGTCACTCTCCCTCTGTGTTTGCAGTAAAGCTGGTGGCACTGTGCCAGGAGAAGGCAAACACATTTTTCCAGGGAGTTTAATACCTGGCTCCAGCACTGTGGTTTGGAYTTTCTTTCAAGCTGAAATTCAACCACRTCCCTTCACAGTGCTGCCTTTATGCTGCTCTGAGGTGTGTTTCCATTCTTGTAAACACTCACAGCTTTGGGGMTGTTTTGGACAAGTTATTGCCCAGAGAAGCTGTGTCTGCACCATCCCTGGAAGTGTCCAGGGCCAAGTTGGACGGGGCTTGAAGCAGCCTGGGATAGTGGAAGGTGTTGTTGCCCATGGCAGGGCTGGGATGAGATGGACTTTAAGGTCTTTTCCAACCCAAACCAGTCTGGGATTCCATGAGTGTCATGGTGGGAATCCATCATAGTTGTCAGATGAACAGCACAAGTTGTCCCCTCCAAGTGTTCYCTTCAGTGTGGCATTTTTTAAATTCTCCTTCCACCCATTTCACACCTGACATCCTCAGGGAACATTCTCATCCCACTTCTCCTGCACTTTTCCCTTCCCAGGTTAGAGCTTTTCCCAGCTGRGTTTGCAGGCCAGACACACTCTCAAAGTCAAGGGGAGAAAAATAACACGCTGGAAGTGCTGGAGCCCTGGGCCTGGCTTTTTAAAGATGAATATTCYGCAGAGAAATTACTCATTGTTTTTTGTGGCTCTTTTACAGAGACAGAGAAAGAAAAGAAACTGATGTAATAGGAGATATTAGCCAAGACATCTGACTAAGGCACCTCGCTCCCCATCCATGACACCCAGCCTACTTGGAACTTCTGCTGCCAGCCCCAGCCTGGGCTCTGCTCCTGCTGCCTGATGGGGCACAGATGGGGCTGAACCCCCAGAATATGGGGAATCTGCAAGAAACACCCCAAAAACAACCTCTGAACCCGCTCCACATGCGAACCAGAGGAAGATGGGGAGCACCACCAGTGGCAGCCTGGTTTGGAAGGGATCTTGGCTCTCTCCTGGGCTTTTTGCCACCAGCCTGTCCTTCCCTGTGCTACTGAGAGTGCCCAGTAGCCAGCAAGGCCACAGCAGCCATGAATCATCCCCATCCAGCCCTCCCCAGCTCCAGCTCCCATCCATGCCCATGACGCACATGTTTACCACCGGTGGGAGGGCAGCTTTTATATATATATATATATATTATATATATGAATTCTTACTGCAGCCAGTGACTCTGTTCCTGAGGACAGAGGAATTATTACCCGCTGCTTCTATGGTRTAATAAAGAGCATGTGTTGTAGCTTGCATAAATTTAGCTTCTGAGCTGATGAACAAGAAGATTTTTCCCCTTCTCTGCCCCGGACTGTGCAGATGAGTGCTCCCATTTATCCAAGGAAGGGATGGCTCAGTGAGAAGTGGGAACAAGGGACACACACAGGGACACATGGCCCYGTGCATATTGAGCCAGAAAAACGCTGGAGCTGTCTAAATCTACCCAGCAATCCCGCGCTAATCTGCTCAGTGGCAGTCCCAAATATAACTCAGGGACAATAAATAAACTAACAGGAGTTAAATAAGTTCAACTTCTTAACCTTTGGACRGATCAATCCTTGTGTTATTTCTTTTTTGCCGTGTTTCCCTGCATCCCCCATGTCTTTTTTTCCCTTCTCCCTGTCTGTTAGCTCCGGGCAGGCTGACAGCAGGTCACAGCAGCCGGGTGAGCAGGTAGCTGGAAGCAGAGGAGGAACACCCAGATCTGTTAAAAAAAAAAAAATAAATAAATCACCAACCACTTCCTTTCTGAAACCTGGGGCTGTCGCTTCCTGCTCTGCATCCCAGATCTCAGGAGGTCCCATCTCCAGGAGGACTGACACCYTCAGGGGTGCAGGAGTTTAAAAATCCTGGGTTAAGAAGCTCTGACTGTGGCTCCTGCCTGTAATTCCCACTCTGCCATTTCCATGAGATGGTCCATGGAGTTGAGATCTGTAAAATACCTGGTTCGGTGTGTGCTGGAAGAGAGTTTACCATGCCTTCCTGTCCCTCACCATGACTCATCTGCTGCTGTGACACACATTCATGGGGAAAGTATGATGCTGGTACCCAGCAGATGCCATGCTGGAAGGGGATGGTCCCAGCTGCACTGCTCAGCACATCCTCCTGCTTTATTATCCATCCTAGTGAGAATAAATCTTTCCTCCCAGCTGCACTCTCCATTCCCTCAAAAATTATGCATCTCCAGCCTTCCTACTGCTGCCATCTGCACAGGCCACAGCTTCCTAGGTCTTTTTCAAGGTGGTCAACACAGCCACCATCCTRCTTTACCAAAATCCCAAGAGGGTTTTTTTGCTCTGAGCTGGGAAAAAGAAGCTGTTTTCCAGACTCCCACCCTCGGAAGATGAGTCRGAGGAAATTAGCAATGATGCACAACTGAAAAAAATCAAATTGCTCCAGCAAGTTCAAAGCTGAGGCAGTCTGGAGACATCTGCACACCACATGCCAGGAGCAGTGAAACATCAATAAATCCTTGCAGGCTGGCACTGATGGAAAGAGGCTCGAGATGCTCAACCYAAGTGGGGAAGCTCCCAGTGCTTCTGTTATGAAGTGGCTGAAGGGACTCAGTGGAGAGATAGTTGAAGGAAATTAGGGAAAAATAACAGTTTTTTGGGGAAAATGTTGAGCTACCCAAGTTCATAAAAACACAGAATGGTTTGGGTTGGGAGRGATCTGAAAAATAYCATTCCCCACTCTGCCRTGGGCAGGGACATCTTCCACTATCCCAGGYTGCTCCAAGCCCCATCCAACCTGGCCTTGGACACTTCCAGGGATGGAGCAGCCASAGCTTCTCCARGCAACCTGTGCAGGRCCTCACTGCTGTTGCCWTCATTTTGGGGYGYTTGTTGCTCCAGTTTCCAGAATGTGATGGCCATTAAAGTCTATTTTCTGACTGAAACACAAAATCATTAGACCAAATCTAATGAAAACCTTTTTAAAACCGGAAGGCAACCATGAATTAAAATGGCAGGGAAAAATGGAGGCCAAAGTCCAAACTTATTTCTGGAGAAAAAGCTGGTTTTAAAATAAATACAATAGAACTTYCCCAGGTGAAAAATGTCCATTTCCTTTACCAGAGATCAATAACATGACAGGATCAGGTGCTCAGGCTGGTTGATCTGWGGCTGTTTGCAAAAGGCTTTCACTCTGCCTGTGGAGCTCAGAGTAAAAAACTTTACAGTGTTCAGAGAAAAGTGAGTAAACAACCCAAAATCAGAGGTCCAGGAATTTCTCATCTGAAAGGCCTCAAGAGTGGAGGAGGAGGTGCCAACCCAAGTGGGAAAATCCCACTGTAGCTGAGCAAATTGGAAGCTTTGTCATCAACTCCAAGAGAGGCAGGAATTATTCACTATGTTTTTCTAAACTTCTGTGTCATCCTCAACTCCATCCCACTGGATTTTGTGGTTGAGGAAATGGCGTGGCTGGAGTAAGGCAGTTGTAGGAAAACTTTAGGTCCACATTTAGTAAGCACAAATATCCCCTTGTGAAAATACAGACACATGTCAGTGTGATGGATGGATGGATGGATGGATGGATGGATGGATGGATGGATGGATGGATGGATGGATGGATGGATGGATGGATGGATGGATTCCTCCACTTTCAAGGCATTTTCCATGCTGGGATGACAGGAATACTCTGAATACTGTGGATGGGTTACCTTGCTGAGAATTGCCACACAGACAAGCACCACACTCCATCCCCAGTGCTCCCAAACTGGGTGAATCCCCATCTCCCCACCAGCTCCAGTAGCTCCATGGCACATTCCCACAGCAGACATTGCCTTCTCCAAGGAAAAATTGAGGCTGGCCATAGCTGGAACACCATGACCAGCCTCATGGTCCTATGTATAAAAAGTATTTGTRGTCTTCAGGCACAGAAATTCAAATAAAATCTACTCTCAGAGTCTGAAATATCCATCAGTTGTGGAGACAGGAGACAGAGGGAAGGAGCACATTTAGGGCTGGCCCACAGCAGAGGAACTGAGACGTGAGAACGGAGCCTGGTGCCTGCAGGCTGCTGCCTTTCCTCTAWGAGAGGAGTTTCACACAGACCTGAAACCAAATTGTCAGAGCAGGGAGTTTGCAGAGAGTGCGGGGGGACTCCCATGGGGATGCTGGAGACCAGATTTTCCTGAAGTGCTCACCTGCTCTGCTGTGCTTTTTGGAAACTCTGACACGTGGAGCAGATAGCTCTAGACACCGCTGTCTCATATAGGTATGGCTGACTCAGATAAATATATAAATGTATGTGTGAGTGGCTTAACACACTTCCCTTTCTCCCTCCTCTCTCCCCCCAAGTTTTGCATGTCTGAAGCTGTTTCAGATAGAAGATACTAAAAAATGAAAATGCATTTGGGATGTCTGGGAACTGAAGAAGTCAGACTGTGAGAAAACCAGACAGGGTTAGAGCCCAAAAATCCCTGTCTCCTGCCAGGAATCTCAACCCAGTGCTGACTGCAGGTTCTGATTCTCCGTGTGCTCAGCAGCAGCCAGGGCTCTTTCCAAAGTATATTCCATCAGCAGTAATGGGTCTTTCCTCATAAGCTCTGTTTTCATAGTAAATCTTCAGTCTTACATTGCATTACAGAGTTCAGCTGCCGCTAATCCTTAAAAACAATTCATTTCCAACTGCAAAGTGCAATAAAGAAAGGATAATCACTATTAATATTAGTTATTGTTATTGATTTCAGCTTTAAAGAATTGATTTTCAGTCCTGGCTGCATTTATGAGTCTCTTTGCTGAAGATGCATATACAGGGCCCACCACTATTTTTAGATCCTTGCCCTAGCTCYGGGAGGAAGAGGATGGAGAAGGCAKAGGAGAGACCTGGTRGGGAAGATCCTGATGGGTGAGGGAGGGCGTCTCCATATGGTTTCACATGCACAAAAWATATGGAGATTAAAAGGAAAATTCCCAGTGCTTTCTTCCAGCTAGTCCCTGCAGTATCAGTGAGTCCCCCCAGTCCTTCATGAACTGTAAATTCAGCTTTACCCTCTGCCAGTGAGCCTTGCTTTGCCTGGAGTTTTCCTGCCTGACACCTCTCCCCACTCCACCCACAGTTTGATTGYTAAATATAGCATTAAAATCGAAATAAAGTGGTTTTAGTGGAGATAACCCTTTCCTGTGGGGGGGCTCAACCCTCTGGGGATGCTCAGCATCCTCCACTGGGCAAATCTGAGTGAAAGCCCCAAAAAAGCCGATGATGTGGGGTGGGATGGGATTCCTGGGAGTATCTGGGCAGGATGGGAAGGTGGGAAATGTTTTGCCACTTGTGGTCGAAGCAGATGCCCAGGGAGGGATACTGAGAAGAGAGAGTAAAGTTTCACTTCCTTGTTTTTAAGGCAAAAAGGGGGTTGGGTTTTTTGAATCGACGTCTTGCTTCAAAAAGTCACTAAAGTTCTGTCTCAAGGGCATAAAAATATTGAGAACCTCAAAAGCAGAAGGAAGGGGGCTGGTTTTTT
Source organism: Malurus melanocephalus (assembly GCF_030028575.1). Lineage (NCBI taxonomy): Eukaryota > Metazoa > Chordata > Aves > Passeriformes > Maluridae > Malurus > Malurus melanocephalus. Next base: position 600,063 of record NW_026623381.1, read on the forward strand.
AGGCCAGCAAAATGTTTCAGTGGGCTTGTACTGTATGTTCCAGCATATTGCTTGGGAAGAAATTTTGAAAATTTTTTGCAGTTCCAGTCACCCTACAGCAAACACTTCTTTTTCCCAGTTGTTTGGAAATGGCAGTATATATAAAAATCCCCATATATAGCTCTATTTTCTCTGAGCTTTAAAATCTCTCCCTCTAGATAGCTTGAATATAATCTGGTGAGGATGTGGGAACGAAACTGGGATAAAAACCCTTAGCCAAGCCTGCAAAATAATTAAATGAGCGTTTAACCAAGATCATTATTTTCCACAGTTTTATTTATATGCAAGATTGGATACAATGGTCTGGAATATTGTTCCACACTATTACTGTGCTATAAATTATTCGAGCAAAGCACAGCAAGGCATCATAATGCAATATATTTTTATAGTGCCATAAAGTAATTACGCACCAGACAACAAAATCCTACAGAAGTGACATATTTTATGCTTAAATTATAATTACATTAAAAGCGTCTCTTCCATTTGATGTTTATGGAGCGCACACAACGGCTGTCGAGAGGCCTGGGAACAAAGGGGATCTCTCAGGGAGAGAAGGGCTGGGCCAGGGAGATGCAGCTGGGGAATATTCCTTGGATTTTGGCATTTTCAGAGTATTTCTGAGAATTTTGGCYGCCTCTCAGCAGCCAAGCTCACAGTAACACAACCGTTCCTTGGGCTAGGCCTATGGATACAGGCCCATCCAGGAAAAAACAATGCAATCTAATGCTATTCCAAGAACTGGGGTGGGTTTTTTACCCTTTGTTTCATCTCCCCTGGACATGAGGGATGAGTGAATTATCCAAATTAACATTTGTGCCCGCAAAGATCTCAGCTACAAGGAAATACAACCACCTCCCTGAACARCGACCTCAATCCATCTTCTTCCAACACCACTTTTCCACAAATCTTGTGATGTTCAGGGAATAAATTCAGTCCAGAAGTGGGAATGACWCCCTAAAAATTGCACTTAGAGCAAAGGGTGGGAAGAACCTGGAATAAAGAAAGATTTCTTTGGCGGGAAGAGCCTGGARCTGTGGATTTTTCGCCTCAGGGAGGTTGCAGCCTACAGGAAACCTCTCCAAATGGGGCCTGAAGATTTTTCCTAGCGGATGGTTCCTGATTTGGCTTAAAACCAACCAAAAAGATCATGTCAGTGATGCAGAGATRGGTTTTTAATCCAGCAAAGCTGCAGGAGCAGTGAGAGGAGCCATGAAGAAGATGCTTCCATGGTTGTCCTCACACCAAGATCTCCTTGTAGGAGCAGCCCAGAGGGTGGGGAAGGGCCAGCCCTGCCATGGGGACGATGTGTGGGGGCAGATTTTCCCCTCAGGGTGGGTTCAGCCTGTACAGAGCAGTCATTCCTGGCAGGGCCATCACTGCTCGGGCCTGTGAGGAAATGGGGCTGYGAGGAAATGGCTTCTGTGGTGGTTTTTCCTGGAAAGTGCCCAGCTCGCAGCTCTCGGCTCCTCCTGCGTGACTCACGCCATGCAGGCTCCCCAAGGTGGGCACACGACACYCTGCGGAGGCGGTGACATCTTCCTSAAGTGTGACAGAGACCACRGCAGGCATGGCAGCGAGGGGAGRGGAAGGGACAGCATGGCGGGMCGGSCCCATGCTSTGCTTTCCAGAGAGGTTTGCTGCTCTGTGCCTCAGTTTCCCCGTCYGTGAGGAGCTGTGGGTGAAGGGAAGGAGGCCAGGAGCAGTTGTGGGACAATAACACTGTGCAAACACTGCCACACTCAGGAGCGGGGTGAAGATACACAGAGTCCCCTTCCTGAGGAGCCCAAACCTACAAAACCTACAAAACCTACAAAACCTACAAAACCTACAAAACCTACAAAACCTAAAAAACCTGCGCTGTGATCGGGGGCAGCTGCACAAAGTCCTGTGAGAGCTTCGTTGGACTGTCCATATCTCTGTCTCTACCCCACAAATTAACTAACCAACAAACTAAATAACTAACCATCCAACCTATTTATCTATCTACTGTTTCTCTAACTAACCAACCTATTTATCTGTTGCCTATTTATCCTACTAATCAACCAACCTATTTCTCTATCTACTATCTATTCGTGGAACTAACTAACCAGCTAACCCACCTATTTATCTATCTGCTCTCTATTTCTCTATTTCTCTATCTAGTCACCCCCTGGAATGACCCCGCTCTTCCAGAGCTGACACCCTTCAGAACAAACCCATCCTATKAGAGGGGGTGTTTTGCTAGAAAAAGGTCACTTCAGCTATTTGTGTGAGAGCTGAAGCCAACTCAATATCCTTCCTCTCCTGACATCCTTTTCCAGGCCAAAACCCTTTCTGGAAGCGCACAGAGGAAAAGCACAGAACAATATCTGTCTTTACTTCCCCCCTCTTGGGCTGTATCCTTCAGTGTCCCACTAGCCCGGGGCTGTGCTCCATGCTGGAAGAAGGAATCTTAAATTATGGGCTCTTAAATCATGTCCACACACGGCTGCTCCCCTGGTTTACCCAACAAACAGGGAGGTCTCCCAATGTGTGGGAGTAGTCCTTAAATTCAGCGACCCGGAGAGCTCAGAGCGGAGCAGGGATGGTTTGAAAGCCTTGCCTGGCTCCTGTGGTTTCTTTTCTCCTGGATCTCTGTCGTGACATGCCCAGACAAAGTGACAACACCTTCACAAACTCCGTCAACCTCATCGTGCTTCCTCCAGCATGGAGCTCTGCTTGCGAGCTTCCTCCAAGAGAAAGAACAGCAGAGATGTTGTGGGCTCTGCTGSGAGAGGAGAGGGCAGGGGTTAAATTCAGGCCTTGGAGAGCTGAAATATTCCAAACATAAGGCGGATGTGGCACTTCCCAGACTGAATGTAAATCAGAGACACATGCTCCCWCCGCTATGGCAGCACATGTGTGCTGTTTATTTGGAGGACCCACACTGCCACTTATTTTTGTTCCCATCCAGTCAGGACTGAAAGGAATTTGCTCCAGCCCTCCATTGCAAAATAATGTGAGGTCTCTCCTCCCCCAGGACTGAGGGCATGAGAGCTACCTTCAATTTTTTGACCAAAAGAACTCATCGTTGCCCTTTCGAGATGAGCTCCAGATCCCCCAGCAGCCCTGGAGCTTCCTCTCCCTCTGAACCCARCCAGGAGCAACTCAACATCAGGAAACGATTCCAGGGACTGTTCCACATCAGCCACAATCCAATTATTTTGCACAGCCTGGTGATGTCTTCCCACAGCCCTTCCCTGACCATGGCAATGCCAGTGATGGCATTGGGCAGGTTGGGGGTGACCAGATCAGGACCAGCCTGGACAGTCCAGCCCAGGGCCACCGGACAGTCCAGCCTAGGACCAGCATGGACAGTCCAGCCCAGGGCCACTGGACAGTCCAGCCTAGGACCAGCCTGGACAGAGGCAGCACGGGGAGGGACATGGCAAGGTTTGTGTCTCTGGCTGTTTACACAAACCCAGGTTTGTCCCAGTGCTGGCAGCAGCATCCTGGGGGTGAAGTCCAGTGCTACGCTGTCAATGGACAAAGGACATGAGCACTGTGGAGCTCTTTAGGCAGCCAGAGGATCAAAGGGGAMAAATRCCCATKGARCACAGATTTTCAGAGCCAGGGTGGSAAAGGGTTTCCTSTCCTGGGCATGGGCAGCTCCCTGAGAAAATCTCCAATGCAGCAGTGCTCAGGGCTGGCTGCAAGGCTGCTCCAACTTCCCTCTTGGGTGTCTTCACTGGGTATTTTGCAAGCAGAAACTCTTTTCTGGCCCAAACCAGCCCTGGCTTCAAGCCAGGACCTGTGGCTGTGGTCAGGGCAGGGCTGAGGCACYGCTAACAAGCCCAGCTCGCTGCGATCTGCCCCCACACAGCCCTGACAGCTCAGTGTGACTTTCTAGGCTTCTCACTCACCCCACAGCTCTTCACCTCCTCCTCCATGTCACCCTGGCTCCTTTTGTGCCCAATTTCAATTTATTTCTTGCTTCAATGTGGCCTTTTGCTCAGCACCCAGCCCAGCCCAGCCTCCCTGCAGGCACCATGACACAGATTACAAGAATCTTCAAACCCCCAGGATTTGGGGTCCTGGGAAAGGTCCTCCCTGCCATCCCTCCTCACTTTTTCACTCTGAGCTCTTCATTGGGAAGGCAGGAGCACAGCACTRCAGGCTCTGCCTTTCTGCAGGGTTATTCTCTGCTTGGCTGGTTGGAGTCGCTTACCCTCGGCACCCCAGCGCTGCAGCAGCACTCCAGGCRTGCAGGAATCRCTCAGGAGCCCAGCATCTGCTGGATCCCCCSTGGAAGGATGTATTTCTGACTAGCAGCTACCATATGACTGGAGCAGAGAGCGAGGGCATGGAAGTGGCCTCGTGTCACCCAGGAGAGGCTGGGTCCCCGCTGGCCCCATCAGCCAGATGTGACTTGTCCAGTGATGCATGAGTGAGTGCCTGGGCTTGGGCTTTCTTGGGTTTCCTTCCTTSCCAGTGCCTCCAGCTGATGGCAGGGAGGCAGCTGAGATGCTGGGGATGAGATCTGCTGTCCCCTGGCATGCCAGTCCTGTGTCCCCAGTGACAGATTCACCCTGACCCAGCTGTCCCCTGTGACACTGGGAGCCCCCRGGTTGCCGGACCGCTGGGTGAGGTTTGAAACCCAGCCATGCACAAACATCCTCCTCTGGTGGAAGGAGAAGGGCACAGAAGCCAGAAAATGGACCTGGATCCTGCATCTGGCTCCCCCCAGTCCCAAAGGGGCAGAGGAACTGGTGTAATGGTCATTTAACAGGTGGGAGGCTCATGCCAGACAGGTCCAGGCAGCAAAAACTGCCCTGGAGAGGATTCAGGAAGGCTCTTTGCATCTTGGTTTTCCCTGCTGGGTTCAGACTGAGGTGTTGCTTCCTTTTGAATCCAGGACTGATGAAAAAGCGCCCACCTGGAGCAGCCCCCACTGCATTTTTTGGCTCTGTGATGCCCGTCCCCATCCCACAACCAAAGCTCCCAGACAAACCAGGATTTTGGAGCCGCTGGGACTTGCCCAGCTGGAAGGGGTGCGTGTGAACCCACTCAGCATCACAGTGCAGGGAAAACAGCCAAAGGGGGCTGGGGGAGACAAAAAATCCAAAACACAAACAGAGCTGGGAGGGAGGGAGGGAGGGAGGGTGGGGGTCTTTGCTTTTCATGCCCAGGTGAGGCAAGGCAGGGAGGAGGAATGTTTTTCTCTAAATTCACCAAGCCCTGGGCCCTTTRGGGTGCTGCCCTCACCCCTGAGAGCAGAGCCTGCACCCTCCCTGCTGTGGCACCTCACACTGATCCCTCTCAGGGGGAAAAACCTGGCAAGGGCACAGCCAATGCTTCCCTCCCACTTCACACAAATCAACTTTTATCTCCTGGCTGAGTGGGCAAGAGGTGCCTCTTCTGACRCTGCTGATGAGAGCCAGGAGAGTGAGGGAGGCACAGAACGGGCAGTGCCTACAATGGCTCTTTGTAAGGGGGCTGAGGAAGTCTCGGCAAGCAGAACAGGTTTACTTTACAAAGACCAAAATCCTCCCAGGAGCAATTATCAGGGGATCTGAGGGTAAGAAAATCCCCAGGTGCCTCGGGCCCCTGTAATTTGGWTGTGAGGACAGGCTGACCTGTGAGGACACAGGTAACGGGGTGAGAACCATTCAGGGAGGGCTCCTGGGGATGCTGCCAGAGGTGGAACTGCTGATCAAACATCCTGCACGGCTGGGCAGCTCCCTATGGAAACAAAATGTGGGGAAGGACTAATTCCTGCTTAATTTGGAGCTGGAAAAGATCACACTCCCTTAGATGGCTYGGAAGCATATTGATCTGACTGTCGTGGTCCCAGGCTGTCGTGCCATGTCAAAACAAGACGTTTTGATCAGACTGAAGCAAAGGAAATGTTGAATTTTCCCTGCAGGAAAAGAATTCCCAGGACTGTGAATTTCATTCTGGCTTGAGATTGCCCTGCTTCAGCATTTCCCATGGGACAGGGAGATTTTGTTCTTTTTTCAGAACTCTCGTCCTCAAGATCTTCTGAAATTCTGGACTTAAGTCTTCCCAGAGGGTCAGGTTTATTCATAACTGAGGATGCCAGAAGGCCTTTTAGGCAGTGTTGTAATTATAACTGAAATGTCCATATACTCCAGAGAGAGCAGAGGCTGAAGATGAGCACGAAATGCCTCAGGAGCCTTGAGGAAATGAGGAGATCTGGCACACGGATTTGGAGAGCCATGGATATGCCACGGAAGCTCTCATTAGTGTTATTCCACATTATGTTTATGGCCATAATACCAAGGCAGAGCTCCCAAGGGGAGACTGTACAGGAGCATCAAAACAAACGGTGTTGAACGGGGAAACATCTCCCACCTGCTGCTGTCAAAGGCTTTTTCTCCTCTAAATGCAACAACACAGGCTCAGAGCCCGAGCCCAGGCACTGCAGCTCGGCAGCTTTAGCCCACAGACACATCCTGAGTCACGGGATGGGTTTCTATTCCTGTTTTCTGTGCCTTTGCAGGACAGTTTGGTGCAAGATTGTGTCACCCACACTCACGCAGCCGTCTGCGTTGAGGCACTTCTTGGCCCTGCCACCTCCATCTCCTGCTGAGCTGCAGGTTCCCACCTCCACCTCAAAAACTGCCTGCACAGGGCAGGAGGAGCTGCACAGCCCCATCCAAGGCTGGCTCAGGTCAGTGCCAGCCCGCAGGAACACACTCCAAAATATTCCATCCGTTGATGGGAATCCAGAGCAGACAATTTCCAGAACAATGCCCACCTATTTCAGCATCAGTCCCCAAAATTTTGTTTCTTCAACCACCCACGCCTGTGAAACACATTCCCAAGTCCTCTTCCCACCTGCTGTACCTGGGACTGGCATGACCTCAGGAGTTAACCTGAGGATTGGGATTCTGTTTGGTGTTAATAACCCACTCACAGCCCAGAAATGGGGTCAGGTTTTACCCATGGAATCAGATCCACCACTGGTTTCCAAGGGTTTTGTGGACTCTTCAATCCCATGTTCAGACCTAAMACCCAAAATGCAGTGGCTAAAGTGGTCATGAAGGCCTGAAGAATATTTGGACACAAGTAAGACCCCACCCCAGCAATGCCAAGAAACAGCTTCACTCTGAAATCTGCTCAACCTCTGCCTCACTCCTGCCAAGACCATTTCAGGWGACCTTTTGTAGCTCATTTTTCCCACCCATGAGAAGGCAGAATCCATGTTTAAGCCTTTGCAAAGTGCTTGGAGTTCTGCAAACTCCCAAATGCTGGTGCAAAGGCAGATGTTGTTGAGAGCAGGGCTTGGGCTCCGTTTGGCCYGAGAACTGCAGCTGAATGTTTGGATTTTGATTTGGCCACTCATACAACAATCAGTTAAAGTTTAAGCAATGTCCAGAAATCCCGTTGGCTTCTGTGAGGCCAAAGGACACATCCGAAGTGAGGTGAGGGGTTAAATCAGGTTTTCCAATGGATCCTAATTGAGTTAAGCATTCAACTCCCAGGAAATGCCAGAATCCCCAACCCCTTTTCCAAACACAAGATGTGAAGATGAGGTTGCTTCACCTGGATAAAGACTTGAAGAGTTTTATGCCCAGTTTGTCTTTCCCAAAATATCATGTTTTCCATGAAAGGCAGCCATGCAGGAAATGAGTGAYTCTGAGGCTGTACAAATGTTGAAGCCATGCAAACAGGGGCAGTGCCCACGGTGCCAGTCCTTTTGTGTCAGCAGCTCATCCCTGGCAATGATGGAACAGCTCCTGATCCCACGGTGACATCAGAAGTGCCTTGTGCTTTTGCAGAGCTTTTGAGAACTCGAGTTCTATTCTGCTTMAACAATCCTCACCTTAAAAATGAGYCTGTGGAGAATTCACTGCAAATCCCTTTGCATTTCCTTAGTGCTGAGGAAATGAGTGAGATCAACTCCAAACTCGCAGCGAGCTTGCCCTGCCAGAAATATTTGTGCTTGGACCAGCGAAGCCAACCTTTCCCAGGCTGGCTTGGGAGAGCAGACACTTTGTTTTTTGGCTCCAAGGGAAAATGTTGCCAGCTGCCAGCATTTAAACCAGCAGYGCTGCTGCTGAGCACGAAATCAGCCAGGCAAGACATTGTGATGGRGAGACAGAAGGGAGGAAAGGAGGGCATGGACTCAGTACAGAAACCACCACGCTGAGAAACACAGCTGTGACACAGAGCTGGAACGTGCCCGGGGTGAAGCCAGATGAGATCAGGAAATTGGGATTGTTTGCTTCTTATTGCTGCCATCCTTCACCCATTTGTCCTAGGAAACCGTGCAGGAGCTTCTAAAATCCATCTGGTGCCATTTCTTGTCACTGCCTGACCCTGCCCCTGGTCTGACAGCCTGGACTGATCCATGGGGTGACCATGGATATTGCACTGGGAGGATGACTCAGTCTCACTGAGGATAAACTTGAATTACTTTGAGAGATGATCATATTTTTTTACCGGGTCCATCGCTGTGATTGTTCCCACATCACACCCTCATCCTCCCTGCCTTTTTCCCACTCTCCTCGGCACTTCCAGAAGAAGCAGGAAGATGAAAGCAGATGTTGGCAGCTTTCAAGGCTTCTCTTTCTGAGCCAGGCAAAAGTGACTTTGATTTTCCATGCTGCTCTAGCAGACTGTTCTGACTGAGTGCATGAGTGGATATGGATTTATGGGGAATTTACCCAATGAGTTGGGAGCTGTAGAGTCATATATTTATATATTAAAAAAATATATTTATAAAAAATTCTGTTTCAAATCAATACCCCAGGACTATTCTTCATAAAACCAAGAAGTTACACGAGCAAAAAGAAAATTAACATCAGTGTGTTTCCCACAAATAGAAAGTTTCACAGAGTTTGGGTTTTGTGGGCGTACTTTTCAAAATCTGCCCACAAATGTTTTCTGTCTTAAACACCTCAAAAACTTCCCAGCAAAAAGTGACAGAATGTATCTCTCTGCAGTCAGAAATGGGATTGCATCATATACAGCCACAATCAGGCTGGTTTTAGCTAATTAGCTCTGATCCAAACAGCAGCATTGCTTGAACAGAGCTGGAAGAGACCCAGGGCAAGTTTCATGATCAGGAGGTCCATGGGGGTTRGAATAAGATGATCTTTTAGGTCYCTTCCAACTCAAATMATTTTATTATTTMTTATGAATCCATGCCAGAGGGGCTGGAGTTCCCTGGAAGGCCATGTTGATGCCACTTTGAGCATTTCTATGTACTCCGGGGAAAATTCGAGGAGCCCAAACGTTAAAATATGAGTTGGGAAAATATTCCAAATTCCTTTGCAACAGTGGGGAAAAAAATCTGGAGTGTTTTCCTACGTTTAAAATAAGAGCTTTCAACTGTATTTTATTTTAAGAGACGTTTCAATTTTATATTTGTTTAGATTTTATGATGACAAGAAAGGCAAAACCCTGCAGAGTGATTCCTGAAGGTGGAAGGCTCCTGGTGCTGGTGGTTGGTGCAGTTTGAAGGAGTTGCTCCGTGCTGGACCAGTTTTTGGGATCAGAGAAGCAGCAGCAGCCTCCCAGTGTTTCCTTACCCAGCTAATATGAAGGCAAAGCTCCTGCTGTCTCCAGCCGATTGTAATTCAATTGTAAAAAAAAAAAAAAAAAAAATTTGCTCCAGGTGGCAATTTGGCATCTGCTTCCATTTCCCCCCGCGGTGAGGGATTGCAGGCACCGCTAACGAGGGGCTAATTTTGCACACGCTGGGCCAGATCCTCGGCTCCTGCAAAGCTCAGAGAACACCGTGGAAAGGGAAGCAGCTCGTTCCAACCGAGGGGCTGAGCCCTGGCAGTCAGTCCTTCCAGTCCCGGTTGCGACAGCGGCTCGAAGCTGTGATTTTTGGGCTGCAGCCTGGGACGAGCCCTGYGGTTGCTGTTTGCATCCGCAGCCTCTTTAAACATTCTCGTGCCGTGTTATCGCTCCCGAATTCCAGAGTGCTGAGTCCTGGCCTCAAGCAGCCAGAGGAATTTGCTCCCCAAGCATTAATGCCTTGTTTTTTTTTCCCCAGAAGGATCCCCCGGGATGGCTCCTGTTGTGCAATGAGGGTGGGCTGGTGTCCTGCCAGGCCCCAGATCCGGGGGATCTTGGTCACTCTGGCATGTCCAGCTCTGGCACGTGAGCTGGGTGATGGGACCATCATGGTCCAGCCATGGTGGCACAGGGACAAACCCAGGGTGAGGAAGGGATRCAGGAGTGGGCACTGCTGAAGGGCAGCAGCCTCCTCTACCCCTCCCACTCCATGGGTGYCCAGGTTTGCACCAACCCATCCAGAGGTACAACTGGGGGAGATGCACCACATCCCTGATTCTCGTTCCTATCCTTCCTGCTGATTCTGAGGACAAAAGAGGTTTTGGGACTCCTCACTGCAGGGTGAAGCTGCAGCAGAATTGCTCCAGGTTTGCACCAACCCATCCAGAGGTACAACTGGGGGAGATGCACCACATCCCAGATCCTCATCCTATCCTTCCCGCTGATTCTGAGGACAAAAGAGGAGGTTTTGGGACTCCTCAGCTGCAGCAAAATTGGTCCAGGTTTGCACCAACCCATCCAGAGGTACAACTGGGGGACATGCATCACATCCCAGATCCTCATCCTATCCTTCCCACTGATTCCGAGGACAGAAGAGGAAATTTTGGGACTCCTCATTGCAGGGTGAAGCTGCAGCAGAATTGCTCCAGGTTTGCACCAACCCATCCAGAGGTACAACTGGGGGAGATGCACCACATCCCAGATTCTCTCTCTTATCCTTCCCACTGATTCTGAGGACAAAAGAGGTTTTGGGACTCCTCACGTCAGGGTGAAGCTGCAGCAGAATTCCAGCCTGGACTGAAAACTCACAAGGAATAATTTGAAGTTGTACATACTCAAGAGCAATAGTTTTTAAAAAACAGAGATTGGGGGAAGAGATATAAAAGATTCTGGATGAAAACCAGGCAAATTCCTTGAGTTTGGAGGAGGCTCTTCCACATYTGCTTACAGCAGGGGTTTCTGTCACTCCCGCTGCCGGTGCTGTTAGTGCGCAAAGGCCGTGGGACAAACGGGGCTGGTGAATCATCCCGGGCGAGCTCCGAGAGAGCCAGCAAGCTTTCGCAGAGTCTTTTTGATGACAAGAGCGTTGTGCTGACAAAACAGCCCATTTTCCCCAGTCTAACCCCCTCGTTATCAGCCCCGCGTTCCCGGAGTGTTGGCTGACACGGCGGCGCGGCAGACGAGGATTATTAAGTTGTTGACAGAAAGCTCATCCACTCGGAGCAGTTATCGTGGCAGGGAGCATCCAGCACGCAGGCAGCTCCTGACAGGCTCTCTCATCAGCCAGATGCCGTGTGTGGGGGAGCCTCCTCGAGTCCCACACCCCGTTTTCCCTCTCATTGTATTTAAATGAGTCTCCCAGCAGCGTTGTGGTTGATTAGCCCTGCAGAGMGATTCATGGGGGCACGGCCATAAATAGTTCTGGAAGTGGTTCTAAGCTGTGTTTCCAGGTGAGTCCATCTCTGCAAGGAGATAGGAGAGGGAGATATTTGGGAGAATGCTGCTGTGACTGCTCTCCAAATGAGCAAGAAGGTCGTTAACTGAGCACAGGACCTTCATGGATGGGTAAAAAAACAGACCAAGGGCAGAAATTCTCCTTGCCAAGACCTCCATTGCTTTACTGATTTTGGTATGAGGCCACTGATTGCACCAAGTGGCTAAAAGCCAAGCCAAAGGCCGGGATTAGAAAGCCAAAGCACTGTCCAGTGCTTTMTTCCTGAGCTCAATAAATTTATCCCCTCCTGGAAATGCTGCTCAATGTTAACAGGATTAGTGGGTCTGCTCATCCATCTGGGCAACCTCTCAGAGCGGGGTAGGAAGGAAGGAGGTGGGAAGGATAGAAAAAAGGAGGATGAAGGCCGATGAAATGTCCTTAATCCTGCTCCTCTGCCCGCTGGGACACGGCGCTCCCTCCCCAGTGCTCTGCCATCCGGACAGCTCGATAATCACAAGGAAGCAGCAAGACCAGCCCCAACCCATGGTGCAGCACTGGAAAATTCAAGGTTTCACTTTGATGTCTGCCTGAAAGATGAAAAGTCTTAATCAAGGCCGAGAGCGTGTTAAACAGCAGACTCTAAAATAATTGGGCACTCCGGCCTTCTTAGGTAAGTGCAAAAAGAGGGGATTATCGTGGCTTGGGTAGTCAGACGTGTACAGGCTTTAATGGGACTGGAACAGGCTGAGCACAGCCCACACTGCACTTGCAGACAATCCAAGGGTCTCTCTGCTGCCCAGGATTGTGCTGTTCCCTGCTCTCCCCCCGTGCTGCCTGCATTAAAGCTGCCTGGGGCAGGGCTGCCAGGCTTGGCCAGCACTTGCCATGCCAGTCCCAGGAGCAGAGGGGATTTGTGTACCCGGAGAGTCCAAGTCTTTTACTTCATTTCCCTCAAATGTTTCAAAAACCTCTGCCTGCAAAGCTGAGGGACTTTTTAAAGGTTTTAAACTGGTCATAGGATGGGGACAGGACTGGACATGGACTCCATAAGAGAGTTGTTTTCCCAAGACCCTTAAGATGATGTGCAGGGAGAAAGGGACAGCCGTGGCATCCAAATGAACCACATCATTGCAAGAAGCTGCAGAAATCAGGAGGGATGGAGAGGAGAGGGATGAACTTGTTCCTTATGCTCAGTGCTTGAAGAGAAAACACCAGGAGGCATCCTGGTCTTCCAGCTCAGATGATGCCATGGGGATGCTGGAGCAGATCCCAAATGTGCCCATTTCTCGTGTCAGGTTTGTGTCATGTGTGGTCCCAGCACTCCACAGCCGACATGCAACATATCCACAAGAGAACGATTGTGTCTGGAATGGAGAGGTTTATGCTATGGGAAAGATGCTTTGCCCCTGATTGGAAAACATAATTAACAAAAGGAGCATCCCATCAAGTAGATTTGCAGGTTCTTTTCCAGCCCATCAGGTCTGCAGAGAGCAAGGGAGCAGCTTCTGGAGAGGCACAGAGGAACGGGGGCATGGACGGAGGAGACGATCGTCTTTAAGAATGGAAAGGACATGAGACAAAATGTTCTTGCTGGATGTTGTAAACAAGCCTAAAGTGTTTTGAAAGACTCTGTCAATATAAATTACTGACAAACAAGACCCTGGAATTGCAAAAGAGGAGCCCAGCTGGAGGAAGGCTGCTCACAGAGTGCCTGCTGCCCACCTCAGACACTCAATGCGGCAGCTCCACTCTCCGCTGCCCTTCCACATTCCTCTCTATTCTTCCCTCTTGACTGGAGAAGAGGCATCGAGTGCTCTGTGTGACATGAGTGCATGAAAGCATCCTCCAGCTACTGCAGCCTTGAGAGATGAGGGAATTTGCCAGCAGAGCTCTCCGTGCAGCGTTTTCCTGCTGAAAATCTTTCAGGATAACTCCCTGTGCGAGCCCTCTCCACGGTGTGGGTTTGGGATATTCACTCAGAYGTGCCTGTGTCCCTGCTCCTTCCTGCAGGCAGCTCATTCCCATCCCCACAGGATGGATCAGGGAGCTCTTGGCATCCTCCATGGGGTAAATGTGTGCTCGAGCCACGGGCAGGGAGCAGCTGCTGCGCCATAAATTCACACCCTCGGTTACCTCGTGTTAACTTTCTCATCTGGCTGTACCTTCTCCTGGGACAGCAGCCAGAGCCCTGCGAGGAGCAGCCGTGGCTGTGCCAGTCTCAGCTCAGCTGTGGACAGCCCAGGCAGCAACCTTGACAAAAAAAAAATCCCAAAATGGAGTAATTCTGTTGTTTTACCCATGGCCTGAGTGATTCCAGCTGCAGGTACAGTAGTGAGCCCTCCCTGTGTGCTTTGGGGAGCAGTGACGGGGACAAGTGTGCTCACACACACACAGGTCATGTTTCAGAATCCCAGAATCCATAAAGTTGGAAAAACTCTCTAAGATCAAGTCCAGCCAGTACAGATTGAGGCCAAAAGTCCCAATTTTTYGGGCTGCTAGCCCTCTCCCAGAGACCTACTGAAAAAAAACCTCTCTTGCTGGGTTTGTTGGTGTGTTGAGCTCCCAGTCCAGTCCCAGCACCAGCCCCTTCCCATCAGGGCTCTGATGGCAAATCTCAGGAGGATTTTTAATTATAACCGTGGGAGTTATGCCTTCAAAACCTCTCTGCATCTCTGCTTAAATTGCTAAAACAGCCTGGAGAAGAGAAGGCTCTGGGGAGACTTTAGAGCCCCTTCCAGTGCCTAAAGGGGATCCAGGAGAGCTGGAGAGGGATTTGGGAAAAGGGATGGAGGGACAGGACATAGGGAATGTCTTCCCAGTGCCAGAGGGCAGGGATGGATGGGATATTGGGAAGGAATTGTGCCCTGGGAGGGTGGGGAGGCCCTGGCACAGGATGCCCAGAGAAGCTGTGGCTGCCCCTGGATCCCTGCAAGAGTCCAAAGCCAGGCTGGGATGGTGGAAATGAGATGAGTTTTAGGGTCCCTTCCCACCCAAACTATTCTGTGATTCCACAAAAAACAAAGGCTCCAAAACCCACTGCAGCCCCTCAAACTGTCTGTTTGCACCTCTGGCCTTTCAGCCTAGTACTTACTGGACAAAACAGATGAAACAGGTAAAAAACAGGAAATTCTGCACCCAGAGCCTTTCCATCAATTCCCAGCAGCACCCTGTGAATGGCATGAATCAGGAATCTGGGCTTTGCACTTTTTCCCTGCTGTTTGAAGCACAGATGTCTGAGCAGAGCTCCAGGAAGAAAGCAGAGCTGTGGCTTGCACATGGGGATGTTTTAAAGCCATATGGGATTTCCAGAGGGCCCTACTGTACTTGGGCCTCGAGTTCAGAGCAAGGGGAGTCCTGGAGGGGTGGCTACATAAATAAACTGGAGAGGGTTCATCCACCACTGGAACATAAACATGGCTGGGGGGGGCAGGAAGCCAAGCAGAGAGATAATATTTTTCTTAGATATTAGCCCAGTATGAAATCAGAGCAGAAGAACACTCAAAGAAAGCCTTGACAGGGAATAATGAGATTTTCAGGTGAGGTTTTTAAAATTTTACTCGAAAGCTGAGAAAATAATGAATTCTAACCATCCTCCCTATGATTAAAGAGTCTCAGCGCTACCCCCTGGAGCGGCACTGGTAGGAAGTGCTTTTCAGCAGGATTTAGTGGTTATTTCTGCTTCTGTCTGCGTTCTGGGAGGCTCCAGGAGATCCAGTTATCCTTTAGCAGAGGAGAGCTGAGCTGTGCTGATGGCATCAGTGCCCACCAAACCATGGAAYGGGGTCACCGTGGATGCTTTGGGGCAGATCCTGAGCCCCTCCAAAGAGGAGAAATCAAATCAGGATCCAAGGAAGGATCAGAGAGAAGGTGTTCACATGCACGTTGCTGGTGCTGAGTTAGCTCTTTTTCTTCTTGGGGCTAAAAATACCTTGCTGAGACACTTGGCAGCGATGCCAGAGCAGAGCTGGGGTGACAGCCTGGCTTGGGGACAGGGGACTGGGGCAGTTGAAAGGAAAACGAGGAGAAACAACCCATTTTCCTTTCCACCAAGATCTTGGGGTTGGATGGGATCTTAGAAACCATCTCATTCCAACCTCCCCAGCATGGTACACCTTCCTCTAGAGCAGGCTGCTCCGAGGTGACACCAGCAGTGGTCCCATCCAGGTTCTGGCTCCAGGAGGAGTTTTTTTGGCTGCTGCCCGTCCCTGTCAGCCAGCACAGGGAAACCTGAGCCGATGGCCGGCTCGCAGGAGCAGAACTAACAAGCCAACAAATCAGGCCGCTGCCATCTCCTCCGCCCCTCTCTGTCTGGTTCAATAACAGCCGATGGGGGAGGCTCCCAGAACTGCTGAATGGCTCGATAACCAGGAGCCAAAAACATTCAAAACCGCACGTCTGAATTAATTCATCCCAAAGCATCCGCAGACAGCGAAGGGGAGGGCGGGGGGTGGCGGTGAGGGAGGAGGTGGAGGAAAAGAAACAGAAGAAGGAGAAAACGACTTGGCTTCTTTTCAAGCCCTTTCTAAAAATGCTGAAAGAGTTTGGCAATACTAATAAAAACCCAGTGCAGCAGTTGCCCTAATTTCTCTGAGAGGCAGGCGACAGGATGGCTGTGGCATGTGAAATAAGGGATGAAAAGGAGGAGGAAAGGGTTTGGATGTCAAAGTGACGGTGGCAGGATGGAGTCTGACAGCATGGAAACAGAGAGCCGGGATGGCTGAGCTGCTGGAACCCCATTCAGATCCCTCCCTGCTCCATCCATGGCCTTCAAAAGCTCATCCCAGACCCCCTCCCAGGGCTGGAAGTCGCTCTCATGCTCGTGGCTCAGCTCACTGCTTCCAGAACGGCAGAGACGGATGTGAGCATCGTCTCGAGGCAGCGTGCAATGTCAGCCTGTCTGCTGGAATGAGACTCAACAGAGCTCCAGCGAGAGGAGAGCAGCAGAAAAGCCAAGCCTTGATACTGGGAGAGAGGGAGCCCAGCAGCCAGGCAGGCTGCCCGCCTGGAGGGAGCTCCAGAGAGCAGTTTTTCCTCAAACAGTATGAAATCCATACAGGAGAAAAGTTTGAGACCAGCTCAGCCTAGGAACCCCCTCCCAGGAAGGTGAAGGCTGAGGGAGCCCTGAGATTCCTGCAGGTATGRGCAGTGTGGAGAAGGATTTCTGCAGCACGATCAAAGCTGCATTTTGGGAGTAGTTTCCATGGAAAAATGTTTATCACTCTGGAGCAGCACTGGCAACATGTGGTGTGGTGATTCCCAGTTCATCACAGATTCAGAGGGGTGCTGTGGGGTGCCTTGGAAGTTCATCAATTAATGGCTTTAAACTGGAGGATAAGGTCCTTTCAGTTAAATGGGATATTGGGAAGAAATTCTTCCCTGTGAGGGTGGGSAKGCCCTGGCACAGGGTGTCCAGAGAAGCTGTGGCTGCCCCTGGATCCCTGGAAGTGCCCAAGGCCAGGCTGGATGAAATTTGGAGCAGCTTGGGACAGTGCAAGGTGTCCCATGGCAGGCAATGGGACTGAATAAACTTCAAGCCCCTTCCAACCCAAACTATTTTCTGAGTCTACGACTCCACAATTAATTAAAAGACTCCTCAGAAATTTCAAGCTTGCAATTGAGAGGCCTTTCCAACACCAAACCTCTTGTCAATAATGGAGTTTACAGGAYTCCATTCCTGGAGGTGTAATCTCAGCCTGTGGCTGGTTTTCCCAACCCTTGAACGRTGGCATTTTCAGGGCAGTGCCAGACCCGGGTCCATATTAGGAATTCCTAATTGGAAAAGCCAACACTGCTGTTAGAAACACAACATTTAAGCACGGCAGCCCTTCAAACCACCAGAACAACCAAGGTCAAAGCCATCTTTGAGTCATCCCGTGGTGTTTTACAGGGATATGTATAAATAACTGCAGAGGCTAAAGCTAATGACTGAGCGCAAACACTCCCAGGGCTGCAGGACTTGGTGACATTCAGCCAAAAGGTCAGATCCTCACCATGCTATTTGCATTCTCCATCTCCATACAACAGGAGGAAGGCAAAGGAGCTGCAGGAGGCAGATGAACGGGCTGGAAATGCTGCCCAGCCTCTGGTTTGAATAGAATCTTGCATTTCCTTTCATTGTTTTTAAAACCTGAGCAGCAAAGCACCTCATAGGTTGTTGGGTTTGTTAATTCTTGTTAGCAAGAGTGAGGATGATGCAGTGTGTGGGGACAGGAGCCCCTGGGAGCTTGACAAGGGGACATTGACAATTGACAATTGATATTGGTAATGTCCCTGACCAAGCTGGGACATTGCCACCATTCCCTGCTCCAGCTGGGATTTGCTTCCAGAGAAAACACACTTGAAGGGACCAAAAGAGAATGGGACTGCCATTTTTAGGGTGCCTCTCATCCTAATGATGGTTGAGGATAATTAAAGGTTGCAAAGGGAAATCACAGCCCTGAGAAGGGAACCCCTGAAGCTCCATGTGGTTCCAGGCTGGCCAGCTCCAGTTGGGATGAGTGGGAACAGTGTTTTTCCRTCTCCCAGAGCTGATGTTTGCTATCTGGGGAGTGCGGGCAGGGAAGAGGTGTTAGGAAATCTCTCTGACTCAGTCTTAAAAGTTGCTCAACTGAAATATCCACAGCAAAGCAGGGTGCTACAGCTGAGGGATTTCTTCCCCAGTTGCAGAAGAAGGGATGGCTTGAAAAGTTTCAACCTCCAGCTAATTTTAGATGGCCTGCCCTATTGCTCTCCAAGCTTTCATCAGTTAAACCTTGTTTTTCTGTTGTACAGGACATGGGACACATCTGTACCGGTGAAGATTGGCTTAGTCAGAGCCTTTCTGAAGCCTGGGGCTTGCTGGATTGAATCACAGAATCATTTAGGATGGAAAAGACCTTTAAGATCATCGAGTGCAACCATATTTAAGGGCCCATGTAATGTTTAACCTCATGGCACTATAATGCAGTTAAAGAGAACTTAAAGGAAAAACTCTGCTGTTCTTAATGGTATTTTCTGTCATCAGTTTCTGCTGATGTCTGAGGCACCTCAGACAGCAAAATGCATCTTTTTAATCAAGAAGAAAAAGGCTGCAGTSTGCACAGACCTGGTGAACCAAAGGGCCAGGAAGGATCAAAGTTGGCCAACCTCCTCCTGCTCCCCAGAACAYGCTGGGCTGTTGCACCAACTTGTACATGAATTGAAGTCCCAGGTGGGATTTTAACCACAGCAGATGGTTGGGAAGAAAGAAAACACTCTCCAGAGGAGCCACACCTGGAATGTGGGCTGTGCTAGAATGTTGGAGACTGATGGTGGGGTCTGGCTCACTCCTCTCACWGGCACCAGAGGCTTTGAAGGATCCCCCAAAGCTTCTTTGAGACAGTGAGTGCGTGGGGAACTCACCCTGCCTGGCCTGGGGAGGTGACTGCTCTCAGCCCTCAGCCAGGGGAAACCATCCAGAAAGGCTCCAAATAGGAAATGCCTTCAAAAAAAAAAAAAATTTAGGGGGAAAAAAACCAGTCCTTGCAGATCTTATCTCAGGGGAAATGGGAATCAGGCTTTTGGGAGGAGGCATTTCCCACCCCTGCGGGCTGTGATCCCTGGCAGTGGCYCTTGCAGGATGCAGGAGAAGGCCTCTGAGACATTGCTTTCAAAAATAGAGCAGGGGTTACCCTTTCTTTCCAAACTCCTCCCGGGAAGGAGCCGCCCTCTCCCAGCGCCTCTYCGTCCCCTGGCTCAGTTCTTGTTAACCCCAAAGCCATGAGGGTCCAGGCTGGCTTTTCCCTGGGCATTGGGGCTGTGGTTCATTCCTGGGCAGCAGCTCCTGCTTCTCCTGCTGATGGCTTCCCACACRGTCCCAAAAAATCCAAGGCAACACCAGAGAAAGGTGGGAAAGTGTTGGAACTTGATCTTTAAGGTCCCTTCCAACCCAAAGCACTCTGTGATTTCTGTGATTCTCTGATTCAATGTCAGGACCCTCCCCTGCACCCCAGCCCTCAGCAGGGCTCCAAGCCAGCCAAGCAGGAGAGACTTTCCAGAGCTCATGGCAGAAGAGGAGCTGCAGCAGAAATTTTAGGAGAAACGCCAGATCCCTGCAAATCATCAGCATGAGACGACCCTGCACTGTTCAGGTCTCTCCAGACAGATGTTTCCAGATGTGTACAGGCAAAACAATGGCCTGGCAAGGGTTTGGTGCCCAGAGGCTCACAGCCCATTCCAGCAGGGGGTGAAGGGTGGTGATTTGGCACAGCTCCCCTTCGACAGGCTGAGGATCATTCCAGGGATCCAGGCCATCTCTGCTCCTGGGTTTGTGCCTGTTTAAAAATCAATCAAACAACCCCTGGGCTTCTGGAAGATGTTGTGACGCTCTGTGGATGTGGCTGGAGTGGTTTTAAGCCCCCTCTCTGGAAAAAGAGCTCTGCAAATGTAAGTTGCTGTTAACCTTTTCCTGGGTCAGGTAGTTTCACTCCAGCATCCAGGGCTTTCAAGCCAGGATCAAAGGTCYCTTCTGAGAGGTAATAAAACACAGTCAAAGGGCATGTTCGGATGGATTTGTCACCCAAACAAAAAGGAAATTGAAGCCTGGAGAAGAGAAGGCTTGGGGAAGCACCTTCCAGTAACTAGAGGGTGTTTACAAGAAGGCTGGAGAGGGAGTTTTGACAAGGAGGGTGGGTTTAAATGGGATATTGGGAAGAAATTCCTCCCTTGAAGGTGGGGAGGCCCTGGCAGAGGCTGCCCAGAGAAGCTGTGGCTGCCCCTGGATCCCTGGAAGTGCCCAAGGCCAGACTGGATGGGGCTTGGAGCAACCTGGGACAGTGGAAATTATCCCTGACCATGGCAGGGGTGGGACCGAATGAAATTTAAGGCCCCTTCAACCCAAATAATTCTGGGGTTCTGTGAACTGGAGAAAGAAGAAATCACCATCATCCCTTTGGGATGGGTGAGGGGAACACAAAACTGAGGAGCTGAGCTGCTSCCTCTGCTCTGCTGAGCATCCATCCCAACCCTGCGGGTGCTCCAGCACTGTGGGAGGGATGGAAGCTCCTGCAGCTGCATTACCTGCAGGGCATGCGGGCTAATTACCAACCACACACCCAGCAAATGGCTCTGCCACGGCAAAGTGTTATTGACTGGAATCAGAGTGCAGGAAAATGGCCCGATCTCAGCGAAGGTAACCTCCTTTTTCTAAATGGTTAATCTCCAGCATTAGAGCTGGTGTGTTAAAGGAGGTTTAGGGCAATTTAATAGCTCATAAAACTTTATGGTCCCAGTTGAAATTGGAGTGATAACTCTGGAGTGTAAAGCTATACTTTGCTAAATGTCTCCCTTAGATTTTTTATTTTATTTTATTATTGGAAAYTTAACATCTGCTACAGCAAAATAAAACTGAACCATTTGCACTGTTGAGAGACGTGAGCATTCTGCTTCTCTTCATTCTGTTTATATGTTTATTGCTTAAAACTTTGGCGTCGATATTATCCTTGATTATTAAGATTTCAATCACTTCGGGGAAGGGAGAGATAAAATAAGCCAAAATAGAGCCGTGATCAATTTAACTTGTGGGCAGAGTAGAAACCAACAGGATGCCAAATCGTAGATGCTGATATTGTTTGGAGTCTTCTTAAATTTCCATTAATGATTCCTTGGCCAATTTTTGTCTGCAGCAGTGCTACAKAAAGCAACATGCAAACCATCATGGGAAGGGAAATGGGAAGATTTGGAGGGTGCTTGACCTGTCACAGTCCCTGTTTTGATGCCTGAGTTTCCCCAGATGTCAAATGCTGGTGAMTCCTCCCAAAAGCTTCATCCCAAAGGTGAAGAGTCATTGCTGCCCTGGGAGGCTTCAATAAATCCCAAAATCTGTGGCAGAGCTGCTCTTCCCTAGTTCCAACACTATAGAATTCTCTACAACACCCAAAGCATTACCTTTTTCCTCCAACAAGTACCTATTTGCTATTCTTCCCCAATTCCTCCCATCATAAATCTCAATTCACACTTCCAATCCACGTATTTAAGCGGGGAGAAAAATACCTTTCTGAAAGAGCTGTGTGAGAAATGAACCGGTGACTTCAGGAGTCAGAACAGCCGGAGCGTGAGCAGCGAYTCACATGGAAAATGAAATGAAAATGTTGGTGAACTCCAAGCGAGGGTGCTCCAGCAGGGAGGGGGTCAGYGAGCCCAGCACAGGCTCCTGAACAGCAGAACTTCAGTCCCTGGGGTGTGATAAAGGAAATTTGGGATTTATTCAGAGGATTCTGGTGTGGAGGCTGGCTTAACCTGCTGTCCCAGCAGCTTGGGTTAAGCCTGGCTTTAATTTGGTGCCACTTGCCAGCAAAAGTCCCAGTGCTCCATTACCTGGGGGCTCCTGAAGAGCGGAGGAATGAGATTTCCCCCTCTTGCCAGCAGCCCCCAAAGAATGCTCTCTGCGATTCTGCATGTTTAATTGCCACTTGGAACAGAACAAAACCCTTCTGGCACAGCCCTGACGAGAGCAGGATATCGAGTACAGGCTTGAAAGGCCTCGTTCCTCCCTGCCAAGCCCCAGCTCTGGTATGTCCCCGGACGGGCCGGACGGCCGCAGTGTCCACACCGGGCTGCGTGGGAGGACGTGAGGGAGTGGGCAACGCACCCGTCTTGAAGAGCTTCCTCAACTCTCCTCTGACACTCCTTCTGTGCTGAAATGTCTCCTTTCCTTTTGATCCCACCCAATTTTTCCCTTTTCCAACATGTGGGAGTGGGCAATGCACCCCTCTTGAAGAGCCACTTCCTCAACTCTCTCCTGAACGGTCCTTCCATGCTGAGATGTCCCCATTCCTTTTGATCCCACCCAAATTTTCCCTTTACCAATATGTGGAAGCGGGCAATGCACCCCTCTTGAAGAGCCCTTTCTTCAACTCTCCCCTGACGCTCCTTCCACGCTGAAATGTCCCCATTCTTTTTGATCCCACCCCAGTTTTCCCTTTTCCAATATGTGGGAGTGGGCAACGCACCTCTCTTGAAGAGCCACTTCCTCAACTCTCTTCTGGCTCTCCTTCCATGCTGAAATGTCCCTATTCCTTTTGATCCCACCCCAATTTTCCCTTTTCCGAATTGAAAGAGTGGGCAACGGACCCCTCTTGAAGAGCCACTTCCTCAACTCTCTCCTGAATGCTCCTTTCACACTGAGATATCCCCATTCCTTTTCATACCACCCCATTCCTCTTCATCCCACCCCAATTTTCCCTTTTCCCTGCCTGCCCTGTTCAGGACAGCTTTGCACGGGTGTTTTCCCAGCTAATCTGTGATTCAGCAAATTCCAGGGCAGCACCTGAAGGGTTAAGGAGCCTCTCGTTAAGTTGCCCCCGGGGATCCCTTCCCAAGCCTCAGTCCTGGCCTTTGCTGAAAGATTTCCTCCTTCCCYGAGATGTCATTTAGGCCATTAGGGGGATCTTTTGCAGGGAATAATGCCTACCCCCTTACACGTGGTCCCCCTTAATTAGTAATTAGGATAATGCAATATTGAAAAAGCAAGGCACAAATTTAATTAGTTGTGTTTTATTGGAGTAACTAAGGAGAAGGCCCCCGGACTCSGCGGGAGGAGAGGGATCGATAGGGAACATCTATTTTCACTAGAAAACAATTGCAGCTGACGGGCTGGATGTGAGGAGAGCCCGGCACGGCCACCCTTAGCCTCCATCCCCCCTGCCCAAGGGAAGGGGCAGCTCAGGGGCTGGAAAATAAATGATCAATACCCCCAGAGAGGGTCTGTGTATTCTCAGGGAGCGTCTAATAGGAGCTGACACATAGCTACGGGGAGATGGCCTCCATTGTTCAATTAGCTCATCATCTTTTAAGCTGTTCTGGCTCAAATGATGGCAGAGGAGCTYGGCTTTTGCATCTCCAGTCATTTCTGGGGGGTTGGTGAGTCTGCTTTGCAAAGGAGCCCCTTCCCAGTGTCAYCCTTTTGTCCCTGTCCACCCTCAGTGACCCAACACGGGTGTGTGWGCTCCTGGAGGAGCCACCATGTCCCTTCCATGGAGGGGTTTGGCACCCTCTGAGATGAAACAACACCTCTGTTTGCTCTGCAAACCCTTCTGCTGGAGATCTTGCGAGAGAAGTTTCCTCTTTGGCAGGGCTGCCTCTCMCACAAACCTGCCTTTATTTACACATTTCCATCTCAGCACGAAACCTCCCACCCCGGGCACACGTACACACCTTGTGCAGTGCCAGGGAGTGCCACCTCTTTGCACAGCTCGATAAAACCACCAGACAGCTTCCAGTCTGCYTTTTCCTACCTCTGCTTCTGTTCTGTAATTGTTCAGCAGCCTTCCTGCATCTCRTGGAGTACGGAGAGCAGGGCCCTGCTGGGCCAGGAGCTCTGCGTGGTGGAATAAAGGGATGGCATGCAGGCACTTGTAGCTCAGGYTGGAAGATAAAAGCTGGAAGAATGGAGTTGTTCTTGTCTGGTTATTCRAGAGGGAAATAAAAGGGCTGCTGAAGGTTGAAGGGAGCAGAGATGGCCACCATGCTGAGGGTCCCAGGCCAGTGACATGGCCACGAGGGCAGCAAAAGCGTGCCTCAAAACCTTGATTAGAGCTCAGGCTTCAAAACAAAACCCACCACCAATGGCSAAGATAAAATATGAACTCACACCGATTTCTCAGCCTGGATGCTTGAACCACCCCATCGTGACTCCCACCCYGATCCTTGCTGGAGAGGGATGGTGTGACACAAAGGGAGCCGGGCTGTGACCCAACCTCCCCACGGGCTGCTGGAAACRGAGCCTTTCACGATATTTAATGCTCTCCGGCGTGATTTGGTGCGTGGAGATCAGTCAGGCTTTGATAAGATCATAGCAGGAGGACAGGAGGAAATTGCAGCCGTGCCCAACGCTCCATCTTGTGCTGCTGAAGCTGCTGCAGTGGGGACGTTATGGTCCGGCCTTAATGGCATCGTATTAAGCTGAGACAATGCAGCCCCGTGACCTTGCGGTGCTTGATGGCCATATGTGCTATTTTAATGAAAAATCGGGGCTTAAGTGAATGGCTGCCCCTCGGCTGAGGGCTGTTAACGGGATCTGCTCCGAGCCAAGCCTGCTCCGTGCCGGGGGGAGGGCAGGGAAGGAAATTGGGATGGAACAGCCATAATCATCCCTCAGTGAGCCACCTTTGGCCAYGGTGCTGGTGGAGAGGCAAACCCAGGCTTACTGGGCTCTGCCGCTGGGTCTGTGCGCCCAAATTTGGGGATGGGCCTCAGTTTCCCTCAGAATGAACCCAACAAGCTGCCACTGCCTCATCATTTGGGGCAAAGCATGACCAGATTCGGAGCTATTCCCCCTTGCTCCGTGCCCAAACCCACCCCTGGGTGCAGCGACTGGGGCGGGCACCCTTTCCAGGCACACGCACCGGTTTCCTCCCCCAGCGAATTGAAGCTGTAAATATTGATATCCTTCTCTTGCAGGGCTTTTTTAATGCCCTCCGATACTTAGGAACTATTAAGCGCACCCATCATTACTAACCTGCGAAGTAAATGCGTCCTAATGGGCAGGCGAGCTACGCTGGCCCCAACAAATCATTCCTAATGAATAGTACCTGGCACATCCATCACCCTTAAATGCCAAAGCAAATCCATCAGCGTTAGCCGCTGAAAAGAGCCAGGCAGAGCTCGCCCTCCCTTTCTTCCCGAGGTAGGGGAGGGTTTGGCTCGCAACACGTGAGTGTGGCTGTTTCCAATCTTTTCCCATTCCTGCAGTCAGGATCTTCAAGGCGCATTTCTCAATCGCCGGGCCACTCCCGCACACAATGCCGAGAGGGCTCTGGCAGCGGCATGAAAGGCTTTAAATAGAAACCAGCGTTTCTCCCTCGCGCTGCACACAATGCTTCCCTGACCCTTCGCCGACCTCACCCTCAAATCTGGGGTTCACAGCCCCAGCCTTGAACCCGGCTCTGTTTTTTCATGTTTGGCCTCTCTATTTCCTGAGGTCAGGCAGCCCACCGCTCCATTAGCATGAAGCAACTCAGGGCTCATTTGCCAAAACTGACATCCTGGGAAAGTCCTGATGAATTTATGAATTAGAGAGGCTACAGATGCCAGTAAAAGAATTAGGGACTTATTTTTATATATATATATGTATTTATTATTATTATTATTTGCAGGAAATCAGCTGGGATGCTGCTGTTTGCTTTTTCTGAAAAGCCCCGCCAGCCTTGAACGCTGTGTCAGCAGCAGTTTTCTTTCAGAGAGGAAAAAACACATTTTTTAAGGCCTGTTAGGGGTTGTTTTTCTTTTTTTTGGCTTG
>NW_026623381.1:625928-639200 GCF_030028575.1 Malurus melanocephalus
TTTTTTTTTTAATTTTGCTTTTTAAAGGAAGGGCTTGAGGAAGAAAGTTGAGCGAGCAGGAAGCCGAGGGAGCCAGCCCGGCATCCCAGCGGGGCGAGGTGCTCTCACCTTGCGGAACGCCGCGATTGCGACACCCGAGCAAAGAGGTAAAATTTATATCCCATAAATCACGTGTCAAGTGCCTGCGAGGAGAGGTCATTAAACAGATGTACGAGGCAAGAGGCAAAGTCCATCCATTTCAGAAGACGCTCCCAGTGTCAGCAGCTCTCCAGAAGCCTCGAGAGGCASAGGGATCCAACCGGCACGGCAGCAGCTTCCCCGATAGTTCTCTTATTTATTTCCTCCTCTCTTTATTTGATGACATTTTCTTCACTGGAAAAACTTCCCGGGCTTTGCTCTCCCCTGCCCGGCGCGGGGGCTGTGGGAGGGGAGGGCGGAGGGTGGCACATCAAACAGCTCKGGAGGCACCGAGGGATGGAGTGATGGATGGAGGCTGCCCTGTGATTAATAATCAAACCAAGAGCTTTTCCTGGGCCTCATGTGGAAAATGTGGCTTTGGAAACATTTGTCTTCATCCCACAAACAACAAGTGGTGTTTCTTTCCCTTTCTTTGTTTCTCCCCCTCCTCCTTTCCTCCCTCCCTYTCYCTCTTTTTGCTTTTCTTGCCCAGAATCACTGATTAAAATCTTTTCCGTGCTTTACCTGCTCCAAGTGGCTCCTGTTCTGGTTTGATTTATGCTTTGCTTATCTCAGGCTTCAGTGGAAAAATAATGACCAGATAATAAAGAGCACTAAGTAGCTTTTCGAGTGACATGGCATCCGCTGTGGGACTGGGCTCTGCGGGAGCAGGGAGGGAAGMGCTGGGATGGCCTCGGGCCAAAGCAGAGGGAGGAAAACAGAGGATAACGGGAGGACAGCCACGGCCCTGGGCCAGTGATTCCTTGACGGGTGAAAGCTCAGGGCACCCTCCAGTGGATGCCTCAGCCAGCCCATCCCTGACCTGCCAGGGGGAAGGAAATTTCACTTGGCGCACGGGCATTGTGATTTCCCCAGGGCTTTTGGCCAAGGTTCCGGTGGCTGTTTGTCCTGCAGGTACACCCGGGCCAGGACAGGGCTTCCTTCCCTGGGSCACCCTCACCGGGATGCTCTTCCCCATCTCCTTGCTCTCCTTTTTGACAGACCCTGCTCGTGAGAGGAGAATCCCCCAGCTCCATCCTGCA
This sequence comes from Malurus melanocephalus, assembly GCF_030028575.1. Taxonomy (NCBI): domain Eukaryota; kingdom Metazoa; phylum Chordata; class Aves; order Passeriformes; family Maluridae; genus Malurus; species Malurus melanocephalus. The sequence continues at coordinate 627,149 of NW_026623381.1, forward strand.
GCCGATCCGGGGTGTCCAAACCCCACTCCCCCCTGCAGCTCTGGGTCTGGAGCAGCTCCAAATCCACCAGGCTTCACCCCCAGCAGCAGAATCARCCTCTATTACAGGATTGGGACCTACAGCTTTCCCTGTTCTGCAGGGACACAGCGCTTCCCTGCTGCAGTTTTCCCCAGCCCCTTCCCCGCTGTCATCTGCTTAAAGAATCGCCGTTAATTCCAGCCTAGGAAGGACCCATTGTTTACTCTACGCTCGGGGGAAAGGCAATGGTTCTGTTGCCAAGAAACTATTTTTAATTGTAATGTGGATCCAGCATGGCCAGCGAKGTGGCCGCTGCGTGGGAATAGCGGGTCGCTGGCAGGGAAAGCGGGACGGGAGGCTTTAGGGAAAATCATCCCACAGAAAACCTCGAGCACCAGCGCCCAGGAGCGTTCCCTCAGCCTGGGAAGCAGCAGTAGCCAGCCCTGTCCCTTCCAGTCCACTTTATCAACAAATCACTCCCAAAATGCGCTGCTCGGCTCGATTTGSAGAGGAGAAGAGACACAAGCCAGCGCAGGACGCGCCGTGTGAAATTATTGCCGAGCGGGGATCGCGCGCGTCCCTTCCGGCTTTAAATAATCCCAAAAAATAAACTCCTCTGGATCACCTCCGCGGAGCGAGGGCTGCGTTGTGTGTGATTTTTTGGGGAGAAAGGAGGGAGATGCCCAGTGATTTGGCTGGCAGGGAGCCAGCCCCTCGCACCCCTGGCAGCGGCGGGGCCGGGCGCTCTCCCCGCTCCGAKGGCTCTATAAATACGTGTGCATGACAGATCTGGCACCGCGTGTTCCTGTAAGTGATGTCATCTTTGGGGAGTTACTTAGCAACCGTGGAAAATGTTTTGGAGGCTCTAATTTTTCAGTATGGCAAAGCCATATATTTATGCAGCTCAGCTAATCAGCTCGCTGGCGAGGCAGCCCCGATGAGCTCATTTTCTTCATCATTATTTTATGTGAATTGGGCTTTTAGCACTAAAGAGACCACAAAGATTTAATTCAAAAATGTGATTGCTTTATGTTTCCAGGGTATCATTAACATGGCATCTACGCAAATAACCATGGTAACAAACTGGTAATTAGTACATATATGGCACTTATTATTAATACAGAAACAGGACAAGTTCCAAATCAGCACAGATTACAGTACATTATTACCATAGTAATTACCTGCAGTAACACACACAAATTGAACTAAATGGCCAATTGAACTAGAGTGAATGGCTTTTTATTCCAGTCCCTAAATAATGTGCATTCTTGGCTGAGTAGTTCAAGGTAAATAAAACTGGTTTTAATTTATTGCCAAGGTTTTTTGCCCCAGCCCCCCTTTGGTGRGAAGGGCTGGGAATGGCAGGAGTCAAGAAGTTCTTTTTTGCCAAGATTACAGTATAATTATTGTACAGGCGAAGCCATTCCTGATTCCCAGAGAAAGACAAAGAGGGTAAAAGTTATTAGTTTATTTTATTAGTGGGTTTATTTCTGTAATTTCAGCTATGAAGTAATGTTTCAATGTATCGACAAAAGTCAATGYCAAATAAAGTAGAGTCCAAATCCARTWTTTCAGTCTCTGGGTTTGGCTTTTCTATGGAGAGAGGAGAAATATCTGCATTTGGAGTGGGCAAGAAAAYGAAACTTTTTGGAGACGATCACATTTATTAAAATAATGAAAAAACAGGGGTTTGGCCTAACCCTTCCTCTATGGGTTTGAGGTATATAAAAATACTGAACCCACAAACCCYGAGTCAAACCCAAGAAGCCAAATGCACAGCTGGAGCCAGCASATTTATACTGAGATGAAGCCAACAACCAAAAAAAAAGACAAAAACTCAGAATTTCTTCTTATTCTCCGCATTTTGCCACATTTTATTAGTCCTGTCACAGAGCAGGCAGGGCTGGAAAGCTCCTCTTGGTGCAGAACCAGAGATGCTGAACTCCCTGGGCTTGGAGGAACACAGGCAGCAGAACAAAAAGTGAAAGAACTTCAAAAGTGAAAGCCATCTCCCCATCCTAAGCTGTTTTTTTTTTTCCTTTCTAAATGGAAATAACATTTAGAGAGACACTTTYAGAAGGAGTTTCTGTCTGGCCTCTGTGTCTGCAGTTTGTGCAGAGCTGGAGCAGGAGCACACATCACACTCGCTCCTCCTGTTCAGGGCAGCCCATTCTGCAGGTGCACGGTTCAAGACCTCTCTTTTTTTTTATTTCCCCCAGCTTTTCCTCCTGAAATRATTCTCCTGGGCTGTCTGGATGATGATGATATWACCAGTCACTACTTACTTGGAAGGGCTTTCTTCCAGCTGACTTTTTTTCCTGTCCAAAGCCACACTGAGAGAGTTCTCGGCGTGCAGAAGTGGCCCTGGGCCCCCCTAGAGGAGCTGCCTCCCCTCTCCCCAACACCAGCAAGAACAGAAATGAAAATTCCAGCCATTCAGGGATATTTTTTCCCCCTTTTTCCTCCTCTTTCCTCTAGACAGGCGTGAATATTTCCACTTGCTGTCGGTAATTCCGACACCACCGTGCCTGGAGCTGCCGAGCAGCCCTGGATTGTGTGTCCATGGTTTGGGATGGAGTCAGGCAGTCTGTGAGGGCTCCAGCAGCTGGCACAGCCCTGGAGAGCATCCCACACACGGATCTGCACCAGGGAATGGTGGAGGACCTTCCCCAGCACCAAACCTGCATTATTGCTCTTTCCCTGTGTGCCAGGCACGCTGGAGAATCACAGTTCCTTTATCAGGTCCATCTCTCATTGTGTTTTACCTTCCTCAATTCATAAGAAAATTATTATTTTAGCAGGCAGGCATTTAATTAAGTTTCRCTGTGTTTGCTTTGGCTCTCACAGCATGGAAAATCTCCTTTTAACAACCATCCCCTGAGCGTGGGCTCGGATCGAGCCAAATTGCCTGGATGCAATCCCTTCTCCCGACAGCTCCTTTTCTCCTTCCCAACCCCAAACCCTCCCAGCCCCACTGGGGCGCTCCCAGCCCTGCCAGGAGCACAAAAATCCCCTCTCAGCAGGCAGCAGGAGCTCAGCACTGCTCCTGCCCACTCCTCCCCTGCACCCCCGCCTGACTCACAAACTTCCCACTCYGAATTAACACCCATTAGGGCTTATTTCCATCGTGCTCTTCCCACGCAGCCGCAGCACAGCTCTGCCTGGGTTCAAAACAGCCACGGAGCCTTCTTTGGATGCTGAGTTCAGCCCCAGTTTTGCTTCCTAGAGGGATGTTGCCCTGGTTTTGGGGGGTGGGAATGCAGTGGTTGCCCCGGAGGAGATGCTCGCTCCTGAGCTGGGGTGTTTCATCCAGCAAGTCCACAAAACTTCAGTGCTAAGGAGGAAAAAGCTCTTTTTCCTCTGCAGTGCYGTGAGCAGCTCATCTTTGTGAGGTGCTGTTGATGTTTTGGTTTATTTTAGAATTAATTTAATTTAGAAAAAAAAAAAAAACCATCCCAAATTGGATTTGGTGTCCTCAGCTCCCTGCCCTGCTCTGCTGCCAATCCTCAGGATCTGGGACCTTTCTTAGGAACCCCAGAGAGCTCCACACAACCTGGGGAATGCTGCCACCCCCTCCTCACTGCTTCTCTGCAGCCCCTTCCCATCTCCAGCGGGCAGGAAGGATTCCCTGGATCCCCCAGCACCTTGGGATGGGGCAGAGCTGGGCAGGGATGGAGGCAGAACCACACAGCAGCACCCAGCCCRTGCTYTGACWCCCCCACCKGGGATTCAACATCTTCCTTGACCTTAAAAAGCCCCAAAGAGCAGAGCAGGACTTGATTTTCCCTCTCCCCTCCTCTCCCCTCCTCTCGTTACTGTTTTGTTTTGCAGCAGTTGCTGCTGTTGCCATGCCATCTCCTTTTGTTGCTATGGATTAATCGTGTTTTTTACTTATTTTTATGTATGTCCTGGGAACACGATTGCTTAATTTGCCCTGCAGGTTTGTCGGCCTGACAGGCATTTCCACATCGTCCCAGCAGTCACCTTATCTCAATCCAGTTCTGGGCTGCTCGAAGGATAAATACCTGCAGAAATACCTGTTCTGGGGAGCTTTGGGGAGGGTGTTTGTCCCARCAAATGGCCAAGGTGGGAGTGGTGRGGACACACTGTTCCTGCAGCCTGTGCTGGGCCCTCTCTGCTGTCRTGGGGCTGGTTTTTATCTAACCCAGGATAACACCAGTGTCATGATTTTCCAAGCCTGGGTGGAAGGATGGATGGAGCCCAGCTGTCCCTGTGGACACCCAAGGTGACACAGCTGAGGCATTGCATAAGATATATTCATTTATTTCATTAAAATGTGCATTGAATCAGGATTTTGCCTCCAGCTCTTCCTCTCCTTGGAAAATGCAGCTCCAGAGAGGGGCCAGGGATAATCTGAGCCATGGGAGGGGTTTTGGTGTCCAACATGGAACAGAGTGGTGGGAGTGAGGGTGTCAAAAACAAAACAGGGATGAAGTTTTCCAGTGGTTTTGGAGGTTGGTTTGTGTGCTGTGGAGGCAGAAGGCTCAGTAGATCCCACCCCATTCATGTCCTGCAAACCCCAAGGGCTGCTCCATCACTGCCCTGGTGTCACTTGTCCCCAGCCAGTCCAGGAGAAGGATTTACATGAGGAAACCACTGCRAATCTGTGGTTTGGTTGTGTTACACAGGTGGGGAAGCACAGAGGAGGGATCAGGAGGGACCTGTGTGGGTCCAGCTCCACGAAATTTTCTCAAGGCAAACCTTTCATTGCTCTGTCTCCACCCTCCCCATATAAAATAGGGAGAAAAACCCATCCTTTTTGCCCCATTATTGAAAACTTTGTGGAAGGGACTTGGTCCTATTATTATTATTATTATTATTATTAAATAATAATAATAATAATAATAATAATAATAATAATAATAATAATAATAATAATAATAATAATAATAATGATTTTATTATTTTTATTATTGTCTTTGGCTCACCACAGCCCTAATGCACCGATGAATATGGACACAGAGGACACAACAGGGGCACAGGGATGAGTCTCTTCCCTCCAGCAGTTAATTTTCCCTCTGTCCTGCTGGGTCATCTCACAAGAATTGCTCAGACAAACACACCCCTGGAATCAGGASCCTCGGAGGTCCCTCTCTCTCACACATCAAAGGGAGCTGGTGACATCATGGAGATCACACAAAACATCAACTCTGCCTGTCTGGAGGGGGAAAAAATCCAGCTCCTCATGGATCCACAGCTGGTGGGGCTCTTAATTACACAAGGGCCGAGGAACATTCCAACCATAACATCCTGCAGCCTCCCTGCCACCAGACAATGCGCCTTTGATTAGGGTAGGAATGTATCTTTAATTAACTGGAGGTTTTTAACTTGTCACAGGGTGCTGGGGATGGATCCACCGCTGTCATTTTTGGCCAGGCTGTTGTCCCTTGGCTGCCCTGGTCATCTGTTTGTGCTGGTGAGAGGTTCTTTGCTCCCTGGGCACCCTCCAGCACCCCTTCCAAAGGGGTGATTCACCTCCATGGGCATCTCACAGCATCTTCCCTGTGATTCCGTGGGAATCCATCCCAGTCCATGCCAGCAGAGGGGTTGGGAGCACCTCTGAGCCCCTGCAAGTGTCCAAGGCCAGGTTGGAGCCACCTGGGACAGTGAAAGGTGTCCCTACCCATGGCCCCCAGACCTTTAAGGTCCCTTCCACCCCGAAATCCATGATTTTGTGGTGAATGAGGCTGAAATCCTCATGGCAAAGGGGTAAATCCATTCATCACCTCAATTACCCCAGCCCTCATCAGTGCCCCTGTGTTTGCACAAACTGGGCTTTAACTATTGTCACCATCTCCTTCACCACAGTGTGTGTTTACATGTGTGATCCCATGGAATTCTGCAGGTTTTGGGGTTTTTTTCCTGGTGATTTCTAAGGTTTTCTTCCTCCCTGCTTAAAGCAGCACCGGGGGGAAGGTGATGCTGAGAGGTTGCTCCACCACAAATCAACAAAGCTCTCRTGTTGTTGCCTTTATTTCTCCTTATTCAGAGGCACTCAGCCCTCTGAAGGGCTGTTTGCTGTCTTCAACCCTGGAAGAGCCCGTGGGGTCCAGGAGAGGTGCAACACCAGAGATTTGTCCTATTGATTAACCCACGATGGGAGGAATCAAACACCCGGGAGGAGAGCGGGGCAATTTTCAGGTTTGCTTTGCACGTTATTGGCTTTGGAAGATTTCATTTTTCTTTTCCTACCTGGAGGCTGAGACAAAGCAGTAAAACTTTCCTAAATTCCTCCCCATTTCCCTGTTTGAAGTTCCTCAGTTAACACCACACGCCAGAGAGAACTCCCTGTCAGAATCCCCCCCTCTGCCTGCGAGCCACAAGTGAGATCTCTCATTATTACCTCTGACAGCTCTCATTCCTCAGGCACTTTCTTCTTCCTTCCTCAAAGGAGGGGAGGGAAATATCAAAGGTTTTCCAAACCTGAGCACCTTCTGAGACTGCAAAATGCAGCCCTGAGTCGGGAGGGATGCTCTGAGCTGGGAAGCAGGAGGGAGGATGGATGCAATCCTTGGGATGAGCTGCATGTGTTTGCCATCGTGTTCGCCTTGGGCCCTCGGAAAATGTTTGTAGTTTTCAATTAATCTCATTAGTTTGGAAGTAGAYGGAGGGGCGGGAAATCAAAATAATTTCACGGGGAATTCTCTTTAATGACTTTTTTTAAAAACATGTGATTGGAAGAGGTGGTGGTGGAAAGCATTTTAACAGTGCTGAAATCAGCGGAGGGGAAGAGGTAAGGAATGTTCAGGAAAAGCCTCGTGTGAGGGGTCTGTAGGGGCAGGATGGAGCTGTGGGGACACAGAGCTGCCAGTGGGGCTGGCATGGGGCCAGAACAGGGTTAGGACCCTCTGCCAGGTCCCCCAGTTCTGGGCTCTCCTGAGGATCCACCCTGGCTGCTGCTAAGCCCTCCTTGCCATCATCGAGTGAGTTTTGATTTCCTCTTGCTGCTCTCCTGAGGTTGAGTTTGCAAGGCTAGAAGGAGTCAGGGACCTTTGCAGTTTGCCTTTGTCTCTGCCCCACTCACTGACTGTCCCCAGGGCCACTGGCCACCCACTGTGGTGACACTGGGATGATTTGGAGAGTGGCCTGGGGTGAGGATGGGGCACAGGATGAGTTCCAGCCCCTCCATCCCTGAAAGAATGGAGCCCACCCATACACTCATCACACAGAAACCTCTGAGCCTCACAGAACCACCCCCAGCATCCCCCCGGAGAGCCCAGCACACCCTGGGGACCCGGGGCACGCTGAGCATCCATCCCACTCCTAATTAACCGGAGAGGGAGGACTGTTCCCAGGGAGATTTAGGTTTTTCCAGGAGCATCCTGCGGCAGAAACCCCCACTCAGCCCCATTCCAGCAGAGGTGTGCACTCCTCTCCAGGCTGAGTCCTAATTGATTGGATTAGCCTTTAATTTACTCATTAGCAGCCCGGTGCCCGGCCGGGGATCTCTCCCCGTCCCTTTTTCTCGCAGTCGGTGTGTGCCCGTGATTCATTTCTGCCGCGTCAAAGCGAAACTTGGCTCGGTGCTTTCCCCGGAGCTGCTCCGCCGCCGGGAGCGGGCACTGCCAGGCTCTGCCCACCTTTCAACTCGCTTTATTTCCCTTCCTTCCACGCAGAGTTTGTTTCGCCGCCTTTAACGAGCTCAGTAATTGCTGTCGCAGAGCGGGTCCGCTGCTCCGCGGAGGCAGCGCCGCGACAAAGGCACAACCAGAGGGGAGGGACGTGACACTGACACCCAGAAAACACGGCTTTTGTCCCAAAATGTTTATCCACGGTGAGGACACGCCGTCCTGTCCGTCACACACCTCTCTCCATCCTCCTCCRCGCTGCTGCCCACGCCCAAGTCTCTCACTTTGTTCATCCATCCTCCCCCAGACCAAGCCACCAGCAGGCAGGGGAGGGCTGCCTGGGGAGAGGCAGATCACACGATTAAGCCTGCYGTGTCCCAGGATGGTATTTTTATGCCCTCCTTGCTGTTATTTAATGAGAATTTGGGTGTTTGGGGGCAAAAATATCACCCGGCATCACAGTGCGTCCCCTTTCCTCCCGCTGTTCGCTGTTGTGTCCCTGCCACCCTCCCACTCTCCAGGATGAGGGACATCCAAGAGCCAGCGACAGCAGGAGCATCCATCCCGTGCAKCAGAACCTGGCAGGGCAGCGAGAGCGGCCCCRGGGTGTGAAATGCTCGAACCACCGAGCCGAGCCGAAGGAAAAGGCTTCAGGGTGTGATTCCAGGCTGGATAACCCAGACACCGGGGAGGGAGGACGCTCCAGTCCGCTGCTGATCCATTAGCAGGCTCCCTGAGGAGATGTGAGAGGAGCTGCCGAGCCAAGGAAAGCACCTTWTGACTTCTCAGCAGCCAAAACCTGGTGTGCATCGCTTAGAGGCGTCCCGGGGCACCCAAAACAAAACTCCTCTCCCTCCCAGCAGCACAAAAGGAGGAGAACATCCCCAAAATGTGTGTTGAAGGTGCAGGATGCTCTGTGCTGTTGAGCGTGGAGGGATGCTGGGGCTGTGAGGTGCCCGTGGTGCCCAGCACGGAGGGGAAGCTGCTGCCCTGTGGCTTTCCCGGACACAACCTCGGTGCTGCCGGCTCCCGTCTGTCCCGGGGGAGGTCCTGGCAGGATGAAAGGAGGCAAATCCTCCCCCACACCGTGATTTCTGAGCTGCCAATGGATCGATTGTGCTCCSAGGGCTCGGGGCTCTATGTAGGTCAGGCACATGGCTGGCTCCAGCGCTGGAGTTATTAATTGAACGAGGATCCCCCTTTTCTCTCCATCCAACCCTCTCCGTGCCCAGCCCTTGGCACAGGGCAACCCTGGCTCTCATCCTAGAGGAGAGGAGCATTACCCTGGGGCTCAGGGCTCGTTTGGGCACAGCCAGTGTGTGTGTCCAGCTCCTGCMCCCAAAAATCCCCCGGAGCACGAGGAGAGCTGGGCTCCGGGAGGGGGAACGGGCAGCGTGACCCAATTCATGGGTTTCTGTCAATAAAGCTGGCACCGCTCCCTGTCAGCTTTGTGAAATGGATGGGCCTGGAGCAGCTCCCAGAGAAGGGGATTTCTCATCCCAGGAGGAGGGAGCTGGGTCTCCCTCGTGTGGTTGCTCCCCTGCTTGTCTCCATGGGGGTGGAGTTGAGGAGAGAATCCCAACWTTCAGCCTTGGGAGATGCTGCTTTTGGCCACCCAGCCTTAATTCCCTCTAGAAGCCTTTATCATCCAAGGAGGAAACCCAAATCCTCTGGCACCCTGGGCTCCTCCTGGGGGAGAGAGGCATGGAAAGGGAGAGAGAGAGCAGAGGAAAAAAACTCTGTCAAATTAAAAAAAAAAAAAAAACACTCAGTAGTTCAGAGCAAACTTTGTTCTAGTTGAAGATTTGACCTTGTGTTCTCTCCTAGGAACAAACAAGAGCAAAAGGAGGATCATATTATTTTGCCTGAAATTTGGAGTGGATCAGCCCCCTGCYGTTCCAAGCCCCTGCAATGAATGGCTATAAACAAGATGCATTTCCGGAGGATGAATTAAACACTGAGCSTGAGTACTGACTGGGTTTGAGAGATGTTTATTTGTCCTTGCTGYCTCTCCACAAAGAGTTGCACAAGGRCTTACTAAATTTTAACCCCACATTGTTCTTGGGTAAACACGGCCCTTTATCCAGCATCAGGAGTGCTCGGAGCTGAGATAAGCTCAGCTTGGCTCGTGCTCTCTGGAGCATTCAGCATCTTGGAACCAGCYCCACTCAGACCCCAGGGCATCCATAATTCCCAAATCTCTGGCAACTTTCTGAATTTTTATGCCAAAAAGTTTTTTTGTGAGAAGTGTAGCAACTTCTATCTCAGCTCCTCTCCCCATTTTACACGATGGAAAGGGAAAGGGTGATAAACCATGAAAAATTGGTGATAAACTGGCCCAGGAGCTGTGCTGTGACCCCCCAAAAAATCCTTGTCCCCACTTTCACCACCACATGGAGCAAGTGCCAGGGAGGGAATGAAGTGATCTTTAAGGTCCCTTCCAACCTAAATCATTCCATGATCCATGGTCCATCCTTTCCATGGTCCATGGTCCATCCTTTCCATGCCCTTCCACAGAGATGGAAATAGCAAAGCACTGAGAGCTTCCTCCATCCTCATCCTCACTCTGTCACTCCCAGCAACACTGGTGAACACACACACACACAAAAAAAGGCTAAAGGGGGATGAATATCACTGCAAACTTTGTGTCTGGTTTCATTTCCAGAGCCCACACAGCCTGTGCTTTTGGACCATCTGCTGGCATCCAGTGGGATGGGGAGTTAGGTCTGCACAGCCATCGGCATCCGAGCAGGAAGAGCAGCCTGGAGTGTGCCATTTTGGGGCAAAAAAAATATGGTTTTGTTTCTCACGAGAGAAAGGCTGAGTAAAAGTGGTGTGAAAACCAGCCCAGCTCTCCCTACTTCACAGGAAGCCCCCGAGATGTTCCCCTTCCCTGCTTCCAGGGGTGTTTTATGGTGTTTCCCCCACTTTGGGGGGACATCGCCACAGGATGCGAGACGCTGAACGTGACTCTCCAAAAAGAAGAAGGATCTGTGCCTTGTAGAAACATTTCTGAACTCATGTTTGTTCCCTCTCCTGGGTCTGGGCAGAATGTCAAAGCCTGCTCTGAGCTGGAAATATTTTAAGACTAGCACTCACTGGAGACTGAAACAATGGCAATTCTTCAGCTACTGAGGCTTTTATAAAAGGGCTTTTGACACAGAGGCTGCTTAGGGTTGGGTTTTTTTGTTTTTTTTTTTTCTTTTAGTCGGTTTTTCTCCCGGAAAACACTGTGCTAGTGTCCATGTGCGTGCTTGTGCACACACTTTTGAGTGTGCAAAATAATCCCTGTGCTTCCAGCGGGACTGGAGGTGGGAATGCCCAGGAGATGCCTCCGGCCCCGCTCCGGCGAGGAGGAGGCAGCGGCTCACACGGGATCCACGCAGCCATGCAGGAAGAAAAAGACATTTTAGAGTAAATGTCAGCGTTTGCGTTTCTGGGTTTGGGGCTTTTTTTAAACACGTGGGTGGGACTTTTAATGCCCAGATGAAGCTGAGACGGTTTCAGTCTCCRGGGCTTATCCAGAAGATTCACACAAACACTATGGAAAGTGTCTCTTTGCTTAGGGAGGATGAAATTTGACACTGCRGAGATTTTAACCCGGTGTTCCAGCGAGGAGCCTCGGTGGTTAGCGTGTCAAATCTGATAAAGGCTAATCAGCCCTCCTTCAGGCACCATTCAATTCTTATTTCCATCTGCTTCCCATGCAGATTGTTTTATCCATGATACGGACTCACAGGCAGGCGAACCAGTGCGAATTCTGCTCAGGAATCATGGGATCAGCGCTGAAGAAGGACAGGACGGATCCCCCAATAAAACCCTTGGAAACAGCCCAGGCAGCTCCCAATCATAGTCTGGGAACCAGCAGGGTCCAGCACCAGTCTGCACTGGTGTGGGGATGGGATCCCGTTTCCTGCACAGCCCCACTGCCTGCCCCAAGCCCCGAATTCCCCCGGCCCCAGCTCCATCCCTCGCAGGCTCCTCTCCCCGCCCGAAGCCTCCTCCCCAATTGTCCCGGCCGCTGTTTGTTCAGGCGATGTGGATTTAGCTCTCCAGCCCCGTGTGCGCTGTGTGTATAGGGAAAGATAGATTGCCGCTACTTTCCAGTATAAATCACATTCCTTACAACACTCCAAAGTAGCATTTTCAACCTCAGGGTGCTAATAGGATCCAGCAGGAGAAAGAAATGTCAGCTAAGTAGCAGGCGCTGTTTGGAGAGTGCAATGGAGCTGATCCACAGCCCCGGGGCAAAAGGAGCAATCCCAGGGCAAAGGTTAAAGAGTTCAGGAGCACTTCAGCCTACTTAATTGCAACAGGCCTCTTACACGGTGTAAGATGGATGGCTCGGGCCGGGCAAGGGGGGCAGAGCGGGGCCAGCAGCATCGCCTGCCCCGGGAGCCGCCGGCACCGCGGGGAGGGGACCGGGATGGAGCGATGGAGGCGCC
>NW_026623381.1:640532-657845 GCF_030028575.1 Malurus melanocephalus
GGGATGAGGGCAGACCCCCGGCCCCGCGTTCCCCATCGCGGTGATGAGGGCAGACAGTTCCCCATCGCAGGGATGAGGGCAGACCCCCGTCCCCGCGTTCCCCATCGCAGGGATGAGGGCAGACCCCCGTCCCCGCGTTCCCCATCGCTGGGATGCGGGCAGACCCCCGGCCCCGCGTTCCCCATCGCAGGGATGAGGGCAGACCCCCGGCCCCGCGTTCCCCATCGCGGTGATGAGGGCAGACCCCCGGCCCCGCGTTCCCCATCGCGGGGATGCGGGCAATGCCCCCGGCCCCGCGTTCCCCATCGCGGGGATGCAGGCAGACCTCCGGCCCCTCGTTCCCCATCGCGGGGATGAAGGCAGACCCCCGTCCCCGCGTTCCCCATCGCGGGGATGCGAGCTGTACCCCCACCCCCCGAAATCACAGGAGCGTCCCCGCCCTCCCCGCGGGGCATCACCGAAACCTTCCCAGGGCGCAGCGTTCGGCACCTTTTATTGAGGAGGGGGGTGAGGAGGGGGTCCTGCCCGCCCGCAAGAGCAGCCACGGGGACATTGGCGCTGCCAGCACCCATCCCGAGAGGATCCGCACCCCTCATCCCGCCGGGCTCAGGACAGGAGCAGCGCAGCCAGCACGCAGGGCAGCAGGAGGTGGCCGGGGGGCGGCCGGGGGGCTCTGGGGGAGCYGTTGCACAGATCGGTGTCGCAGCAGTGGATGCGGACCCCCGGCAGCTCCTGCTGCTGGCAGTGGCGAGAGGTGGCACAGCCGCTGGTCAGCAGGATGCCCAGGACCACTGCAAGGAAACACAGGGTGGCACGTCGGGGGGACGGGAGGGTGGCATGGGGAGGTTGTGACAGCCTGGCACAGGGGACAGGCCCTGCTTGGGGGCTGCCGGGTTGGATTTGGGGGTGAAATGCAGCTCGGGCAGCCCCTCAGCAGACTCACCGCTCTCTGTTTTAATGCAGAACCGGTGCTTGAAGCCCTGGTGGGACTGCGAGCAGGTGATCACCTCGGGCTTGGAGCACCCCATGTCCACGTTTTTGGTGCCAACCACGATGTTGCAGCCATAACACTGGAGTCCAGACACTAAACAAGAACCAGAAGAAAACGCGGCTGGATTTTACCAGGGGGGAAAAGGCTTCAATTCGTTGTGAGCTGCTCTCTACCGACGGCTTCGCAGCGCTCCCTGCCTTGCCAAGTCGCATTAAGCCAGAGCCCGGAGCTGCCCGTCACTTGTTTACCCAGCGGGCCCAAAAATACAGACTCATCTCCCACTAGAGGTCAGTGCGAAATCAGAGATTAGCCGGAGATTTGAGCTGGGATCAAACKGTGGGAACAAGGGAGCTTTGAAACTGGGGGTGTAAAGAGTAGGTGAAACCTCACAACCGCAGACACCACCGAGGCAGGGTTTGCTCGCGCTCACAAACAGCTTTTCCTTTTTTCACCGAATTCCTCCAGTTTAGCTGCGCCTGTTTTGGGGGTGTTGGCTCCAGAGGGATGGTTTTATCAGCGTGGTTTGGTTCTCCCCCTGGACACAGCCCTGGTGTTATCACAGGGTTTATCAGGGAGGCAAATCAGCTCCAAACAGAAGGGAAATGCTCCTGCAGAGCACTGAGAGCCATCGTTCCTGCGAGCCCGGGCCTCGCTGTGTCCCCAGGGCTTTGGTGGCAGCTCAGCCCTTCCCTGCAGGGTCAGCGATTGTCTGAGAGCTGCCACAATGGGAATTCAGCCATTTCTCAGGTTTCTTCAAAAAAAAAAAAAAAAAAAAAAAACCAAAAGAGCCTTTAAAGGGTATTAATTTACACCTCACACCTCTGCTGTGGGGTTTAAGGCAACCTCTGGTGATTGATCAGGTTGCTGCCGTTACCTTCCCTCACCTCCAAATGCCCACCCAGAGCCCTTCCCGAGCCCTCCTGTGCTCTCACAGGGTTTTTGGGGGYGGTGAGCACCCTCACACAGCCAGAAACAAGGAGGGGAGTCCCTGCCCTGGCCAGATCAGCAAAGAGGAGCCCAAGGTATCCCAAATCCTGGCGCACTGCCCTTTGCACAAAACACGGTGACATTACCTCCATCCTAAAGCCACCAGCGCTCATCTGCGTGCCTTGGGGTGGGAGCACCCCCAAATTGATCCCGAGGACAGATCAGATCTGAGCAAGCAGGGTTTAGGGGGGATGCAAAGCGTGACTGGAAGCACAGGCAGAGCCCGGGAAGAGCAGCACTCACCCTCTGGCAGGACGAACACCACGGTCAGCAGCGGCAGGATCCCATGGGCACCTCCGGGSATGTGTCCGCAGAGCATGGGGGGCAGCTCCTGGGGGACACCCGGGGCTCGGGGGGTGAGCACCAGCTCTGGRGGAGCGGGCTGAGACCTCCTCTGCTCCCTGCTCTTCACCCCGGCCGTCCTTGTCCTTGTCCTCAGCGTTTCCTTCTCACCTGCAAACCTCGCAGCGGGTTCAGGGCGATGCCGTCGGAGCAGAGGGATCCGGCTGCTCCCCGCTCGCCCAGCCAGCCCCTGGCACCCAGTCTCCTTATGTCGATGCTTAATTTCTCCCTTTTCCTCTGGAGAAATTCCCCGATTCTTTCAGTTCATGCACAGACCTGAGTGCGTATGTGCTACCCTCGGTTATTTCTGTCCTATTTCCTCTGTCCACGATCACTTCCCATTAATACCACCGTGCAGCAGCTCTTGGAGAGAAATTCTCCCTAATCAAGATTTAGTTTTAAATCCACTTCGAAATCCTCTAATTCAGTTGGATTAGGCAGAAGGGGTTTGGGGAGATGTATGGTTTTACTTTTTTTTTTTTTTTCCCCTTCTCTTTTTCCTCTCTGAGCTGCCTCATCTTCATGAACGGACCCACCGGCTTTCTGTGACATATTGTGCTATTTAAAGAGGGCAGGAATAATTTTATTAAAGAGAAGCAGTCAACTAATTTTAAATCCCAGATTTGAGATCTTCCAACAAAGCACAGCTTTGGGGATGGCCCTGGGGTTTAGAGGAAAACCTGAAGGAGAGAGAAGAGGGTTTCAATGTAATGTGTGTGTTTACAAACATGAAAATAGCTGCTTTAATAAAGGAGAGACAAACAGAGCCAGCCCCGGGCTTGGATCAGGAGGGAGCTGGGGCTGCTGGGGACTTGGGAAGGGGACAGGGSACAGCAGAAAAAGGACTGGGCAGTGATGACCCTACAGGGCCAGGGTCAGACCCACACCCTCCCGGGACACCAGGGATGTCACCAGCTGCAGGATCAGGTCCCCAGCCCCCTGCTGGCTCCTCCAGCGCTGTCCCCACAAGCAAAACCCCGGCTCTCAGCGGAGCTAATGGGACTTGGAGAGCTAATGCTTACTAATAAGAGAGCGCGACCGAATGCGCGGGATTAAAAAATTAAAATGACAAAATAAGCTGCTTATGTGGCTCATCCAGCCAGTGCCTGCTAGCAGCACCTGAAATCCCCCACCCTGGGCACCCCAGCCCACCAAGGCACAGCTCTTTGGATCTGATTTCCAACAGCATCTTCATCAGCGGGAATGCTGGTTCCTATTTCACAAACTGGTCCCAGCAGGGGCACTTTGCACCGGGGAGAAGGGCCCAAGTAAGGCAGCTCGTGAATTGAAATCCTTTAAACCACCCACGGTGTCTCGCTTGCCTCAAAACAATGTGATTGTAACAAATGTCTGACACAGTAAAGCCTGAAAGCCTGGGGGAGAAGGGATAAAACGCAGGAAATGGGATTGATTTAAACGCGTGCATAAATCAGAGCGTTCAATAARGAGGGGAAACTAACTTTTAATCCCTTAATAAACTCATCAGTTATCTGGAAGGGCAGCCTGGGCTCTGCRGCAGTGATGAAGCATCCCTGGAAATGCTGRRCGGGGCTTGGAGCAACCTGGGGTRGTGGGAGGTGTAYGGAATGGGTMGGAATGGGATGATCTGTAATGTTCCTTCCACTCCAAGCCGCTCTGTGAGTCTGAGATGCAGCAGCTGTGCACAGCTGGCAGAGCTGGGGCCACGCAAACCCCTGGGCGCTGCACCTGGACCCGCATCCTCCTCCGGAACAGCGGCTGCTCCGCCACACACGGCACCGGTTCGTCCTTCCCGCAGGGAACTGACCATCAGAAGAGAGTCCGAGCGGCCGAGGGATGGAGCCATGCCTTAACCTGGCCTGGTGGGACCTGCAGCGGGATGCTGGGGGGATAATTCCGGTGAGAACATCAGCTCCCACAGCTGGTTTGAGGTGTTGAAGCGCTCCTTTAGCGGGATGTTTGTCTGGTTTTATCCCCTTGGGATGCCGAAGAGAGAGGCCTTAAGAAAAGGGGCTAAAAACACCCAACCTTTTCGAGCGCTTCCACATCTGGAATTTACAACTCATCATTAGTGCTGACGGAACTCGGAGCGACCTGCCAAATCCCGGGAATACGCCGGGAATAAACTCCCTCCTCCCGCGCTGCTCCGGCTGCGGGAGATTTTACCAGCACATCCCGCGGTAGGCTCCCGCTCCCGCTCAAACCCGCGGGATATCCAGCGGGGAAGCCAAACCCGCGGGATATCCAGCGGGGAAGCCAAACCCGCGGGATATCCAGCGGGGAAGCCAAACCCGCGGGATATCCAGCGGGGAAGCCAAACCTGCGGGATATCCAGGGGGAAGCTCAGCCCCGCGCAAATTACGCGGATCCGCCGCAAATCCCGCGGTGAGCTCACCCCGCACCGCTCCGCACCGCACCGCCGGGATCGGGATTCGAACCCGTGAACCTAAGGGCGCCCGCCGCCGTCAGCGAGGCCGCAGCAAAACCACACCCTCCCCGCGTCACGTGGCGGGCGAAGAGATTCCGCCTTCTGCGCGTTGATTGGCTGAAAGCGATGAATATATTAAAAAGGTAGCTGAAAGCGAGCGTTTATGCTTTTTTACCGGGGAGTTTAGGGGTTTTAGAGATATYCTGGGAATTAGAATGACAGCTTTCTGTAGGGATTGGAAGGACTTATCAAAATAGGAAAACAAGAGGCAGAAAGGTTCTCTCACTCTATCCTTCATAGATATAGTTTAGAGGAGGTATAAATAGGCACGGTTGTGACCGGACCGCTGTGTTGTATGAAAGGAGAGAAGGTTAGCACTCCCCTTGATAAGGATGGAAGAGGCCCTAGTGGCCTATACAACACACATACGGTTAAGGCACTGCCACCTACTTCGTGGCATCTAACCATGTTTTTTCCTTGTTTATTTTTCTGAGGGAGACCTTTATTAAGAAAAGCGTGCAGCACCCTCTTTTTTAGTCCCTCAGCTCACCCATTCCCTCACCCCAAAAGTCGCCGGTGGATCAGAGCCCCATGGTAATATCTCACCCGCCCTGGGCACACTGTAACCCACCCCAGCCCCTCGCAGCCCATACCTAACACAMAATTTACACCTCCCCTACTCCATGCCTTGCAGTCAGCGCACAACCCTTCTTGTCAGAGCTGTGCTTGAGCTAATCCTGACCCTCAAACCACCGCAGCCATGCCAGGCTGCACAGAATTAGAGCTAAGTAGAGCTCATGCCAATAGGACCCAGYATTAATCCCAGGTGGGATATTAAGGATTTATACAGACCCTTTCCAAMGAGCAGCTTTACAGCAGATCCTTTACATTAGGGTTTTTCTATCCCTGTTTAAGAGATTTCCTCCTGATAGCAGAAAATTCATCTCGAGTCTCCACAGCTCTGTGGCGCAGAGGGCAGGGAGAGACAGCACAGCTGGGCAAGCAAAGCCGCTCAAACATGGTGACAGAAGCATTATGCCAGAAAATGTTTCTGAATTAACATTAAAATGCTCTGCTGGAGTCAAATTCCAGCTTCTCCATGCTGTAAAGCAGCACAGCCACATTTTGCATTGAAGAGCTTCACCGGCCTTCAAGAATAAGACCCAAAAACAATCATGACTTGACCATTTTAGCAGCGAGGCTCACCTTGTCTAGACACAGTGTCCCTTCCTGTGGGTAATGAAAAACCTCCAAAGGCACTGATATTATTAATAGCYRTTTTAGCAGCTCAACATGAACTCTMTTTTTATATTTCAAAAAGAAAACCTATGCCTCATGTCTTGCAGCTTTTTCTCCAAGGGTTTCAAAGCAAGGCAGCTTCACAGCAGCACTCCAGAGGTCTGGACTGTAATTGATTTTCTGTTATTACCAAGCACAGGAGGTCAATACCAAAATAATGGGGTTTTGCTTCACCAGGAGCAAAACATCCCCTTCCAGCAGAACCCTTTGGGTGCTATAAAACTTGTACCTCCACGCATTTCTTACCAGCACAAGGTAAATCCTGGATCCTGCAAGAAGGCAGCAGGAATCCCTTCCCTTGGCTAAAGCTCTCTGTGAGGGGTTGTACCAATGTTTCTCTGCTGAGGACACCCTCAGTTCAATCCTTTTAACTTCAATAAATAAATTTTGACTCATGCTCCTCTTCTYCACAAGTGATGGAAATTGTGGAGAATTTGGCAGCACAACTGCTGCCAAAACACTTCACCTAAAATTGTTTTGAAAAGAGGCTTCCATGGACAAGGACACTTCACACGAGCACACTCTTACCACAAACATACACATAAAATCCCACCTTTTTATTATGGCATATGGTATTTTTCTGCATGTGTAAATACCACATGGATGTGACAAAAAGGGAAAGAARTATCAACGCTGAGAGAGATACAGAGTCATGCCATTTGCAATACAGCTTCATACCATGGATTGCCAAGATACAAAAAGTCTGGGTTTGTTTCTTTTTTTTTTACATTGAAATAACTTTACAGTGTTCTTGTGAGTTGGCTTTATAACCAGAAGAGGCAAAAAAGAAAAAAAAAATTAAAATATGCTGAGAACAACTACAAGCAGAATTCATTTTAATGGTTAACAGAAGAACTGTAACTTTTTGCTCTAGAACAGCATCTATTTAACACACGTAACAAGAGGTAAGCAACTATACAGAAGGTCAGAGATTCCACCACAGGAGTCAAGTCAGGGGCAGGAAGAGGGAAATCTGGAACTGCATGGTTTTATTTGGTCACAAAGTTTGAGCTGAGTGTTTAAAATGAAGCACCCTTAAAGATGCAGTACTCATATTTAAAACAATACAGAAACTTCCCAAGAGACTAGAACCTACATTCTGGAAAACAAAATTAAAAAAATTTAAAAAAAAAAAAATTAGACGTTTTTAAAAAAAAATTCCACACATCTCTAGGCTTGTGACTTAACTTACTGGTACAAAGTAGATTGGCAACTCTTCCTTAAGCAGCAACAGTGCCCAGAAGCAATGCCATCAGAAAATACAGTATCTTTGGGGTGTCCAAGACTTCTGACCCGATGTCAGAATGATCCATTTGTCTGCCAAAACATTAGGCAAGAAAAGGAGACACTGCATCTTTTTTTTTTTTTTTTCCCACCACGTTGCCCGGCTCTAGCAGAGCTAAGATGTTTTCTTTGGGCCAGGACTAACAGAAACCACTTTATCAAGTATTCTTCAGGTTTCCTGCCAAACTGGATTTATGGGTGTTTTTTAATAATTTTTTTAAAAACTTTTTTTTTTTCCTGACAGTCTCTAAAACAATCCTGGAACGTTTAACAGTCACTCTTCCACAGTTTAATTGTTTTGTCGTTTTCTAGTGCCGCTGATGCGATGATGTTTTCTGTTGGGTGACAGGCTGTGGAGATGACAACATCTGAGAAAAAAGAAAAGATAGAATTATTTAAATCTGGTTCCTAGTAGGCATTTCTGAAAATTAGCATGTGCTGCTACTGTGTTYTAAAACAGCAAAGTCAAGTTATTATTTCCTTGGGGCAGAATTAAATGCATTATTTGTAAATATTTTACAACTGCTGCTCCTCTGTGAAAGGAAACAGGAGGAGGAAAGAATTGAGGTAGTAGGAAAAGTGTTTGACAGGTTTGAAAATGTGAGAACTCTCTAAATTCCAGTTCTTACTTCTATCAGAGTGTGTCAGACACAGCTGAATCMAAACCCAGGTCACTGTTTTTGTCATGGAAGTTATTTCCAACATCCTGGTTAATGCTTTATCTAACACATCATCCTCAGTGCCTGAAAATAAAATCCTGCTGCCACTGCCCTCCTTACACTCCAAATCAATGGAATCCAGCCCAAATCATTGGATAGAGCCCAAAGGAAATKACTGAGGACACTGAAATTGCAGTTAAAACTCTGCTCTTTTAYAGGACTCAGACTGAGTGACATTTCATGGTTCAAGACAACGCACACTTACAGATATTTCCAGTCCACAGCAACCCTGATCCTTTGGAGCTGCAGCTCTGGAAGGTGTTAAGAGGCCAATCAAAGTCACTAATGTTATGAGACACCTAAATATCTTGACCAGTCCTGTGCTCAAGGAAATCTCCTTTGCAAGCTGATGTCAAAGTTTAAGAATAAARTATTTTCAATGCCCATAAAACCCTTTCATAAAAAGGAGCAAACTCCCAGGGTTCAATTAAGCTTCAGCCAGTCAAGAATTTATGGGTCTGACAGCCAGAATAGAACATCAGAGAGAAAATGTTCAGGCTAAGCTCTCACTACAACATGATACGAGGGATATTCCATCAATAAAACCAAAATCTGCCCCCTCACCTGTGTGTCCTTGTAGTTTCTGTACAATCTCTTTTGTCTGAAGGTTCCAAATATAAACCAGGTTGTCTTCTGAACCAGACACGATCCACTGGAGGGGCAGAGAGAAAACAGTTATGTGAATCCTTCTGGTCCATATCCAAGTGCTATTATTCACTAAATATTTCATTGTTATCATGTGAAAGGGAGGAGGAAGAGGAGGAAAAGTCAGGAAATCTGTAATGAGACAGTGTAGAGACACAGAAACCTCTGAACCAGCACCCCCAAAGGAGGTTTCCAGCCCCCAAAATCCTCTTTTTTATCTACAGAAAGAAGCCATAAAAACTGAACATTGGTGAAAATAAATAATAAATCTACACCAACCTTTCCACCAGTGACAGAGAAATTGGCAAATATGCAGTACTTCTCATTTTTGTGTCCTGTGTACGTCTTCAGGCACTGGAAGGGAAGARCCACAAGATAGAAATGCAGCTGGGAGGGAGTTTTCTCAGTCAAGGACAAACTCTCTGGGAGKGAAAGACTCAACAGATCTGCCTGTTCCCACCCTGCCAAATGATCTAGAGGATGCAGAGGGCAGCTCTGCTCTAGAACATGAAACAATGCCCTATATTTATCCCATTACAGCAGTGAAAGAGATCAAAGGCWATTTATTGTYCATGAAGAGAAAAATGCWGAAAYATTGYTGTATTTAAYRTMTCASGACTATGCAGAAGGCAAATATTTCCATTTTTTATTCTTTTCAAAGATGTCTTCCTACCCTCACAGGAAACTATTTCTAATCTGGATCTACCCTCTTTTAGTTTAAAACCATTACCCCTTGTCCTATTGCTACAGGCCCYGCTAAAAGTTTATCCTCTCTAYTAAAGACACTTTTTTCTGTAGTACTCATATGTGAAGTTTAAAAATCACCTGTGAAATCCAGATTTTCCCATAACYTTAGTTAAGTCTACATTTCTTGAGAATTACCTTTCCTTTGCTGTAGTCCCACAGTTTAAGAGTGCTGGAAAGAGAAGAAAAAACAAAGATTTTAGCTCTTGGGTGTGTTTCTTTTGCATTTGAAAATTTCCTTGCAGCAGAAAAAAATTTCCCCATACCAAAGTTCTGAAAGTCTACGTGGATGATTTTAACCTGGCTTTGGGGTTAACTAATCCTGCATTCCAAAGTATCAATTTTACTGCCATGCCATTCATATTCTCCTCTATAAATCACTAGATATGAAGACATGTATTATAATTACAAATAGTAAAATAAAGCATCAGCTGATACTCCAAATTTCAAATCTATGTGTTTTTCTCCTTTTTTTTTTAATACTTACTTGTCCAAAGTTGCAGCTAATATGTATTTGCCATTTGGTGAGAACTTCACAAAAGACACAGGAGGGTTATCATCATCTAYAGCAAAATTAAAAGCAGTGTTACAAAATGCACAGTTGTATTGTCTCACTGACAGAGGATTTCTTTTGACATTAATTTGTTTTTAATAGCTTAACTGAAACACAGCAAATCTGTGTGAAAAGTAGAGCCCTGGCAAGAAGTATTTCTGCTTACCAATCAGTGTTTTCAAGCACTGGCCTGATGCTGTATCCCAGATTCGACTGTTAAAAACACACAAAAATCATTATTATCAGGTTTGAAGTCTTTGTAACAATTTTGACATTACAAATACAAGGATTTTTTTTTTTAAATAAGTCTTTTTTTTAAATGCAAAAGTGTGAAGAGTGATGCAGACAAGAAATAACCACTTACCAGAGTCCATCATAGCTACTTGACACTATCAGGGATCCATCACGATTAAAATGCACCTGTAATATTATTAATTAGTCATTAATAAGACTAAAAACTTTACTGAAGTTTATAAAGTTCAAAYGTTTAAGCTCCACTGCAAGTCCATATTTTCCATTACAGACACAGAACACATCAGCAGCATCAAAGATGGGGACAGAACCTGATTATTTTAAGGCATGGAATAGAACCTCTTATGTAGCCATTGGTGAGTTTTAAGGTCAATTTTCTGCTATTTTGAAGAATTATTACAATTAAGAAACATTTTGAAGTGTGAATTATCTTTTACATATGGCAGCAGCCACAGTTCAACGTATCTGAGGCTCAAATTTTTTTCAACTTTCTTAATTTCAAAAACATTAGGAGTTGAACACCTCCTGGTTTCCCTTAATTCCAATGGATATTGTGAGTTTCTAGCTCATTTCTATTAAATGAGAGATTTAAAACAAGAGTGTTCTATGAAACAAGCCTGCTCTGGACTTCAGCAATGGCTTGGAACAACACAAAAGCAAAAGAAAGGGTGTTCTTGGAGCATCAAGTGACACAAATYTGTATCACAGAATTACACTCAGGCATGACTGGCACACCTCTGCACTACCCACACTTATACTCAGGACCAAAATCCACATTGATCTTAGAGAAAACGCTGTTCTTTTCATTCCCACTGAGCAATGGCCACTGGCAACAAGCACAGCYCAGCCTGAGCCCTGTGTAAGGTCTGGTAACAGAGCACAGACTCACCCCTCTACAGGGGCAGGAGAGGAGCTCTGCTAAACAAAATAAACGTTTTGGTGTGTTCACTGATCAGGAGGGACTTACAGCTGAAACTGGGTCAGAGTGAGCAGGCAACGTCTTGAGGCACTTCCCTGTTTTCACATCCCATATCCTCACGCTTTCGTCGAACTGGAGAGGGAAGAGAGGCACRAGGGGTTTAGTGAAGGACCTGTTGGAGGATTGGCAACAGCACGAGCCTTGTCCCAGTTGGGTCACAAAGCCCAGGACACAACTGGGAACACATCCCTGAATTCCTCTCCATGCAGGAAATCTGCACRTTGAGCATCTGACCCAATCTGCAGAGGGAGAGGTGCTTAAAAGTCATCCTTTAGGTAAATTAGAATTTAGRTGATTAGAAACTCTGAGTTGTATTATAAATTCTGCATTCACTGCTTATAAATTGTACTACATCAATCCTGCTTGCAGAAATCCTGTGCCTTCTAATCATAAATTAGCGTGCTCCACTAATCATAATAATCTGTTAAGAAAATAAAGCTGTAATTGTACCTATGATTTAATGCCATCATCATTCTGCCAAGGATCCCTAAAGAACCTGTCTGTCYCTTCGGTGACAAGTGACAGAGTGTGCAGCACTTGCTTCCCACAAAGGAAAAAAAAAAATAAAGAATCACTCACTGAGCCAGAAACGATGAGGTTTGACTGAGGGTTGAAATTGCAGCAGAAAACGTAGTTACTGTGCCCTTTCAATGTCTTYAAGCACTTACCCTGAAATAAAATTCAGCAGAGTTAAATACACAGCATCACCCAGCACCGTAAATGCATCCAGAGAGACCACAGTAAGGTTAATCACTGTGCAACACAGAAAGAAACCATCTCTAACCCCAGATTTAGATGGGCAGAAGGCCAACTGCAACAAAACAGCAGAGAAAAAACCAACATAAAACAATCTTAATGAYTGCAGCCAAGGTGCAAACCCTTTGGGCAGCTCAGGACGATCCAAAAGRTTAAACATTCCTTATCAAATCTCAACCAAATGATCCAGTTCTCTCTGTCATCACAGAAAGGGAGATAAAAAGAAGAAATATCATATGTATGATAAGAAGTTATAAAAAGGTTTCATGTGAGAGGCTTTTTGCTGTGGTTGTAACTCCATCACAAGGCTGTAGTGCTCTCTCTCAGAGCACAACAGGCTCCTCGTACTAACCACAAGCATCCCACTCTTTCCAAGAGCAGACAGCACAATTCATTCACCCTCACAGCCCATTCACCAGCTTGTTATAAGCAGKAACACGAGTTAAGAAGCCAACGTTGGAGAAAATGAAGGTAAATAAATAATAATTTCTGCCCTTACCGAGCTTACATCCCATATTTTGAGAGTTTTATCATCAGAGGCAGAGACAAGGAGGTTGGAATCTGATGACCAAGCAACATCAGAGATCCCCTAAAACAAAAGAAAACAATTCTCAGCTCTGCTTGTTGAGCCACACAGAAAAGTGGAAAACACAGACTGCAGATAACATTCCCAGCTGAAGCTTGAATGAAAATTCAGCACTGAGAGTCAGGAATTCAGTGATTTCACTGGGTTAAGAGCTCCTCTGGCACATGTTCATTTTCAGCTGAGCCACATACTCTGAGAACATCARTACCTTGTTCACACAGTTCTTACTGCGGTCACCAAAACCCTCTGTTGGAATTCCTAAACAGAATGCTAATAAATTAATCTGAATAAGTGGCTTTTCTTCATGACAAATGGCTGCTCTTTACAGTCCAAGTCCCCAAGGCTGGAGAAGATTCCAGTGTTTTTTCTTTTGATTAATCTTCATTTTTGCTCATGAAACTTCAGCACGTAAGACACTTWAAAAAAAAAGGAAAACYRAAGGGCTTGGGAGTTYGTGTTTTCTTTAGAACTTTGCAGAATGAGTAAGTGTTGTGTTTATGTAGGCAAACCCACAAGAAAAATTCAWTCTCCTTAAAAGGCAAGTGTTTTGTTCCTTATACAAAGGAAAGATGGAGCAGGACACAGTGTCAGAATTCACAGGGATTTGCACCCAAGAATGCTCTTCCCCAAGCCTGAGATGGGCTCTCCTAAACTGCAGGGACACAAGAAGCTGGCTGGGCAGTGGGAATGCAGCTATTCCATGATCAGCCTGCACTCCCAGCCTGACCCAATATTACTCCAGCAACTCCAGGCTGTTGCACAGGACTACACAAGAACTGCAAAATAAAGACTGAAGAACAAACCCTTTGCACAAGTAAAACTAACCAAAAATGGGTATTTCTGAATGAGGAAAAGTAAGCAAAATTCTTCACAGGTGAATTCACACAGTAACCACCTCATACTYACCAGCTTGTGACCAGATATTGTTTTTTCAAACTTGCCATCATACGCTCCCCAGATTTTAATGAGTTTGTCAGCAGCTGGAAAAGAATGTGCCAGTTCAGAGATAAATTAACAGCACTAACACAGCCGTCCCTTCCAGGTGGAAGGAGATAAATTAACCCCATCTCTGCASACCCTGGGCAGTTCTCCCTCCCCTAGCAGACCTCAGGGAAGAAGGTAATATGGAATTGGTAAAGAACAGCTTCCTACACTGCACTCTGCAGCAGCTGAGGTTACATAAGCTGCCTGGAATGCAGAGAGTCTCCAGCAGCTTTAGTTTCTCTCATGACAACTTGGGTTTCTACTTTTGTTTTAGATTGCCAGTGGTAAAAGCAGTGCTGGTCCACAGGAATGATTGAAAGGCTTTTGCCCCAAAAAGAACAATAATTACACCACRAGCTGGACTGAATGAATGCCTGTAGAAACCCAAGCATATTATCCATGGTAACTCGCAAAACAAGACAGAGAAAAAAGTTGTTTTTTGCCAGATAGAGAGTTTGGAAAATACGCTCAGGGGAGAGGGAAAGGGGGACTTTAATGGGGACACTATAATGATTTATATGGCACACTGCACTGATCCTATTGAGGCTGTTTGCAGTTAAGCCCCAAGCAATTGCCATGCCTGGAAGATGTCCCAGTGACCCTCATTGTCATATTCAACAATTTCCAACTGCCCTTTCCTTATACACAGATCCCCTCCAGATCCTGACAGTCACAGAAACACATTTTCAAGGGAAAGCTGTCAAGCAATGTTGAACACCAAAAAAAAGCCTTCTGAAATACCAAAGCTGACAGGAAAGGGACTTGTTCTATCACATAAGAGAGTATGAAGTGAAACAATATTTAAAACAATGTTCTACACTTCACTGAGGTAATCAAAGCCTCTGACTAACAATCACCACAGGCACACAGGACAAAGCACTGGCCAGTCCTGTGTGTCAAACTCTGCACCTTCCTTATTTCCCAGAGGAAAGGTTTGCCTGCACATAGTGTACACAAAGTTTAATTTAAAAGCTTTGAAAAGCACAAGGGTTTCCTCTGCACAGGAAAGAACCCTGGGCTGGTTTTTGCCCATTTGCTCAGTACAGAAAGCTGAGCAGGTGAATGGTCTCCTGGCAATGCAAAGACCCCTGTTCAAAGAACTTAGATTATCTCAAGGAGAGACAGCTTTGGTATCATTGTTTTAAGAAAAACCACGACATGACATTCCTCCTCTCCCTGATGGAGGTAGCCCTGCAGACAGGCCCTTCTCCAAGGGCCACATTTATGTTTGAGGTGAGATAAAAGCAAGCAATACTTACAGGAGCTGGCGAGCCACTCTCCATTAGGACTGAACTTGACTGATGACACCGCCTTTGTGTGTCCTGCTAACGTGAACTTGAGAGCATAGTTTGGCTTTACTGGGGCAGGCTGYAAGACAAACATGAATGAATGAGTTCAATTCCAAATTTAGTACCTCAGTGGCCAGCTCTGATCAGTACACAGGAATAGACCACGTGGATGTCCATGGTAACAGAGATTCCAGCATTTACAATCCCATTCCCTTCTAAATTCCAAAAACAAACAAACCAAACACCCTTTCAGTCTGGGGCCTTACTGTTTCAGACACATCACCAAGGCATACTTGAGATGAACTTCATCCAAGCCAGTAACAAGCAGGTGAGAATAATCCAACAGCCCAAYCACAAAGTGCATGGCAATTCCAAGTAACACTCTTGATATTGATCTGTGCAGAGCTTTTAAGTGTTTGCATTTTCATCCTGATCATGAATTAAACCACAGGCCAATTACTCCATGCYCCTAAAATCCCACTTTTATCCTTTTCCACCTTTTAAAAAGGCTTCATGGTTTGACAGTAATACCTCCTTTGAGCATCTTCAGGCTTCAAAGAACCTGAATAACTGTTTCCCACTCCACAACTARAGATTCACCAGTTCTCCAGTCACCTCCAGGAATTCCAAGGATACAAACAGCCTCTGCCATGCTCAAAATGACAAGAAGTATTTCACTAGTGAGAACCTCCCCAAACCCAAAAAGAACCCTTAGCAGTACAGCAGAGCCTGCACTCTAACCACTTTCCCCATAAAATCCTCAGCACCAGACAACAGCAAAAGCAGACACATGGAAAAGATCTCAATCTTTCGAGAATGAGACACATGAGAATTCAAATCCCCGATTCTGGCCTGTTGCTGAGTGTTCAGGTAGTTCCAGGTGATTTTACACAGCTATTTTTTGGAGCCCCCACACACACACACCTTGCTCTGATTGGTCGAGGAGGAAGGAGTAGATTGTGTTTTGGTGGATTCTGCATCTGGCTTCTTTTCTTCTGTTGCCATGGTTCTGGAGCTGGCAAACGAGACTTATGGGTGCTTGAAGGGGAGAATGAATGTGCTGCTTCAAAAGGCAGCTCTTGCCACTGAGAGGAGAACCGTGCTGAAAGGAAAGCCTGGAARAAAAACAAAATATTCTCATTAGCTGTCAAAAAGATTCTCAGCATGCACAAGAGTGATATTGGTCAAAGTGCAGGTTGCTAGAAACCAGTGTGAAAACCCCTATTTATTAGCTGTTGAGTAACAGAGCAGTATTTTAGGCCTTCAGACCTACTCATGTCCAAGACCAAAGATTCAAACCACGGCCTTTGATCACCTCTTGGAAAGCTTTTTCCCACTGTGCTCCATTGCAAACAGAAATACAACACAATGGCTCTGAGGTGTGGCAGGGGTTTTGTATCACAGACCCCAAAACGCTTCTAACAAGTATTTGGTATAGGGTAAATACAGCAGTTTATAAGGAAGATGGAAGGAACAGTCCAAGGCCTTTCCATTTTGATTTGTTAAGGTAGATAATRCAAGATTATAAGGGACACAAAAAATAACTAGCATTTGCATAGTTTAAGACCTGACTAGATTCTTTTCACCTCAGAATGTGAATATTTTGGTCTCATATTTCCCTGCTCAAAGATTTGAGCATCAAACCATACCCTTCTSCACCCGAGACTTCCCCCTGACTGGCAGCAGCCTTGGATCAGCCTCTCCACACTCGCTTTCTGTAACAGGAGCTGATGGAGAGCAGTGCCAGGATTYGGTAATCGGGGCTGATGCTGCAGAGGGAACAAATCTCCACTGCAGCTCAGCCAYATTTCAGCTCAGCAACAGAATCACCCCCAGCTCACACTGCCGGGATTTGCCTTCTAAGTGCATTTGCAAGATCGCAGCTCCTTTTGCTGGTGGCAGCACATTCGGGAACAAGAGCGATTGCCCTCAGG
Organism: Malurus melanocephalus; assembly: GCF_030028575.1. Lineage (NCBI taxonomy): Eukaryota > Metazoa > Chordata > Aves > Passeriformes > Maluridae > Malurus > Malurus melanocephalus. Next base: position 657,284 of record NW_026623381.1, read on the forward strand.
ATCCACTGGCATTCCAAGCATCTCCCTCCCGAGAGGGTGCAGAGCAGGGCGCTACCAGTTTGCCTGCCGGCTGTGCTCGGTGCGGGGAGATCCCAAAATCCCAAAACGGGCCAGGTGGAAGGGARCAGAGCRGCTCATCTGCTCCAACCTCCCCGCTCCAGCAGGGTCATCCCGGAGCACATGGCACAGCGCTGCATCCAGACTGTTCCCGACTCTYTCCAGCGAGGGACACTCCACGCCCTCCCCGGGCAATCCGGGGGCCGCAACACGAAATTAAACTTTCCTAACGCAGATCCTGCTCCTTTTCATCTGGAACTAATCTGGGAATTCGGGCGAGCACGCAGCGCGGTGCCAAACCACCGCAAGCAGCATCGGGGGGGCTCCGTCCCAGCACAGCCCAGCGCATCCCCCACCCCCGGTACCGAAAAGATCCCCCCCGATCCCCTCAGCCCGCTCTGGAATGTGGCCGGGGGGTGGTCCCGGTGGGGATCCCGGATCTGGGGAGGGGATGGGGGTGAAGTGAGGGGTCCCCACGCGGTTTTGGGGGGATGAGGGCGGGGGC